>NW_020538040.1:149955081-150221621 GCF_003426905.1 Ctenocephalides felis
ATATATATATATACAAGTTATATTCCGTTAAGACGATTTCACAGGATAAAAATAAAATCACGTTTGGCGCGCGAAAGTGTATTATGCGGGATAGGTACAATATGTTTCGATGTGCAGAGATCTTCTTAACGGGGCTCTACTGTACAATATATATATATATATATATATATATATATATGCATGCATATAAAGCAAAACAGTGCATTACCTAATAATAATTAGATTATACCGTCTGCAAACAGGTAGCTTTGAAGCGCCAGCAGGCATCTGAAGACGCAATAGCCCTCAGCTTGGCAAGCGTAGTAACTGGAGCTCGCTTGCAATCTCTACCGCCAGGAAGAATTTATGGTATGTCAATGTCTAGGCCCACAACAACCCCGTCCACAGGCGCGCGCCGTAGGCGCATCACCGCAACATCCACTATGACAACAGCATCTATTTCGGCAGCTAATAGCACGCACTTTGATAACGCCAATGATACCAACAACAACGATTTCCATATGTCATCTTTTCTGAACAATCGAAACTTAAATTTGAGTGACGCTGAGCGAGGTTATGGAGGGCACCTTACGAGTAACAACAATGAATCCATGATTCGTCCGGCACCATCTGCATCTACCGTTTCGTTTGATGATGCCGCCAATAATAACACGGGCAGTATGGGTGATGCCAGCCCTTCCGCCGCAGAAATGTTACACCATTCGCAATATGCGCAGCAGCAACCATATATGTTTCAAATGGGGCAGCCAGTTAGTGCTACTAGTGGAGAAAATAATATTTTCTACGCGCAAATGGACCAGGGAGACCGTGCAAATCTATCTGTGATTGAGTCGCCTTTTTATTACCATACATCTGCCATCGATCATCAATACAGACAATTCAACCAGCCAATGTATACTTATGCTCCATCTCATAATCCCGTTAACCAAATTTCTAATAATTATCCAAATCATCTGTCAAATCACCCTCCAAATCATCTCCCAAATCTTAATCCAAATCTTAATCCAAATCTGAATCCAAATCAAATACCAACTATGATTTCAAATAATTTTCCGAACCAAGTTTCGCATCATGCTCAGAGCCACCCTCCAAATTCTGGTGACTTTCAAACAGCTCCATCGTATGTGTTCGATAACGGATCATCACAGCCAACAATAGTTCAAGTTCTTCCACCAAACCCATCACAACCACCTGGACAGGTAAATTTTCATGTTTCTATATACTGTGATATATGCGAAAATCGAATCTCTTTTTATAGCTCCGTGAATGAATTAGATCCAAATCTAGCATCTTATATGCAATATAATCACACAAATCAATACCCCTTTCTTTAAAGTAATTCAGATATTATGAATTTATGACGTCGCTTATTATTTATGATTAAGATTTGGCAGATCTAATCGCGTCAAGATGAATATCCAATTTTGAAATAAAGCGCAATATGTTCATCTCTGCATGTACAATATATAATGCATGAATAAAATTTAAAGTTTATTGCTAAGACATTCGTTTATTATTTGTTTTTTATTTTAATTTTTTGATTAAAAATTTTACCAGAAATCTGGAAATATATGCAGGTCATGGTTAGTTATTAAAGTTAAAACTAACTAAATATAAGTCTAATTCAAACTGATGACATTTATTTAACAGAAATAAATAAAGTTAAAGAAATGTGTTAATGTATTAAGCTAACAATCTGTCATACTACAAAAAAGCACACAAAAATAAATATGTATTAGGCTTTTTTTATTTTTTTAATTATATAATTTTAATTATATAACAGAAAACCTATATCTATTTGGTATGTTTTTTAGAATTACTTTCTCGAAAGCTATTGCATATTGTGATATATTGGTTTTTATATATTAGATCACCACGTTTAATGTGCGGCCAGTAAATGAGCATGCGATACGTATGCTGATGCACTTATTCCCGACAAAAAAGCGTACAGTTTTAGAACTTGTGTTACGCAGGTAAGTTATGAATTATAAAAAAAACTTTTAAATATTAATTAATTTACACACACACAATCACATATATATAAATATATACATATATTTATATATATTGTGTGAGTAGCAGTATGAAGTGAGCATCTAGATACAAATGTCTCGATAGGGAAGATTTATTTTTACAATCTTTTTTTTTAATTTGTTGGTATGATAACTATAATAAGTGTTTCCTAAAAGCAATGTTCATCATGCTTTTTTATTTTGTTAGTAACGTCAAACTTTGTACCATATAGTGATGATTTGCGGAAAGCATAATTTTTTTGTTTTCAAGCATATACTCTATCAGGGAACAACACGCAAAAAGTATCAACGTTCAGAAATAATAATTTTGACGAGATGTGGAACGTGGAAGACTTTAAAAAAAATTGAAGATGCCCAATTGCAATTAGCTTCAAAAGACCAAAAATCCTTTTGGCGCAGTGTGCACAAATTGCCTGAAAGGTGGACAAAATGCGGGTCTAGCAATGGCCAATATTTTAAATAAAATGTGTTTTTCCTTTCCCATAAAATTGGTGTTCTATTTTCAAAAAGCAAACTTAATACTGCTACACCTGTATATATATTATACCATATATATATATATATATATATATATATAATTTGTTAAGATATTTATTTGCAGCCAAATAGTCGAAATAAAAACAATAAATAATTAACTATTTATTCTGTACATTTCAACACTGTATGTGTGTTACCATTCAGCATGTATATATAACTAATTCAAACCAGGAAAAAACACAATACACAAATTTTGAAGACATTGTTCAATGAAAAAACAAACCATAAAAATAAATAAAAATCTTATGATATAATTTTGCAATTTTGCTACTAAAGTTTATACAAAAAAATACGGATCACATTTCAGGTGCGACCATGATCTAGCAAAGGCCGTCGAACACTTCAGACCTATTGAAATGCGAATAAATCGCCCACCTACGCCAGTACCTTCGCCTATACCGCTGCCTCGCCAGTCTCCTCCAGAAGAAGATCTATCCAATCTGATACCAACCTCAAACCCTTCTATTAGTACAACTCCGGACGGCATACCCGTTTTCTTGCCAAAACCGGGCACAAAACCAACGCCACCTGTAGATCAACCGCCTACGATAATCAAAATATTTCCGGAGGTAAAAAATAAAACAGACGTCTCAACCGCGAATTCTTCCGTTGTCAGCGATGCTCCTGCCGCCGATCAGTCCTTAAGCGATGTCCGCGTAAGCGAACCCTCAGCGGAAAGTCCCTCAACTTCTGCGAGCGCTTTCTCAACAGCTGGTTTATGGCCTACAAGTCTATCTACCATAAGCGGCACGATATCCGGAAGTGCTCCATCCATGGGATTCTCCGCCAGAAATGCACCCCCTACCCCCAATTTCTGTCCCCCTAGTTTCTCGAGCGGCCCTCCGAACATAGACTTCGCTAACACGGTTCCACCGGCTACGACTTACGCATTAAATGCTTACTATGCCAGAGCCCGCGAAGCACTCAATAGACAACTTGCTCGACGAGCACAAGGTAGAATGGATCCAAATGAACCACTCATAACGCTACCTAGTTATACAGAATTATTCCAATATATGATGACCTTGCCGCCCCAATTAATATCGCCGTTGCCTCCTATGCCTGAAATTAAATTGGGACCTCCAATTGTATGCTCCGAGAGCAGTTGCGCGATTTGCTTCAATATGCGCCTATGTCGAAATCAATTTAGTGACCCACCACCATCTACTGAATAGGTGGCAAAACATTTCAATTATATTTTATACAATGCTACCTTTTCTTTGTTATAATGTTAATTTTGTCATACATTCTATGTGAATGATATTTTTAAATATATCACCTTTGCCAATAAATAATTTGTGGTCGTTATTAGTATCTCTCATATTTCTCTGGTTACACTGTTAATATTGGATTATAACGAACAAATTGAGGATATTAATCTCGAATTATAATTACTATTGAAACTCAAAAAATAATGATAATATATAAAACATGCTTTAAGCATAATACTTATACACTGTCCTTTTTTAAGTTGACCAAATGGTCCATTATATGTGTTTGGAAAGACGTAATATGAACATGTAAATTATAATAATAATATATTTCCAATACATACATACATACATACATACATATATATATATATATATATATGTATGTGTGTGTATAGTATGTATATATATATGTAAATGCATATTACATATAACCAAAGAGATTATTATTTCTTGACGTATATTCATTAAAGACTGAGGTATTTTTACTCGTATGAAGTTATATATAAGAATTTAAAATATTTTGCACTTTTCACATTTTTATTCTTTTATTATATATTTATATATATATATATATATATATATATATATTAGGGTGGTCCTTAATATGGACATTTTCGAATTCCTTTGCTTCTAATGGCTCAAATGCTTCCAAATTGATGAAAAAATCTCTTGATATTAACTTTTAGATAGTGCGCAATTCAATCAAAGCTTCGTATGGAAATAGCATGGAAAAATTTTCGAAAATTTTAAAAATGGTTTTTAGGTATAACTATGCGACAAATAAATTTAAAGTGACAATTCGTGTCATCTTTTATTGAAAATTGGACGCTCTGCAAAACAGGTTTTTTATAATTTGTTTTGTGGAGCGTCGAATTTTGAATAAAACTCATTCATTTGTTCGCTATATATATATAAAACATTTTTAAATTTTTTGAAAATTTTCCCATGCTATTTCCATACAAAGCTTTGATTGAATTGTGCACTATCTAAAAGACAAGGTTAAAACTTAGAGTTTTTTTTATTAATTTGGAAGCATTTGAGCCCCTAGGAGCAAGGAAATTCGAAAATGTCCATATCAAGGACCACCCTAATATATATATATATATATATATATATATATATATTGATGGCGTTTATAAGTAAGGAAGTAAAATTGTACTTATAGTAAATTTTAATTATAGTATTAATATATATAAAAAATCTTGTATGTTTTTTTTCAACTGTGATTTTACATAAGATAAATTGTTAGCATTAAAGGCTAGATTATACAAATCTTTATAAACGTATTAAAAATGCCTTTATAAGCAAAGTTATGGCCAGGGTATTTCGCATGTATTATTAATTATTAGTTTAGGTTATTGTAAAGCCTGTATCTCTGTTATATATTGCTACTCTAGACTTTTTATGTATTGAATTTTATTTTTCTCATTTCTGATTTTTAGCCTAAGTTAGATAAGTTAAGATAATTAAATAATAATATCTTATTTACAAGATATATAAAATGTGTTGATTGTCGTTATTTGTCAACGGAATATGACTCAATTTTGAGTTTCATATAGGATGTTATGCAGAAAAAGTTTACAATGATATTATTTTGTCCCCATATCTCATCCCATATAAATATTCCTTACCCATCCCATATAAATATTTTGTATAAATATCAATTTACTATAAACAATGAGTAATAAATAAAATATGAATTTTAAACTTGAAAACGTTATTTTACTTCACAATTATAATACTTTGTTACTAACATCATGTATCATATGTAATCATCATGACTTGAACCCCTCAATCATCTTAAATAGAATTTGAAATATTTAGGAAAATAATTGACTGTTGAGAATAAAACTAAATTTTGTCCAGTACGACAAAAAATATTTATGCTTCAACATTTCTCGTAAGTTAATTCGATATAATATTCGAATTCGAATTCGAAGCACTTTACTAATTATATTTGCAAAATCAAAAAGATCACCACGCCAAAAAGCTTATAATATATTGCAATTTAAAAAGATACAATCGCTTTCTCAATGAATAATTTTGGATCGTACTTTACTTCATTTTCTCTACTGATTGATTGATTCCAAACATTTTCCTATAATTTATATATATATATATATATATATATATATATATATATATATACCAGTCTATATATTTACCAGTCATCAAATCAATCAACCAGTCATCAGTCAATTTAATTTTTTAATATGATACATAAACAATTAAATAGTTAAAGCAAACGAATCTTAAACGCATGTTATTGAAATAACAGCAGGTGCTTTATATAATGTTACGAAATTCATTTTTTTTATTTTATTGTCCGATATTCCGAGCTTGATCAAAAAATCTTTCTCGAACATTGATGTTTCAAATACCATTTTCCTATCATACTATTTGAATGTATGTAACCAATCAATTCAATATATATATATATATATATATATATATATATATATACATATATTATAGGTTTATGAACATTTTGGCATACCTGAAAAAAAATGATGTGTGTGTGTTTTGTGTGTCCGCATTTTTTCATTCACGTTTTCGGACGCACAGATAAACCGATCCGAATGATTCAAAAAAACATTCGATTCCTTTTGATAGGGATATGTGTTGATTAGTTTCTGGCAAAGGCAGGTCCAGCCCTTACGGAAATACGGAACAAAGAGTGCAGAAAATAGAAATCGAGGTTTTGAGAGAACTAAGTATCCGATTCGAATGATCCAGAAAACATTTAATTTGTAATGATTGCGAGAAGTGATGTTTAGTTTTTGGCAAAGGCAGGTCCAACCGTTTTGAAGATACCGAGCTAATTGTGCAAAAAATGGCAGTTTTTGAGAGAACTAAGCATCCGATTTGAATGATTCAAAAAACTTTCTGCTTGTTTTGACAAAATAATTGCTTTTGGAAAAAAATGTTTTTATTTTTATATATCAAAAATAATTCTGCTTTAATTTTGGCTAAAGTTCTAAAGCTCACTTATATATTAGGTTGTCAAATATCCGCTTTTTTGCTCTTGGTTTATAATACAAAAAGGCGGAAGGGAGATATTTGACAACCTAATACTTTAAATGAATAATTTTAACTTCGCAGTTCAGTTTATATAATTATAATAGTCGATTTCAAAGCATTTAATACTCCTCAAACATTTCGTTACGGTACGGAAAGTCCTGCAATTTACCTTAAGGCACGATGCCATACACATTCCCGCAGGGTAAGTTATAGTAATCCCAAAAATCGAAAATAAAAATGTTTATATATCTTTACGTTTCAAAGGTTTCTGAATATTTTGGCATACCTTAGAAAAAATGGATATGTGTGTGTACAATTTTTCGTCGACGATTTCGGGAACACGGGTCTACCGATTTGAATAATTCAAACAACATTCAATTCGTATTGATAAGGAAGCGTATTGATTGGTTTTTGGCAAAGGCAGGTCGAGCCGTCTCAAAGATACGGGGCAAAAAGTGCCAAAAATGGTAAATGATTTTTCGAGAGAACGGAGCGTCCGATTTGTATGATTCAAAAAACTTTTCAAAAATCGATTTTTTTCGGAAAGAAAATTGAATCTTTTTCAAAAAAAATATTTTTTGGTACAAGAAGTTTCAGCAATTTGCCTTAAGGCCATGCACCACTAGTTTGCACTTTGTCTTAAAAATCCTTAAGCTTAAATATTGTCGTTCTTATTCGGATTTATCGGATATACAAGCAAGCTGTGAATTAAATCATTCTGGGGTGAAAGACGTCTAAAAAGCGCTCCGCTCAAAGGCATAGATTACGAACAGCATGCTGCGCATCATGCTCTAGGCGTTTTGTTTACATTGGAACGCCGTCGCAACAGCAATATTAGATCTTGAAATACATATATAAATACATCTCGAAACCCGGCCGAGTTGTAAAAGATAGTTATTTTTTAGCGATCTGGGTGGTATATCGATCATTTGGAGCCTTTTTACACTTGAAATGCGGCACGTTGACAACGTTACAAGCCGTATAATTGAGAGGCCATGCGACCCAGATTGTCACCTCTTGACCCGGATTTAGACTCTAGAAACTGGCCCAGGTCACATATTTTTAATCTCCAATTGTTCCGGATTAAAACTTTTTTTTTTCAATTTACTTAATTCGCAACTAGAATTATTTTTACGAAACGTGAAATGATAAAATCGTTCAAATCTGTTCTTGAAAACAAAATAAGAATTATATATAACTCAGTAATACTGAGGTATAATAATTTTCACTCTATAATAATAAGGTACTGTAATAATAATAAAGTTATTAATTTTTTTTTAGATAGCTTAAATCTTTTTTATCAATGATTATTATATTTATTTTTTAGCCAATGAATTTAATAGTTCACAGCTTGCTTGTATATCCGATAACAAGATTTTACATCCGAATAAGAACGACAATATTTAATTTTAAGGATTTTTAAGACTAAGTGCAAACTAGTGGTGCATGGCCTTAAGGCAAATAGCTGGTACTTCCCGTACCAAAAATTAAAAATAAAAAAAAAAAATCAATTCTCTTTTAGAACTTTTTAGAATTTTTTTTAATTTTTGAAAAGAAATTGTCCTTTTTGAAAAATTTGATTTTTTTTACACTTTAAAATATTTTGGAAAATTTGAACTTTTATTCAAAGCAACCGTTTCGAAGATACGGGACAAAAAGTTCCAAAAATGAAAATTTAGTTTTAGAGAGAACGGATGATGCAAATAAATCATGCTTTAAATTGAGAAAATAAAGAGGTTTTTGATAAGGCAGGTCCAGCGGTTTTGGAGATTCAATAAAAAAGTAAAAAAGTCCTATTTTGCGGTCAAAAATGATCATTAAACATATGTGCATCAAATTATCAGATATTTTATTAATAAGTACAAGTTTTGTTTACTTTTATATGGATTCCGTACCAAGATTTATAATGTTTAACCGTTAGACAGCAACGCAGTGATTATGCGCTCCGATATTTTCGATAAAACAGCTATGCAGACCGGACTTCTTTGAAAAAAATTCAAATTTTCTAAAAATAAAAAAAAATCAAACTTTTCCAAAAATTTCAAATTAATTTTTCAAAGTATGCAAAATTTTTAGAGCTTTTAAATTACGGTACGGCGGGTTCCAGCAATTTGCTTTGAACTTTTTTTTATACCGGCCTCAAAATATACTAAATATCTTGAAATTTGAGAATAAGTTTTGTTTTTTTCTTTGCTTTTTAAAAATTGCAATCTAAATAGCAAATGATCGAAGATTCATAGCATGAAGAGTATGCTTGTCAATACACAAAATTCTGCCACTTCTCAATGACGAGCATACTTGTCAAAATCAGTTAACTAGTTAAAAGAATAGGGTAGTGCTGTTTCGAATTTTCTCCACCAAGAAAAGAAAATTTCGAATAAAAAATTGAATCCAAATTGTCAATATAATTCTATCCGGCGTCGTGTTCGATCTGTGAAAAGAGCTTTTGGTAAGCGAGCGTCGAAAATCACACGTATGATGATCGCGAGACGCGTTGTGCGGCGGTCGCTCTTTAAAACGAAGACTCCCAGCATATCCATTAGTAATTGAGACAAGTATAGCTTTCGCTTTTGCTTAAAAAAATAACGGTTTTGACTCGATAGTAAACACTCTCATTGTGCCACATGTAATAAACATATAACAACGATATTTATTCCATTTTAACCAAGTAACATAAAGAATCAAATCGCGAGAATAAAAATACGAAGCTGTTGAATAATGATTATTATATGAACTTTTAGTTTACGCGGATACTTTCATTTTGGGAACAACATTAAAATAATACAGGTGCACAAAAAAGTTGTCTGTATTGCGTGTGTATGTCAAACTTGGTGATCAAATAGCAAAAAATTAAAAAAAACGACAAAACCTCCAATCTAGTTATTCTTAAGCATGATAATTAAAATCTCATAATTTCTGTCGTTTCCTGGCCCTTTTTACCTTAAATGACTATTGAGTATTCACTTCAATTTTTTGCCCACAAATTCAAATTTGAATTTGACCCACAATTTTGACTTTAGATTCGTAAGCGTAAATGTAAAAAATGTAAGTGCATTGATATATGCCGCACACCCAAGATAGACAACTTCCTTGTGCACCTGTGTAAATAATCAATACAAAATACATTCATGTAAAAATTGACGTAATCAAAGCAAATATATAAATTGTAATATTATAATACTGCAATAACAGTATACATACACTCATCAAAAATTTAAATCAATATATATATATATTGTTCGCATACGTTTGGAAAAAAAAAACAAGATCAATCTACAAAAAAAAGAGGTCGAATCGCATAAGTATTGAAAAAAGTGAAATACACCATATTGTGATTTTTATTCGCAAATTTTTGTAAAGGATATTTTATTGCATTTTCTGTTGGTTTTTTATTTTAATAGCAATCAGAACTTAACAAGCCCTATGAACTGTTGTATTGATTTGTTAAGCGACGTTTACAGATGGCAACCCAAACGGTTGTCCTATCTCTGTGATAAATTTGTTCTTACAATTTCTGTCATACTGATAATATTTTTTATTGATGCAGCAATGCCTAGTCAGGACTTTTCATTTGGAAGCATATTGCTATCTATATTTAAGTCAAAACTGATGTCCCTGATGATTGATCAGACTGTTCCAAACGGGTATCTAATCTAGAACCTCATAATATTCAAAATTTGAATTCATCATAATATCAGATGGAATGTTAACGAAAATTCACAACACTCATCAAAATATAAATACACAATATACTTTAATATATCGTATATTTATATACAATATTACTCACTAAATAAATATAAGCCCTAAAAATAAGATACATATCAATCGCCGATAGTTTTTATCTTTTCACCAATCGGTTTAATAAACCATTTGTATTGTTTCAAATTGATAAGGTTTATATGTACTAGTAATATTTTAGATTGACTAGAAAGCGAAAATGTAAATTTAAAAAAAATACTTCCTTTCTTCTTCTGAAAACTTATTGCGTTTGTAAATCTCACAGAGGTCAATTACAAAGCGATCACATTGCTAAAATTTATATCATCTTAATAAAAGTAGTAAGTTAAATTGCAAAAAATATAGATAAAATTCAAAGAATGATGAATAAAGTAATAAAACTAACCCAAAATCTTCCCTATTTTACACCAACTAAAGAAGTTCAATGCAAAACAAGTAACCATTAAATAAAACTATTAAAATAGAAAAGTGCAAATTAATACATATAATTAAACATAATAAAATAGAAACGTGTATAGCAATAGCAATAACTAAGGGAACACATGGAGAAATACAAGACAAAATAAAAAAATTCTCACCAATCAAATAAAACAAGAGAGGAACTATACATACGAAGGTGCTATCAAGCTATTCAATAAACTATCCCGAAAGATTTTAAGATGACTGAAAAAAATATAACTTTTTAAAATATGATAAAAATATTATATAGAAAATTTAAATAAATACATAAAACTAATGTATGAACGTAAAAATCAATAATGCATTTTTGAATAATCAAATGTATGGCATTAAAATGTTGATAAGGCCATATTATATAAGAATTCTCTTTTTATAAAAATAAAAATAATATAAAAAATATACTTATAAAAAATTCTAATTCAGTCAATTCTGCATTTCTAATTTTTTACCTTTTCGTCAAATGGATAAAACATCTGTAACACCCCGTCCTACTTGAACTCCTGTTAAAATTTGAATCACTTTCACCAAATTGGTTCCATAATATCAGTCCTATTGATCAAAGAACTATGTAGGTATGTATTTACAAACACCATTGAAAGTCTTTTTGCTCTTCTTCAAAATCACTAATATCAATAAGTAGTCTTTGTTTTTTCTCTTTCTCAGTTTATTGCATCATATCATCATTATAAAGACTAGCTGCTGTTTTTTGAACTATTTTTTCGACATCTTCCACATTTCCCTTATCTAAAAACGGGTTTGTTTAGCTAAATCTACTATTTCTAATTGTAAGCGATTTCGTTCATATTTTGGAGAATCCCCGGGCTGAAATAAAAGAGCGCTAAACAAAGGAGCGTTAAGAGGGATATTACTATAGATATACTTACCATGTAGATACACGTATATCGTGTATATACTATGTTCAAATATTCTGAATGATCTCCCTTACCAGACACTTCTGCCTGACTGACAATGAGAGATATAAGAAATATACAAAGTATAAAAATTATGATGCAAATGAAGACGAGATTACTGGGTTTGTTTTATATACAATAATTTAACAAAAAACTCTAGATATTATAAACATTACAATAGTACTCTAGAAGTAAAAAAACGTAACTTTTCAAAACCTCATTTTTGTGATGAATTATTAATAGCAAATTCGAAAATTGACCAATATCTCCTGCTGATTCGAATTTCCGGGGTGGTCTCAATACAAATTACCCAACTGTACACAAAGCATCGATCTAAGTTTATTATTCCTGTCTGCTATTTTGAATTTTAAATACACTAGAGCCGTAGAGTGCATCATTTGTGATTAACGAACGATGTTCCGGAGTGCGTCTGTAATAAGTTTTGTTTCGACCATCGGGAGTGAATTGGTGAATGATTGACGTTCTGTTTGTTTAGCATTTAAGTTTCATATCAGGTTGACAGCTCATCATCTACGAACCACTGTGTTGACTGAACAAATCTGTGTATCTGACTTACAGCAATATAGATTTTCATAAAAAAAAATCTTCCATAATGCACCCTGTGCATTTGGTACTCGACGATTTGGAAACGTTCAATATTGCGAATGATTTCTGCAACATTAAATTGAAAACCTGAGGAAATGCTTGGTCCGAGAATATCTATAATAAAAACTAAAACAGAAATGTTGTCAATCAATTTACATTAATTTGAAAGAGTGCATAAACCAAATAAAGTTAATATTACAAAATTAACATTAACTTTCCATTTCAATTAACTTTCTTTATATTTTCTTTTCATTTTTTTTAATTGACAACATATACATTAATTAATTTTTTTACCAAAGATTTTCATATTTTTTTAAAGTGGATCTTTCCTAGCTTTGAGCATTCTATAAAATTCTGTACAAATATATTAACAATTAATTTTAGTAAGTAATAACGCCTAGCATGTCTATTTCAGCAACACATTTTAATATGCTAATTTTTTGCGGATCATATTTTATTAAAATATAAATAGTTGAAATGTATTAAAAATATATATAAATTTTGAAACAATCCGCGACATATAATGCTTATAGAAAAATCGTGGTAAGTGTAGGACTGTCTGAACCAACCCGCAATGTTTCATCACATTTTAAATGCTCTATTTTTCAATGTCCAATATATAATAATACATAATAAAATATTTCCCTGCAAATTGTGAGTTTTACTATTACTTATTATTTGAATAAATAATATATTAATTTTATACCTTCAAAACGAGAAAAAAAATTTCATTTTCGATTTTTTGCGATTACTATAACTTACCCTACGGAAAAAATATATAGTTCAGAAAAATATTAAAATCTTTGGTACGAAAAAAATTAATTAATACATATTTTGTCAATTATTGTGTATAATTTTCATTAAATAATAATTGAAAACGAATTCTTGTCTTCGTTACAGGTTTTCGTCCCCGATAATTAAAATTGAAAGTTAATTGAAATTGAAAGTTAATGTTAATTTTGTAATATTACCTTTATTTGGTTTTTGAACTTTTTCAAATTAAAGTAAATTGATGTAAAGAGTTGAACATTTCTGTTTGAGTTTTCATTATAGATATTCTCGGACCAAGCATTTCCTCAGGTTTTCAATTTAATGTTGCAGAAATCATTCGCAATATTGAATGTTTACAAGTCGTCGAGTACCAAATGCAGGGAGTGCATTATAGAAGAATTTTTTTTATGAAAATCTATATTGCTGTAAGTCAGATACACAGATTTGTACAGTCAACACAGTGGTTCGGAGATGATGAGCTGTCAACCTACGGGAAGTTAAAAAAAATATTTATAATCAGAATACAGCTATTTATAGATATCCTAAAAATCTTAAAAGTTATCCTTTAACGATCGTAGATTCTCTTCACGAACGCTAATGCTCTTTTAAATTTCTTAAATGTACTAATGTCTTCTAAACTCAATTATAAAAACACCGATATTCATAATACATCATTAAAACAACAATTTACCACCCCTACAAGTTAATTTCTACTTGTCTTCATTTACACTTAATTTAATTTAAATAATTTAATTTAATTTGAATAATTCAAAAAACATTTCACTTGTATTGACAAGATGAAGAATCGATAAAATTTTCATGAAGGTAGGTCTAGAGGTTTCGGAGATATGGAGGAAAAAGTAAAAAAATTAGCCATTTGGCGGTCAAAAATGATCATTAGACATATGCACATCAAATTATCAGATATTTCATAGAGATTTTAACAATAAGTATACATTTTGTTAACTTTCCTATGGGTTCCGTACCAATGCTTATGCGTTAGACAGCGGCGCGGCGCTTACGCGCTTTATATTTTGTCCCTATGCAGTTAAATCAGTACGATTGCTTTGAAAAAAAAGTTCAGATCTTCCACAATATGTCAAAATAAAGAAAAAAATTTTTTTTTTCAAAAAAAAAATGAAAAAAAAAATTTTTTTTTCAAAAAGAAGTAATTTTTTGTCCATATATATAGTTTCTCAAAATTCTTATAGTTTTTCAAAAATGTTAATCGTTTTTAAAAAATTAATAATTTTTGGTACGGGAAGTTCCAGCAATTTGCCTTAAGGCACGATGCCTTAATTGCCTTAAGACAGAATTCCACTTACAGCTAGTTATAATTGTCATTTTGAATTCTTCTAAAGCTATGTAATAAAATGAATAAAAATTTAATTGATGCCATGTTTATCCTATTTTTAACTTCTTCAAAAAATTGATGTATGTGTGTGTGTGTGCGTGTGTGTGTGCATGTGTGTGTATGCGCGTGTATGTGTGTGTGCGGATACAAATTTTCGTCGACGATTTCGGGAACACGGATCAACCGATTTGAATAATTCAAAAAACATTCGATTCGTATTGATAAGGAGACGTGCTGATTAGTTTTTGGCGAAGGCAGGTCTAGCCGTTCCGAAGATACGGAGCAAAAAATGCCAAAAACGGTAACTCAGTTTTTAAGAGAACGGAGCGTCCGATTTGAATAATTCAAAAAACATTTCATTTGCATTGACTAAATGAAGAACTGTTCAAATTTTTGGAAAGGCAGGTCCAACGACTTTGGAGATATGGAGGAAAAAGTAAAAAAATAAGCCATTTGACGGCAATAATGAACATTAGACATATGCACATCAAATTACCAGATATTTTATATAAATTTTAATAATGAATACAAATATTATATCATTGTAATGCTACGCGCGCTATCGCGTTTTCAATCAATAAACAAATTCAAGACAGTCAATCAATAAATTAATACAAAATAAAATGCTAAAAGAAAGTGATTCCAGGCAGGCGATATTTAGTTTTAAAAGTTAATAACATCGTTCTCGGCACATTGTTAATGGTTCACTATTTATATTAGTTAGAACGTTGCTGGGGCGGACCCTATCGCATCTGCCTGCCTTGTAGGAGAGTCAAGTGTAGCCGCTGAATAATGTTACACGTAAACACACCGCCGTATCCATCCATTTAATTACATTTGTCAAAGATGAAGAAAAATATATTATGTACATAGATACTGGAACTCGTGTTTGTTGACTATCAAAGCGCAATTCACACCTTTAATATATATAGAAGAACTCCGTTTAATACAATTTCTCGCATAATAAGGCTTTTTTCCGGTCCCTGTACTTCGAAACATATTTAGATACGATTGTTGGCGTTATTCATCTTTAATAAGACCAAAACAAATGTATTAATAAAAAAAAGATAATTGATTAAATAACGTAATATTATACACTATACATATTGAATGAAATTTATAAAAATATTATTTAATGCCAACATATACCAAAATTAGAATAAAAGTAGTAGAAGTAGTAGTAGCAGTAATAGTAGTATGTAAAAAAAATCTGATAGTAAGTAAAAGGTTTATAGATAAAAATAAGAAAGGTTTTCAACAAGCATCCGTCCAGATAATAGAAAGAAAACCAAATACAGTAGAACCTCGTTTATCCGGACCTCGGTAATACGGATTCGCAATTATCCGGATTCCCAACCACGACCAATTTATATTACATAACTACAAATCAAATTTTTGCATGAATTATGCTACAGTTTAGTATATGTATGTAATGTAATCTAAGAAAATATATATGTGCATACATATGGAAGTTTTAATTTCTTAATAAACATTATTTTCATTGTATATATGTATGTACTTGTTATTTTTAATAAATACACAACACTATTCTTCATACATTCGATTATCCGAATGCCTATCGACAGCAATTAGTCCGGTTAATCAAGGCACTCTGTATATCTAAAAATAACATTCCATACGTTTTGAATCCAAGTCTATTCCTTCTTTAGTAGATACAACATACATATTACTTAAAAATACTGCCTTTTGATGAAACTTGCCAACACACTTTAGTGCATTTTTTTGCCCCTCTCAAAATCGACCAATAATGAAAATTCATAAAAACGTTCAAAAAAAGTCTTAATGTTTGAAAACTTGGAGCTATTGTGTAATTAATTTGACTATGATCCTAGAATTTTTTTACGATAACGGTCTAAAGATTAAATGAACATAATTGATAAAGTATTAAGCATAATAAACTATATATGGTAACATTTATACCAAAGCTCTAGGTTGCACTTAAAAGCTGAATTTTCAAACTACCATCAATACCATCACCCCATTTTAGTTGACATTGAGTTCCTAAACACCCTATATATACATATATATAGGTATATTAGAGCGGGTCGATTTGTATGGGTCAAAAAGAGTCGCTTAGGCACATATAATTTTCGGGTACTAGAGATCAAAATAAGATACCTTGCTGAAGAAACCACGCCTCTAAAATTAATTCTGATGTCCCGTGCATTGACCCAAAGATAAGGGTTGAAAGTCGAAAAATTCTATTTTGACACGTTTAGAGTGCCCCAATCGGATCTGAATGTATGACCGACCCCCCACTAATTTTGGAAGGCCAATCTACCCATATCCGTGGTTCACCTCCTGGTACCGCCACTGAGAGGATTTTCAAAATTTAGCCCTTATTTTTGGGTCAATGTACGGGACTTCAGAATTCAATTTAGAGGTATAGTTTTGTTGAGAAAAGTATCTTATTTTGATCCCTAGAATCCCAAAATCATATGTGCCTAGGTGACCTTTAAATCGACCCGCCCTAATATATATATACAGTGGCGTCCGAACCGTGTGGGCTGGGTGGGCTTGAGCCCACCCATGAATTTTGATGGGTTTGAGCCCACCCATCAAAAATTTGCTTCCGACGCCACTGTATATATATATATATATATATATATATATATTGGGGTGGTCCTTAACATGGTCATTTTCGAATTTCCTTGCTCCCAGGGGCTCAAATGGTTCCAAATTGATAAAAAACAATTCTCTGGAAGTTTTAGCTCTTAATATTAACGTTTAGATAGACCGCAATTCAATCAAAATAATAATTAAGTTTGCCTTTAATACAGAATATAATTGTTATAAATACGTTAGCCTTTAATAGAAAATAATTATTTCAAAACCGTCGAGCTAAATTGTATTTGAATCTAAAATTTCAATAGCTCATTCCTTAATGTAAAATGTAACGAAAAAATATAATTTATAATGAAATGTATATTATTTCAGCAATGTACTGATAAGTATGAAGCAAAAACAATATTACATTTGAATAAAAAGATACACAGGAAAAAATCTCAATAAATATGTTCATCATTCTAGTTTGAGACCACCCTTGACGATATGAAATAGGACACCACTTGCATCATTTATGACAATTTATATACGAGCATATTATTTTAAGATGAAATCTGCCACATTTCGACAAAAAAACTAATGCTTTTCTACTTACAAATAGAACGTGAAAATTTCATTTCCGTTTATAGAAATAAAACAGTAAAAAAACAAAAAAAAAACGAATAATGTACTGAATTTCTTGAGAACCACCGAATTGTCTGAAAACAAAACATAACGTGGTGTTCAAAATCAAAATTTTGACTCTATTAGGTTCAGACTAAAAATATCGAGCATGTTTGGTTATTCTAGCAAATTTTTAGAAATTTCAATTTTTATCTACATATAGTTTCTATGTATATCGAAAAAATTTAATTGCCACCAGGGGTGAATAAGCGTCGTATAAGGGACACCCGTGCCACGGTGGCCCAACGCGAGTCAACAAAAATTATTAAAATTTTCTAAATTTTTCCTGAGGTCGGCAACTTTAGAAATGCTAATTTCATCATCAGCTACAAATGATTTGAAAAATTAGTTTGCCGAAAAAAGACAGAAAGGTTAATTAATTATTTATTTAATTTGAATTGTTTTTAAATATAGAGGAAGAATATCATATAAACGATTTACTTTAGGGGGCGTCCATTAATCACGTGGTCGATTTTTTTAAGGAATTTTGGACCTCCCCACCCCCCTTGGTGATACGTAGTGATATTCAAAATTAACCCCCTCCCCCACCAAACATTACGTGTATTTTTAGTTACGAGAAAACATTTTTATTATTTTTTTAAATGTTTGCATTTTTTTAAAACAAATTTAGGTAAAAAATAAATACACGTAATATCTTACTATACCCCTCTACCCCATAAAAACCTCACGTAATTTATAGACTTAATTTGATTTTATTTATTTTATGAGAAAACGTTGCCCTGCCTAAAAGCGCCCGAACAATATCAAATGTTTTAAATCTATGAGAATGTGTGTAAAATTCTAAGCGAGTAAGTATGATGGCATCTAATTTTTATTTCTCCTAATTAACTGTGGTAAATGTTTAACAAATACGTGAATGGGTGTAAATGGAGGGCCGTAGCTACCGCTGTATCAATCATACGGTTTTTAATTAATAATAAATTTCATTTTTTCATTTCTTATATGACAAAAGTCAAAAAAGCATTTTTTGATCAAAATCTGAACGGTCTGGTTCATAAAAACCTTAAGTTTATAATATAACTAACAAAAAAACAGCAACTAATCATCCTGAAATACATACGATTAATATAATAAAACATTTATTTATATCCTTAACATACATTATTTATATGTAAAAAAAAACTAATAATTGCAACCGAAAAATATTTTTTTTACAGTAAATCAAATTTCATATGTATCTTAAGAGTTTTAAACTGAAAGAATCTACATACTAGCAATTCATCCTAATTCATCATAATATTACAATAATATATAATTACAATAATTGTTATACAAAAATATTTCGTAGCTTTGCCAACAAGATATCACAGAAAAAACAAATTGATTTATCATATACTGCTGACTAGTTACAAACGGTCGGTTGCCAACTCAGAAATGCATAAATCATGACCATAAAAGAGGAAATATGGAATACTCGTTTTCATAAAAAAACGAGATTTCTTCAGATTTGTAAAGCGTAAAAATTTGATTTGATGATTCAGTAAGCAAAATTTAGCAAATACACAGTTAATGTGCTAAAGAGAGAAGTCAATTTGAACATATTGCCGAGAGCAAATGAAGTAAAAAATAATCATATTTTTCAAATTTTAAATACTTTATATTCTCGGAATACGCGATAATAACTCGTAGCCGCTTATTTCATATGAGTATACCCAAAATTCTATGTACCAAACTGTACGTACATAGTTAAAGACAGTACTTATTAAAACAAATTTATATCACATTCATTACAGGTATGTTGCTTTTGATAAATTTATCTCTTACTCAATAACACGTAATTAACTTACAAAATTCCAAAGAAATTTTCATATAGAAACATTTTGTGGTAGTCACAGTAATATTAAGGATATTGTAAAAGATCAAAACAAAATGAACGAACAAAATTATATATACATATATATTATATATATATATATATATATATATATATATATATATGTGTGTGTGTGTGTGTGTGTGTGTGTTTATTTCAGCAAACCATGCAATCATTTCATTCCATATGACAACAAGCCAATCACACATTTTTCAATTTATTGAAAAATATTATATAAATAAATAAATAACAAAATTTAATTAAAGTCTAATTATTCGTTAAACAGAAGAATTCAATAAAAAATTAAAGTTAACATGTAGCCTTAATCACATGTGCTATGTCCATGCTATAAAATGATCACACATATGTTACTTTGGTCCCTCTTATGTACAATTGACTGCTGTGAAAGTCATGACTAATAATAAAACTGGAATCAGGAGCACTTTAAATTTAACATAAATGCTCAATTCAATTCCTTGCTTCGAATAACTTGATATCATGCAGAAATAATTTCCATTGTCACTTGAAAATACTAATCAAAAAAATGTTTTTAATTGCAAATAGACCCTTTGACCACTTGGATTCAGGATGGAGTTTAACTCAGCTTGCAATATAAATATTGTTTTGTAATATCTGATTAAAAACAATATTAAAATCATATAGTTTATCTGTCGAATTAAAAAAAACAGATCTCCATAATGTGACAAAAACTGAATTGGACACTTTGCTTAGATGTAGTGTTATTATTATTAATTCAGTTAATAAAAGTTAAACACAATAACTGAAAAATCATCATGATTTCACCAAAGCTCTAGGTAGCACTTAAAGGCTCATAATTTCCAAACAACAAAATTTTCTATTTTTTTTTAGATAATACTATGACCTCATTTCAGCTTGACGTCAAGGTATGGGACACCCTGTATATATATATAGATATGGATATATATATATATATATATATATATATATATATATATATAGTCATGCTGAATTCTTGAGTACTAAATCATCAAATCACAATATTTTAGCTTTGCAAAATTATGGAAATAATCTTTATGTCATTCATACAAACTTTTAATATAAAACTTACCTAAATATTAGCTATTTCCATTCTTAATCTTCGAATTCTTTACAGATTTCCTATAACACATTTTGATAGATTTAACAGTTTTGCATAATGACATATTATGTGGCATTATGCAATGTTTAATAAAAGACATTGCATTCACACAATTGTCAGGTGCCTTACAAGGATAGTCACTTGAACCATTTCGTGATTGTAATGAACCATTTAATAGATCTTGATTTACGAGTGGATGAGACATAGGAGATGATTCATTTTGTGAAAAATAATTAGAATTTGCACTTGAACTGGGTTGTGATGAGTTCCCACTCGATGAGGAAGGGGGTGGGGATTGTGAATTTTTTTTCTTTGAAAATGAGCCACCACTTGTCATGTCTTGTTCATTTTCACCTTGAAGTAAAATACATGAATGCTGATAGGATACAGCTGAGGCATGACCTGACCGGCCAGCTGTAAGTGGATGACCTTCAGCCCAGCTATCAGAACCTGGATCATATACTTCAACTATACTGAGAAAGTTCTGACCGTCATAGCCACCTGTGAAATAAAACAACAACAAAAATAAGCTGTGCACTTGTTTGTCTGTTTTTTCTAAAAAAAAAAATTACCCATTGCATACAGTTTTCCATCCAGCACAGTGAGGGATAACGCACTTCGAGCTATTTTTATACTTGAAACAAACTCCCATGCTTTGTGTTCTGTATCATATCTAAAGAAAATTTTAATACATTTTAGTAATTTCCTAAATGTGAATAAGCTTATATAAATGTAGATTTTATATAGAGTGGTACCCCGACATACGAGTTTTATTGGTTCCGTAACCATGCTTGTAAATCAAAACAATTGTTCTCATATAATTCCAATAATTCGTTTCAGTGCTGTGGTTTTTGTTAGGTTTTTTGAATACCAAAAATAAATTAGCTATTTATTAATTATTGTTTTTTCCTTTTCATTTATGATATTGCAAAAATGAGTTAGACATTTAAACAATTCTCATGCTCAAGCTGTGGCTCAGATAGCTACTCAAAAATTGTTGTAAAGAATTTAGCTGAATTTATACCCATTATCAACTCCTGTTTAAACATAGTACATACATATCCATGAAGTGTTACGTTCGTACATCCTCGCCATCCTTATATTTCACAATAATTGCACAATTTAATTCAATAGACATGGTCCTTTTCTTTGGACCCATGGTTATACAAATAAATAATATTGTACAAAAAGCAAAAAATGTTAACACAACATATATAACTGCACAATAACTATTAATGTATAGTCAAAATTTCAAATGTTAAATAATCCTCAATATGGGTAAATCTTTACCACACAATTAATATTAATATATTATTTAATTGAAATGACTAACTATAAAATAATTTAATAGCATAAAACAGGCAAAATATTTATATGGTAGAAAAATCATCTAACAACTGACAAAATTTTTCATATTTTCATTTCGTTATTAACATTTTTTGAGAAAACTCTTACTTGCTCAAAGCTCAAAGCAGTCTTTGTTAAGTCACTCGTAAGTCAGGGTACCACTGTATATATTTTTGTTGCTCTAAATTTAAATTAATACTAATTGTTTCTGAATATTCTAATAAAACAAAATATTAAAATCAATGTTTCATCTTTGCCCAATAACAAAACAGAACATTAATTAAAATAGAAAGTAGCAAATTTAATTTATTAGAGCATTCCAGAGTCTGAAAATTAATTAAAACTTGAGAAATATATTTCTCTAAAAATTACCTTTCTACTGTAGACAACTGACGATATCCATCATAACCTCCGACTACATATATGTACTGATTTAAAGCTGCAACACCTATGTTACATTATGATTATTTTTATATTCACATTATGTATACATACAAATCATATATAAATATACCAGAACCACTCCGAGGGGTATTCATTGGCTCCACTATGGTCCACTCATTATTTTCTGGGTGATAACATTCAACACTTGATAGCCGATTAACTCCATCAAAACCACCAATAGCATAAAGTAACCTGAAATTATCATATTAATAAAAAAAATTTAATATCAATATTATCATAATATGTAAGACAGTGTTATAAAAGTTTTCTAGAATAAAAATATTCAAACATTACACTAAATGTATAATTTCTACCTATTAACAACTGCAACTCCGACCCCAAGTCTTTTAAAATGCATTGATTTCACAGTTGTCCATACATCTTCATCTGGATCATAACTATAAAATACCATATTTATCAAATTATCTTATGTTGAAAAAATCTTAACAGTCATTTAACAAATGCACTATAATTTCAATTTGTCACCCAACAAAATATATACAAAAAAATGAAGTGTTTAAGTATTTAATTAGGTTCTTACTATTCAACACTATTGTGATAATCGGAACCAGCAGAACCTCCTACTGCATACAATAAACCGTCCATTACTGCCACACCCACCTAAAAAAAATAAAAGAAGAACAAATTCACACAACAACATAAATTCTTCTTTAATTTGGTAGACTATGTTTCTAGTACATTTTCTAAGAAAGCTATTATCTGCAAAATATAATTGTTTGAAAATATATAGCTTTCAAAAAAATGAAAACATTACATCATTCATTTACCCTATTTCTAGGTACAGACATGGGTGCACAAGGTCGCCAATTTTCTGTTAAAGGGTTGTATCTGTCAACCCAATCTGAATCATAAGATGAACCAGGAGAATTGTTACGACCTCCAACTGCATAAAAAGTACCCTGCAAAATATTTTTCTTATAATGACTTTAATCAATACATTTTTATAAGAAAATATTACCTTTAAAAAAGCTCCGCCCAAACCAGATCTCGGAACTGTTAATTTTGGCAGTGATATCCAACTTCGATCATCAACATTATAACCTTCTAATATATCTAAACTACTTCTAAGATAGCCTCCAGCAACATAAATAACTCTTGGAGTGTTTGGTGTGCGTTCCTTAACAACAGGCCTTTTATGCAGAGTCAAGTCCTATGATATAATAATTATTATCATAATAATCTTGCTATTTCTTTAAATAAGTAAAATATTGGATGATCAATTCAATTTATACCTTAAATATTCTAGCCAGGTACTCTCGACAAGCAGGAACCTTCTTAAGAACATCACAGTTTTTCATTTGATCTTGCAAAAAATTTGGAGTTAGGAATTGACATCGTACAGCATACAATATGCTTTCCATTTTGGGATATCTAATATCTTCACTGTATTTTACCTATGAAAAAGTTTATAAGTTTATAAGTTCAACTTAAAAATAAAATTCAGCTATTTAGGTAAAATTTTCAAGTGTTTAATTCAAAAATAAAATTTTAGCTTTCACTAACAATAGAAATAATCAATATGATTTCTAATCAAACATACTTATAATATCTGTAATTGTATATATTAAATTAACTTGTTTAACACTTGTGTTCTTTTGTAAAAATGTATTTTATTTAATGTTGGGACGTAAGCTGTAGTCAGTTGCTATCAGTACAAAACACCACAGAACGTACATATGTACATACTTGATGACATAGATTCTGATTAGAATCACTATGGCTCGCTTCGAAATTCTAAGCTTTGATGATTTTTCATATTTCAACCTCGTATCATAGGCCTATAATATTTTAGTATGTTATTTCTGACTAGAAAATCTATTATTATAGAAAGTTTGATAAAATTTAAACATATAATTACGAAAAAACGGCCCAGCTGATCTTTACCGAAAAGTAATCAACGTGATTTGCAATCTATATCCAGTTCAAACAATTTTAGTATTTTTAAAATTAATTAAAACTTGTGGGCAAGTTTGGCAGACAAAACTGATAAACACTAGTCCTTATCAAGTTACATCAAAAAACATAACAAAAACATAAAATTAGCAAATCGGATTCTTACGCAAAAACGTAAACTTCTCTTTCGTGAAGTCAAAAAATAAGATATTCATATTACAGATACAATTTTAATTAGTACTATATTTTTATAACTTATAAAATACCCATTTTAAAACTGCATTATATACTTCTCGTTCTTCCTGTACATTTAATTCATCTTTGCGTATTAGTGCAATAAGTTGCATAGCAGATAATTTCAAAAACTCCTCCTCTTGGCAAATCTATGAAAAAATTGTATAAAAGAATTGTATAAATATAAGAAGGCTAAGTATAAATAATTTATTACATTAAAACAACCTGTGTAAAGTGTTGTTCAATATATTGATTGGCCTTATGACATAAATCACTACAGCCATATTTTTCGGCAAAATCAGCTATGCCAATTGCATTTGTAGGATCTAATTGTCTCTCCAAAAATACACAGCATGCATCTACCACATTCGTCACCTATAGTAAAATTATAGTGAAAATCTATGACTTGTTTTTTCTTTATGCAACAAAGAAAAATGTCTAAAAATAACCTGAAACATTGTTGCAGCAGGAAGTAACTGACAAACAGTCACTTCAGTCACTCTGATTTTTCCTGTGTACATGAAATAAATAATTCGTCCCATAGCAGTTGGACAAACGCCTTGTAACTTGATTCGAGACATTTCAGTTTCCTTAAGCCCACCAGTAAACATTGCCTTAAACCATATATATTCAATTAAAATCTAATTTACAACAATAAGTTAGAAGTAATTACCATAGTATTTCAATTCAAATTACATTCAATAACATTTTAGATTTATAATATAATCGAGTTGAAATCAATTTTATTATATATACAAATGTACAATTTGAAATTGAAATTGAAAGTATTAATTCTAAGAGGATGAATTGAATGAGAAATGTAAAAAGTGTGGAGGGTAACTGTATGTACCTTGAAATACGGACTTGCAGCTGCAAGAACAACCTTATGAACATGAAACTGCTCAGTGTCCACTTCCAGCACTACATCCGTTAACATATTGTGACTCCTCATTATAAACATCATCTAAATTTTTATATTACTCAATAAACATAAAACAATATATGCATGAGAATATATATATATATATATATATATATATATATATATATATATATATATCTTCTATATATATAAAAATAGGTCGGGTTTTCCTTCCTGACGAAATAACTCCAGAACGCACGAACCGATTTCGACAATTTTGCATTCGTTGGAAAGGTCCCGGGCTCCGCAAGGTTTATAGCTAAGAAAGTTAGTCGTGCATGGCATCGTGCCCTACTGCAAATTGCTGGAACTTCACGCACCGTAATTAAAAATTCGAGTAATGACATTAGTAAGAATTATCAGAATTATGCTTGGTTAAGTCAACGAGCAATTCTTGCCGCAAAGAATAATGATGTACACGCACTGAATTTCACCATTCAATCAAAAATTGCTGGCGATTTGGTGACATACCAATGATTCCGACTGGTTTTCCGTTTGACTTCAAACGATTGCAATTTGCAGTTTGCCTTGCGTTCGCAATAACAAGTCGCAAGGCCAATCGCTTAGTGTTTGCGGGATAAATTTCAAATAGATTATTTAAAAAATCATTGTTTTGCACATGGGCAGGTATACGTTGCCATTTCACGAGTTGGAAAACCATCCGCTTTGTTTGTGTTAATGTCAGACCAAAAAACAAAAAATGTGGTTTACCAAAGAGCACTTCAATGAAACGGATAATTTGCGGATTCACTTTCATTTACTTAGAAAAGTTCAACTAAAAAACACTTCATTTTTGTAATCAAAATAAATTCATTACTGTTGTATAAGATCAAATTTTTCCTTATCAATTATAAAACAAACAAAAAATTTCTTCATCTTTCTCACGAAACCATCTGGTGGCGAAACGAAGTTTGTCGGGTTTGCTAGTATATATATATATATATATATATATATATATATATATATATATATATATATATATTAAAACGAGTGTGTTGAGTCAAGCAATATCAACAAGTAAAAAAATAAACTAAAGCAATTAGGAAAATAGCTTTATTAATCCATATGTTTTAGTCTTCATCGAGATCGTCATTCAGTGGAAAACTAAAAAGTTTTTTTATAATTAATTTAGAAAAGAAAATTGATACAACATATTGAACTTAAAGATAGGTACTTACAGACAAAAACAATTAAACACTACACTACACTAATTATGAATTAGAGTTAAAAAACTAAATTTGTGTACATGGTTGTTGAAGTCTAAATGCTGAGTGAATTGTTTTAAAAGATTTAAAATGTGTTTAAAAAGATTTTTTTAAAAAAATGTGCGAACTGGTAAAACATATTGTTTCAGAAAGTAATAAAAAAGGGACACACTTCATTCATTAATAATATTGTTTGAAAAATTGTTTAAGAATATCTTGTAATCATTGCAGGCCTAATAGTTGTCAAGTCTCTGGTTAATTGCTTTATTGCTTAACAATATTAGACAACCTTCACTAAATCTTCTTTTAAATATATTGGTTTCAAAATATAAAATACTCGGGTCTAGGAAATCAATATTATGCTGAAGGTTATTTATGTGTTCTGAATTATACTGATTCTTATTTTTTGAATTATTTCTAGGTGATATTGCCTGACTCAACACACTCGTTTTAATATATATTAACAACAAATTTATATACTCAAAAAAAAAAAAAAAATATATATATATATATATATATATATATATATATATATACAGGGCCGGATTCAGAAATTTGGCGCCCCGGGGCACTGACAAAAATGCCGCCCCATCCCTGAAATTTTACGAACTTTCGAACTTTTTTTTAAAGCAATCGCGCTGCTTCAGCTGCGTAGGGACAAAATATAAAAGCGCGTAAACGCCGCGTCGCAGTCTAACGGATAAACAATGTTACAGAACGCATATAAATGTAAACTGAATCATTTTTGGCATTTTGGCCCGTATCTTCAAAACAGTTGGACCTGCCTTGGCCAATAACTAATCAGCACATCTCCTTATAAATAGGAATTGAATCATTTAAATCGGTTGATCCGTGTTCCCGAAATCGACTTAAATAATTAAAAAATATTAGATTTGTATTGATGGGGAGACGTGCTGATTAGTTTTTAGCAAAGGCAATTACGAAAAATGGTAATTGAGTTTCGATTTTTCTTCTCTGAAACAGCTACGCAGCGCTATTGCTTTGCAAAAAGTTGAAAAGCTTTTTATAAAATGTAATTTTTAGTACGGGATGTTTCAATAATTTGTCTTAAGACACAATGCCATGAGTCACTAGTTAAATATTTTTTCGACGCTATAAGCTTGGAAGTGCACAAATTCGTCATTTTTAGAGGGCTCGAGAACTGAAGTAAATATTTTTCTTAAACTTTCAGCTTGTTTACGGATCTTTATATTAGCCAAATTGCCAAATTTAATAATTTATTAACCAATTTGATAATTTACGTTCGGAGAGGGAGGCAAGGCAAAATAATAAATTTTAATGATCGGTTATTTCAACCCAAATTTTTCATTGCAATCGTATTATGTTTTGTTAATTATATTTCTTGAAATATAAAAATGTTGGTAAAAAAATTTAATTATATTGTATAGAATTTTTTTCTCACTATCCAAATTTTGCCGCCCCCAAAAATTTGACGCCCTGGGCAGTAGCCCCGATTGCCCCTACTGTAAATCCAGCACTGTATATATATATATATATATATATATATATATATATATATATATATAAACAAAAGTCTTATTTCTTCAAAACTTGGAGCAACGGTGTCATTATATTTTCTTGTGGTCCTAGAAATGTTATTTAGTGTTATAGATGTGATGTGACATTTAAATAAACAAATTTGATAAACTGCACAACCTATGAATGAATATAGTAACAAAGTATGGTTGTAAAAAGTTTTAATATAGGTTTTGTTATTGACTATTTTATCTTTTACAATATATTTATATAAACATGCCAGTTTATATAATAACTGTGTACGGCATCAGATTAATTACAATGATTTTTTCACAGAACATTATAGTTTTATAAAAAAAATGCTTTTGGTAGAAAACAGTTTTTTAGTGTTTGTTTCATTTTTTTATTATTTCCTAATATAAACCCTTGAATTCAAATTTTTTAATGGCCTTTGTTATGGCATTTCAATTTGTATATAAATTGTCTTTTACATCTTGGTCTCCATATAGCTCCATAAAAATGAAGCGACTTGTACTAATTCTGAATCTCTCATAGCACAGTTCCCATACAACGCTGTAGCAAGACTACTTAGAATGCTCTACGAATTAACCTGGATTCTATCTTAAATCCGAGATTTTTATAACAAGGTCCCCATACTGCATTAACGGAGGGTTGACTGTATATAAGTTTTTATTGACTAAGCAATAATTATTTTACATAATTCAATTTGTAGATAAGAAATAAAAACAAAAAATACAGAAGATATAAAAATCAAGTAATTCTCTTGTGAATCTGTAATATTTCTTCAATAAATTTGTAAAACTTCACTAAATGAAAATATACAATAAATTAGTTAGGTATTAACGATGACAACTACTCGTGTGCAACAATTCTATGATCCTAATTACAGAATTCTTATTATGATCAAAAGAAAATTAATTTAAGTAACCAGTGCACATTTAATATTATACCTTCATTGCCTCTTGTAGATAATTGGACATGCAAAAGGACATGTCCCCCATCTCTGTAGTTTTTCCAGAGCTGCTTAAGTCATTTTCATCAAATTCGCAATCTAATCGATTACTTTCACCAGATAGATTAATCATATTCCCTGCTTGAGGATCCATTTACAAAATTCAATCTATAATATTCCATTGACAACGAAGTGATTGATATTTACATTATTTTTTAATAGGTTATGTTAAGTGCACCTACAACATTTAATTTATCTTAATTTGTATTAAAATAAAGTTTATTAAATTTGTACAAATTTAATTTTAAATTTGACAAAACACTCACATTATTTTATTTAATTTACTATCTAGTAATGATTATTTCAAACAAAACAGATTATTCATCCTTATAAAGCAGTTTTTGTCATATCATACGCTCACTTCCCTGAATGTCAAAGGTAGACATCTGCATAACTAAACATATCCAATTTTATTTTTTTTTGTTCACAACGTACTGGTATTTACATTATATATTGAAAATCATGAATACCTGAATAACTTCGTTTGGACTTCATGTTAACGATATTTTATGAAAATAAAATTTAAAAATAACCTACAAATTATAGTAGAAACCAGACAATAAACAATATGTAATAATAGAGGATATTTACACCCTGTGCAATATAATGAATCAAAAAGTTTACTACCAGTTTTCTTTTTTATTTTGACAAAAGTAGCCACATAATAATGTTCTATATAATTTTTGAATACATCTATCGTTCGATTTCTGATTTCAAAGTATTAGGTTGTCAAATATCTCCCTTTCGCTTTTTTGCTCTTGGTTTATAATACAAAAAGGCGGAAGGGAGATATTTGACAACCTTATATTTATTTACATATATATGCACATACCCTTGCCTCATAATTACAAAGTGGCACTTAAATTTCAGTTTAAATTGATCTTTTCTTGCTACTTGCTACAGTCACTAAGGTATCTTAAAACTCAATGTCAAAAAATAATAAAATACTTTATTAAACGTAATACACAACGTTTAAAATTTTATAACATCAACTTTGCATAAAAAATAGCTAATGTTTAAAACATCACAGATAATCATGAAAAATAACCGTACAATCTGCAATTTTATTTTTTTAGAGCATTAAGTTTAAAATTCAATTTTTAATGTAAATTATGTCTATATTAGTCTCATAGCATTCACGATAATCTTGATCATTCTGACCTAGCCCAAACTTGTACTTGGGTTTCTTAAAGTAATCCAGTCCTCTGCCAATTTTTACTACCCAGCCGGTATCAAACCTACAAAAAAAAAAAATGATATAAAAACATTAAATGCAAAACATCATGTAAACACAGGATTTAATACAAAATGTAAAATTAATATATGTTTTATAGAAAAACCTATTTATACAAATTTAAATACAATACCTATTTACAAAAGTTAAACCTTAAGTTATTAATGAATATGACTGATATTATGATAGTCATGCTGTAATATTGTGATCAAAATACTTATCGTATTGACACAAATCATAAAATATTTTAATTAAATAAAGTTTATCTATCTATAACATTAGAATTATTTAATTTATTATATTTAGAGCAGAAAAATAGAGATTAAAAGATTTATAAGTAATGAAGAATAAATATTTTATTTATGAAACAAAGTCGACATTTGTGCATGCTTGATAATACATCATCAAGAAAAGAGCATACTTCTGGTTCAAAATGCAATTGTATAATAATTGTATAATTAACATGCTGTATTAATTCAAACTAATTTATTACTATCTAATTTTAAACAGAATTATTGCTATTACTCAAGAATTAGTAATTTTGAAGACATTTCTAATATTGATATGTATGCAAAGCAAAATATTTGATGTAAAACTCAGCAAAACAAATAGTTAAATAAAATATTTTTACTTCGTATAAACGGTTGGTTATCTTACTAATAAAAAATTCTCTAACAACACACCTAATTTGTCTATCATGGAGGACTTCAGAATATTCCACACTCAAACCAACATTATTCTCGGCTAAGCTTGCTTTGAGATCCTTAAAAGCTTCCGTTTGTAATGCTACGCTTTCTTTCGAGCTAGTTGTTGTTAAATGAATTTTTTTTAGGTTGATACAGAGTTTTGTAATAATTTCAACAAAGTAAACAAAGTTATTTATCTGAAACAAAACACTAAACTGTATATTTTATTGAAATGCAAATTTATATTTTCAAAATTTAAAAATTGTATAAAAGATGATGAAACATGCTGACAAAAAGAATCTTTATGTATTTTCTATATATAATTTAAACTGTAATCACAAATTTATATTGTTACCATGATTTGAATTGTGTCACTAGTAAAGGTAAACTGTCAAATACCCAATTTATTAAATACAAATATACCAGCTAGTTTTACCTGATGATGTGATCGCACATAAGGGTCTTCAACAGATACACGATGAACATGCTGATTACAATATGGGCCTATGATATGTGAGTAACCAAAACCTTTCGAATTATTCTTAATCTCGATCGATTTATACGTTTCTTTCCCAGATATCTCTTTCTTTATTTTCTCTTTTAACAACTCTGCAAAGCTTATATATTGCAAAGCTTTTTCTTGGAGGATAGTTTTATACTTGATATTTTGCTCACCTTTAATCAGATAATTTAAGACTTGGCACAGCACTTTTTCAAACAGTAATTCGGAACTTACTTTTGGATGCTTCTAATAACATTTCAATGCCGTCTTGGTAAGCGTTTAAACTATTTATAAAATCACTTCGATTCGATAGCATTGTGGCCTCAGTAAGGATTTTGATACATTCGCTACCTGGTCTAAGAACTGCTGGTACTTCAGTGCTCATATTTCAATTATAAATTGTTAAAAATAGTTGTTAGATATAGTAAAACAACAAAAATTCTATTATATGAATTAAGTACGTATGTACCCGACCAAAATATTTAAATAATCCCCAACAGAAGCAGGGGCATGTCAATAAAATTGACACTTGGTACACCTGGGCGTTCTTGTTGGCGATAGTTTTTTTTTATCTGGAAGTTGACACTGACCGATGACCGATTGACATTTTAAATCTCAGCAATTAAACAGGAGCCACTAAATTCTGATACATGACAGATAGGTTTTGACGTTTCAAAAACACCTACGCTCTGAAGTTGGCTCCGGGATAGAGCATAACCCATATACTCTTCTTTTATCTATGGCATAACCTGTCATTTCGTGGAATATTTAGTCCCGCGTTCTTTTCTCATTTTTGTTAGGGTATAGCGTCGCGTCGGTTTCGTTTCAAGTAAGCGTTTTATTATATTTTCTGCTTTTTCTTTTCGTGTAATTAGAATTCTTTCGTTCTGTTGCTATTTCTAATTCTATTCTTTTTTTTATTTGTTTATAACAGTTTTTTTCACATATTTCGGTTCGGTTTTTCGTTTTTTTTGCTCTGGATCGCTTTCCTTGCGTTGCTTTTTTTGCTCTAGTAAGCTTCTTATTATAATTCATGCTTATTTTTCATATTTCATAGTTACAATAAGTGTTTTTTACTTAGATTTTCGTTTAGTAAGTTTCTTTTTAGTTTAGTTACGTGTTTTTTTAGATTTTTTCTTAGCTTGCGTAAGTTTATTTTTCGTTTCATATTTTTACTATTTAGATACTTACTTTTATTTCACTTTAGGTTACATTCTATTTTATAAGCTTATTTTTAGATTTTGCTCATTTACATTAGGTTACATTCTATTTTATAAGCTTATTTTTAGATTTTGCTCATTTAAGTTTATATTTAGTTTAGAATTAATATCATTTAGATACTCACTTTATATATTTACTTTTTAGCTTCTAATTTTCTTTACATTTATTACGATACGTTTTATTACCTTCATTACTTTTATTTTATATTTCACTTTATTACATTACTTATGTGGCAACATGGACAGCGACTTTTTCTGTACCGAGTGTCAGATTCCATTCACAGCTCGTAGCTCCTTGTATCGCCACATGAGACAAAAACATGACAAAGAGCCAAGAGCTGTTTATCCCAATGCGTGTGCTTTCTGCCTTAAAACTTTAAAAATTCAAATATTTATTAACTCGTCATGTGAGCCAAGTTCATAATAATATCCCTAACCCTTCACCTGCCCAATCTTCTTCGGTATCTTTTGAAGACATTACACACCTTTCCTCCTCCACTAAAACAAATATAAAGCATCCTTCTTTTTATGTTTAATTTCAATGTTTATATTTATTCTATATTATTTATATTTATTCTATATTATTTATATTTATTCTATATTATTTATTACATGTTTCCTGTGACATGCTTTATATTGTAAATAGTATGTGTATATATTTTGAATAAAAATATTTGATGAAATAGATGGTTTTAATTGTGTTTCTTATTACCTATGTTAATCATTGTTAGAAAAAGTAATCAGATCACTTAAAGATAAAAATAGGCAACAATATCGGACTGAACTTAAGTTTATTACATTACTATACATATGCTAGCCTTTAATATATATAAATATATATACATATATACATGCATACATATGAGTTCTAATAATCAGATGTTACATGCTACAAGACTCTTGTAGCTATTTTGATGTTCAGGCTGAAGTCCTAATCTTAATTCAGTGAACCCTACAATAGGATTAAAACACACTAAGCAAACAAAAACAACCTGAATAACATTTACCTGGGTAAATAAAATAATTATACTAAAACACTCTGCAAAGCCCTAATTAAAAATTTCCTAATAATTTCTAACAAAACTGTACTAGGTTTTGAATAACTATATGTTTGTTTCCCTGAAATAATATTGGTTGTGAAGAGACAATGTATGACCGTGTATATGTAAAAGAACCGCTTTCATAAATAATTATATACTTACAATTGGGATTTCTATTTAACTGTCTAAAAGGTGTATAAATGTGAGAGGTGAGAGACAATATAACAATGGGTGTACTATTTTGACGTTTGACAGTTTTGTTTGACGCACATAGTCTTTCATTTATTCTCGGTTGAGCGTCGTATGTTGGTATGACAAAGAAATGTGATATTAGCAGAAATTAGCTTCGTGTCAATGTAAACACATCTCATTTGTTTTTTTATTCGCCGTTCCGTTCATTATTACGACGTATAAAATAATGATAGTAAAAAAAATAAATTAAATAAAGAGGATCAGGATGATTATAAAATGAAACACTATCACGTTTTATACTTCTTATTGTTTTGCGTGCGTCAAACGTTTATTTGCCACCTGTTGTCATAAATAGAAGAATTTCAAACTAATTTTAGTAAGTTTTATAGTTCTTAATTAGTTTAATTTATACAAAATACAATATTGCAGATGAACTAAAATTCAGTTCACTTTGACAAGTTTAATAAATAATGGTTTATATACCAATATGTAAACAACAATTTATTTGAATGATTGAACTGTTTTATTTTTGTAAGGAGTTATTTTAATTATGTACATATAATTTTTTATTTTTTATTATATTTTCAGATTTTTACCCGGTATCCTTATTAAAATTTTCTCATGTGGATCTAGACTGATTTAGCTAGGTCTAGAAAATTTGATATAAAATCCACAAGTAAAGAATCAAAATATAAAGATGGTGTTATTATCTGACCTGTTAGCGAATCCATGAATTAAACCCCTTCGGCTTCTCATTCAACAATCCCAACAACCTGATATTATTCACACACTGTTTTTTCTTGAAATGTTGAGGTGATACAAATCTTTTGATAATGCATATTTTGAGCCGGTATGCTTATCAAAATTTTCTCATATGGATCTCTATTGGTCTAGCTGGATCTAGATTTTACTATATGAAATCCACAAATAAAGAATCAGGGTATGAAGATGGTGTTATTATCTGACCTGTTGGTGGAACCATGAATGGACCAGCTTTGGATTCAACAACCATTTCGGATTATGTTAATTTTCCTGGCCAAAGACTATGATATTTCATCTTATTGAATGTTGGCTAAGTCTAATAATGAAGTGGTAATTTTCCTTGAATCGGAAATTTATTCACCTAATATTACTGACACACAGGAATTCATTTGTCTGGATGTAAATTGGCTTCAACGCATTCTCACTGATGTATTTTTATTTTGAATATTTTCCAGAAGATTCATTCATTTTATTCCATTCCTGGTTGTGTTTTACACCGCAAAATAAAATGTACGCAGAGCAAAAGAAATGTTAATCATCTGATGTTTGCACAATTTATACATAAATGTATTATATTTAAATTGCTTAAGATATTGATAATTAACATTGTAAACTGACATAAAAATAAATTGATAAGTGAATTTACTTTTTTACTCAATTATTCTACAATAGATGCAAAGTGAAGAAAGTTTATCACATAAATTTTAGATGTAGAGCCTTATCTAAGAATGATACAAGTATTTTGAATGCCCCTTTTTAACTTCCCGAAGAAAAAGTTTGTTTTCGCAAAAAAAAATCCAATTTGCTAATTTAATCATTTCTCGTTTCAAGCCATTCTGAATCAATAAAACCAAATTTGGAAAAAGCATGCGTGTGTATGGCTGATGTGAGCCGATTTTTGACCTTTCGTCGACGTTTTCTCAAACACGGCTGAACTGATTTCAAAAATTTAAAAGCCATTCGATGTATCGAATGGTGTTGATTAATATTCAATGAAGATCGACCGGGCCGTTTTCTTGTAATTGAATGTAAAAAAAAATCTGACAATTTTCATGAAACATTTTTAACGATAGATATCATGGTCTTAAAGAACATACTAAAATATTACGACTATATTATTGTATAACGTATAATTTTAAAAATTAATCAAGGTTTGAAACAATGGTAGTCAAAATTTTGTCAAAAGTCGTTTCTGTAATGTGGTACGTAAAGATGCTTAATAATCACAAAATAATTTTTTGTTTCCTAAAAAAAAAAAATTAAATTAAATTTAACATGGTGATAAATCAATTTTGGAATAATAAGCTACAATTTTAGAACGTATAAGCATGTGTCTGTACGCATGCACAGGCCTAATTATTATACTTACAGATAATTTAAATGAATTTGAGAGATATCAATTGGAAATCGTAATGTTCAGATTTAGTTGAAAGTAAAAACTTTATTTTCAAAATAAACAGTTGAATCTATATATCTGAATGTAAATTTTAGTTGATTAAGGCAATTATTGCACATTTGGGAAAGTTCATGCAACTTGCCATTTTTTTTTCAATTTTGTTCTCCGTCTGTCTCATTAACAATTGGATCATTTGAACAAATATGTATAAATCACAATCTACTTGTATAAATAATTAGAGTATTTCATTCATCCGGTCCATCCCTTACATTAATAGTTGATATAAAACCATTTTATATCCACCTAATATTTATAAATCTTACAGCGAATGAGTGATATTGCTATTTATTTATGTTGTGTGAATGGTGTGAATTTTTGTTTGTGCAACCATTGATGGCAAACTTTTCATCTTCGTGTAATTTGTGAAGTCATTTATGCTTATTTGTAACCAATTATCACTTATGTAATAAGAAACGGAGCTTACCTGCAGAGGATCACAAATTTTTTATTTTTTCATATTTTCAACAAAAATTAGATCTTAACGAATTCTATGAGCTGTTGTGCTTACTTAAACAATGTAGATTTTTTTTATAGACGGTAACCCAAACGGTTATTATATTTCTATTATCAATTTCTGTGGAACTGATGACTTTTTCTATTGATGGATCAATGCCAGGAAGGGGCTATTTTCAATTGGTAACATAATGCTATCTATATTTTTAAATGAAAACCGATGTCACTTATGCTCGACACATCAGAAGTAATCACTTGAAGATTGATCTTTTGTATAATGTAGGTATTCAATACAAATATCATCAGGAATGCTATTTTGAACTTTTATGAACTATTTAGAATATACCTACGATACGTGAGTAACTCATTAAAGTTTTCGCTTTCAATTAAATCTAAACACTATGATTTCTAATTGATATCTATTAAATTCATTTAAATTATCTGTAAGTATAATAATTATAGCGCACAGACACATGCTTGTACGTCCTAAAATTGCAGCTTATTATTCCAAAATTGATTCATATAATTCATCTAAATTTTCCTAGGACTGTTTAGTAAATGGACTTTATCACGTGATTAAATTTTATTTAATTTTGCGAGAACAAACTAAGGGGCATCTCAATAAAATTGACACACTTCTTGCTTCTTGGTACTTTGCTACCCTAGAATATGATATCATCACATGCTTGGTACCACTGGGCGTTCTTGTTGGTGATTGTTTTTGTCCCATCTGGAAGTTATCACTGACCCCTAGACAATATAATAATAAGACAATTTTTTTTGTAATTGTTTGAACAGCAATTAGAACTCTTATATGTTCTACAAGCTGTTGGTTAAGAATTATGACTACTTATTTCATAAGAGGCAATGCATCGATTTACCATTCCCTTATGTGTGGGATATTTTTGTTATTAGCTCTTACGTCTAATAGTTAACATGTGATTGGATGTTGCAGCTATGTCCACGAAGGACGATTTCCACTTGGAATTATATTGTGATCTACTATAACCCCAAGTGGAAATTTGACATCAAAGCTGCCTGATGTCGGGCTACAGCGGTAGAGGGAATCGAACCAGCGAACCTGGGACTAGTTGCTGCTAGCCCACGCAAACCGAAATCGCCACCGCTGGCCCAATAAGAATAGATATAAGAATAATACCCGGTATCCTTATTAAATGCACTGACCGATGACCGATTGACATTTTAAATCTTAGCAATGTACTAACACATCTCATTTGTTTTTTATTTGCCGTTCATAATCATGATATATAAAATATTAAAAAAATAAATAAATAAAAACAGAAAACAGAATGATCACAAAATGAAACACTATTTCGTTTTATACTTTTTTCTATTGTTTTGCTTGCGTCAAACGTTAGTTGCTAACCATTGTCATAAATAGAAGAATTTCGACCTAATTTCAGTAAGTTTTATAATTGTTATATTTTATTTTTATTTAGCATGTGAATATTTAATTTATACAAGATACAATATTTTAAGGCAGCTGAAATGAAATACAGTTCACTTTAACAAGTTAACAACATGGAAACAACAATTTATTTGAATGATGAACTTTTATTTTTGTAAAAAGAGTTATTTTGATTACATATAATTTTAATTTATCATTATATTTCTTTAATTTATCACATTTTTCACTTTCTGGTCTGGACTACAAGTAAACATCCAGGATAAGAAAAATAAGCAATTATCGGACCAGTCGGCAAAATCATCAAAAAAAAAAAACAGTTCCTGATCTATCAATTCCGATAATTTTTCGGGCCAGGAAATAGTTTTGAATTAAATTTAATTAACTGAGATGCATATTCGCCCAATATTAGTTGCACAAATTAGACTGATTTAGGTCTAGAAAATTTGATATAAAATCCACAAGTAAAGAACCACGATTTGAAGATGGTGTTATTATCTAACTTGTTGGCGAATCCATGAATTAGACCCCCCCAGCTTCGTATTCAACAATCCCAACAACCTGATATTATTCACACACTGTTTCTTCTTGAATGACAATGACAATGTTGAGGTGACACAAATCTTTTGATAATGCATATTTTGAGCCGGTATGCTTATCAAAATTTTCTCATATGGATCCTTATTGGTCTAGCTGGATCTAGATTTTACAATATGAAATCCACAAATAAAGAATCAGGGTATGAAGATGGTGTTATTATCTGACCTGTTGTTGGAACCATGAATGGACCAGCTTTGGATTCAACAACTATTTCGGATTATGTTAATTTTTCTGGCCAGCGACTAGATATTTCATTTTATTGAACATTGGCTAAGTCTAATAATAAAGTGGTAATTTTCCTTAAATAGGAAACTTGTTCACCTAATATTATTGGCACACATATTATTCTTTCAATTTTTCCAGCTCTCAGAAAACTAATAAAACATATTTTCGATGCCGGTGTGCTTATTAAATTTTCATCATGTGAGTTGCCAAGTTTCTCACTTCTCCACTATTTAGCATTATATCTAAAAAGAAATACACCAGTAAATGGAATCCTTTTGTTGTGATTTTTTAGAAAATCTAATAATGTTCTGTTTTCCAACCATATTTTCATTGCAATTCAAATATTGTAAACTCTTCGATAACTTATTCAACCTGTATTTTATTTATCTGATCCATCAATGGGTAATTTAGGAGCTATTTAATAACAAAAAGTTATTACTAGCAGGAGCTATTATATAAAATGATAAAAACAGATAAAATCAATTGATTTGTCTGGGTGTAAACTAAAAGTTGGTTCGATGAAATCTTATTCACGAATCTTTGTTCTAGATATGTTGCGAAAAATTTATTCATTTTATTCCATTCCTGGTTCGGTTTTGCACTGCAAAATAAAATTAACGTAAATGATAAGATATAATAATCATTTTTCAGGATAAAAACTTATGAGTAATGAATTTTTACACAATTTATATGAAATAGTGCATAAATGTATTACATTTAAATTGCTAAGAGATATTGCTATTTAATATTGTAAACTGCCATAAAAATAAATTGATAAATGCATTTAACCTTTTATTCAATTATACTATAATAGATGTAAAATGAAGAAAATAAATCTGCATATTTATTACATAAAGTTTAGATGCAGAGCCCTTATCTAAGAGTGATGGAAGTAAATCTTGTTACCTCATAAATAATGAGAATAACAAATAAGAATTTGATTGTGTTAATTGCTTTCTGTATCATGTTAAATTCAAGTTAAAAATATTCGAATTGCGTATCTCACGAACTTTTCTCAGAAGTTAAGTTGCCACACCATTTTTGCTTCAAATTAATCTTACAGCTTGTTAGTACAAAACTTATCTTCCTATTCCGGAGACGTGTTTTCATTTTGTGTTGAGTTATAAAATGAACAGATTCATGACAAGTTATGAATAATTTTTTTAATATAAATTTTCATTTTCAATGTTTTTATTTTGTGATTAATTTGAGTGGGCGCATTTATCTCAACACTCTATAGGCCGAATTTTGTTTTAAATCCAAAAAAATTAGGAATATAAAAAATCAGTAACTATAAGCCTATATATACAAAAAAAAAACGATTTTATTGTAATATATTAAATATGTGACTCTTAAGTCGCAGTAATTCCGCAAAACAGTCCGCAATTGACTTCAAACATAAATGAATGAATATTGCATTTAAAGCATTTAAATTTCGAAACTCCCTTATAACCGGGCTTTTTACAACGTTCTCTCTTATCCGAGAAAATATTAGCCAATGTGCCTAATATCTTTTCGCAAATTTTCTTCTGGTAGCGTTATTTTTAGCTGTTTTCGATTTTGCAATTGTTTATATACATCATTTGAAGTTGGGCGCCGTTTTTCCCTTTTTCTCTCTATCAATAATATTTATTCATTGTTCGAAATATACTAAAATTCTCATCGGACTTAACAACATCTAATCAGGAATCATTAAACTATTATCGCTAATGCGTCTAAATGTAATTCCTCTGTTTTTTCTATACGATTTTGAGTTTCGTAATTACAATCAGAAACACAAATAATATCGCTTCGAAATGATTGATTGCGGCCAGTTAGCGCAGAATTTTCTTTATTATTATTTATCAGGTTCAGGAAGAGCCGAACAAATGTCATAAATATTGATATTGGTTGTCTTGACATGGTTATAAAATTAAGATTTATGCGTTATCTCACAAAAAAGTCATAATTATTTGAGAAATATCGATAAATTGGAATGTGACACGTGATGTGTTTATGTATTTATTTATTTAACTTGGCTTTTTGTGAATTTACAGTTTGGACTGGCAAAACCTTCGCTAAATACCGTAGTTTTATAATAAATTAATGTTCTGATATACCTACATTCATGGTGGATTCTGCCAAAACAGAGCTCAAAACATAACGTTGTCATGGCAACGCTATGTTATGCTTATTTCTTGGTAGTGAAAAGCATCATCAAAGATTCTGTTATCATAACATTCTTTCTTGTCTGTTTATATGTAAAATACGCCTGATCGCACAGCAAATAGATAGACATTTTCACAGTTTTCATTACCAAGATATAAGCATAACATAGCGTTACCATGGCAACGCAATATTATGAGCTCTGTTACGGCAGAATTGCCCCATCAAATTTACTTTTATATTATTATTTAATTTAGACCACTATTAATTACTTCCTCCTAAATTTCTAAATATTAATTAGAAATTTAGAGAAATTAAATGCCTGGTTACCTGTTGAATGAAAATGAAAAATTCATTTTTTTCAAAAAAGTCATTTTTTTAGAAAAATTTAAAAATAAATTTTCTTCAATTTTTTTTTAAAACAAATAAGCTTTTTTTAACTTCCCGTAAGGCAAGTTATAGTAATCGCAATAAAAATCGAAAATGAAAATTTTTATATATCTTGACGTTTCAAAGGTTTCTGAACATTTTGACCTACCTGAGAAAAAATGGATGTATGTGTGTGCGTGTGTATGTGTGTGTGCGGATACAAATATTCGACGATTTCGGGAACACGCGTCCGATTTTAATAATTCAAAAAACATTTTTTACATTGAATATTTGGGAAACCAGGTTCAGCGATTACAGACTCTTAATAAAAATAACTTAAAAAAATGCCATTTGGCGGTCAAAAATGTTTATTGGACTCATGCACATCAAATTATCAGATATATTATGGAGATTATCATAATGTGTACACATTTTGGATTCCGTACCAAGATTTTCAATTACGGTACGGGAAGTTCCAGCAATTAAGGCACAATGCCATGCACCCCACTAGTTTAAATTTTAATATTTGGTCCGGGAAGTTCCAACGATGCCATGCACCACTAGTTTGATCCCCCATAATCTGACAACAACAGCAACATAAAAGATATCCAGTACTTGCGTTCAGATCTAACGTAATATTATTATAGGAGGAAAAGTAGATTTATAAAGAGTTGTCGATCCTGATCCTTTAAATATATTTGTAGTTGCAATAAAGGGTTGTCAGTTATCCAAAAGATCTTACTTAGAATATTATTAAAGGAGAAAAAGTAGATTTATAAAAAGTTGTCGATCCTGATCCTTCAAGGGGGTTGTTCGGTTTTTATTTTTTTTTCTATTTTGAAATTTTTTGATATTATGAAAGCTAAAAACCTTATAATTATTTAAAAAAAAATAATCTCAATATCTATTTTTTTGACGAAGTTATAGATATATATATATGTATATATATATATATATATATATATATATATATATATATATATATATAGATCCACTGAAAGCGTTTTTTTCATCGCTCCGGAGCTATTGTATGCCAGCTGCTCTCTTTTTCATTATAACACCTCATATACATGACCTTTTTAATGTGTCAGCATTTTTGAACACAATGGTGTATCTAGTACGTTAAATTAAATGGTGTATTTAGTACATTATATTAAAAACTTTAAATACGTTTTTCTCAAATTGACTTTTTTCAATGCGGTGCCACAAATTAAAAAAAAAACTACAAGTCGGATCGACTTGCATTTTTTTTAAATTGTTCACCACTGCAATACCTAGTCCCCCTACCTCAAACAACTTGATAACATTACGCAAAAATTTTTTGCGAAGCTTCTCACCCCAAAAAAAGGCCTTTTTCAACACTTTTTTTAAAAATAGCTGCCATTTTTTTCCTTCTTGCTTTTTCCTTCATTTTGGTAGGGGGACTGGATTCAAACTTCTTCTTCAACGTAGTTTCTTTTTTTTTTTGTTTCAGGCGATGCGCAACGGATTTATCTGTGTTCAGGAAAAGAGATCGATTTTGCAAGGCCGACTTTGTCGCACCCTGGTTAAAAAATGACAGCAAAAAAAAAAGAAAAAGAAAATTTCGTAATATTCTATGATTTTGTAATTTTTGTTTAAAAAAGCCGCATGTCTCTATGATAAATACATTTCGAGGAAAACAAAAACAAATACCTTGCATTTTTTGTAAAAAAAAGAACAACCCCCTTAAATATATTTTTAGTGCAATAGAGGGTTGTCAATTATCCGAAAGTCGAATGGAGTCGAATTTGTGCATGACCGTCAAATGCGGCCTGAACTTATAGAAAGAGTGCATTGCATTCGTGTGTGGGGGATCGAATGCCGCTCACTCGTTCGTTCTGCATGCACCTGTCTTCGGCAGTACACCGCGGCTGCGAGTCCAATCAACATACATCAGATCGTCGGCTGTGCGAACCGCGGCACACGAACCAGCGATATCATATCGCTCATTATTTTTCTGAATTAGTCTCTTATCAGTAACACAAAGAGATACCTTCGTCTCCACGTGTGTGAGTGGGAAAAAGTGTTATGTCAGTGAAAACTTAGCAGTGAATATGCGACACCGCAAAACTCACGCTGCTCGTAAGCGAATTTGACAAGATTATCGCGGATCGGTTTATATAGATTTTTTTTTCTTATCGGTAAAAAAGTGTAGGATAAGATATCGAGCCATCCAAAATATGTCTTTTTTCAATAGACAGAGAAACGGGAAAGGTACGGCAACCGAAGCGCAGTACCAGAACCAACCTGATCATAATTATCAGGCCCATAAGAACGTTAACGGCGTGAATTCGGTTAAAGAAATGTCGACAGGACACGTTAAACAACAGCAACAGCTCGTATTTCATTGCCAGCAAGCCCACGGCAGCCCCACCGGGCTTATTTCTGGATTTTCTAATGTCAGGGAGTTGTATCAAAAAATTGCCGACTGCTATGATTTTCCCGTCGAGGATGTAAGTGGAGTTTTATATATAGAGTTATTTTCTATTTAAGTGTGTGTAAAATATGTTATCAGTGATTATTCTTGCCGCAGTGTAATAAAACATGTGTAGTGTGTCTGAGGGATATTGTGGTATGTATGATCCTCGCAGGTTTCAATTGATCTGCGGTATTATAGGTATATGTATTTCCATTAGTTTTGCTTATGAAACTTCATTCTTACTTTTTCATGGCGCTGTTTTCTAAATATTGCTGAATGCAAAAACAACTTTTAGTAGATTTTGACACAACACTAATACTAACCGCAAGTTCTATTGATATACTATCTAATTGTCCATTTCAATTACAATTTGAACTAGTGATGCATAACATTGTGCCTTAAGGCAAATTGCAGAAACTTCCCGTACCAAAACTTACAATTTTTAAAAAAGCATTAAAATTTTTGAAACCCTTGAAAATACTTCTAATAATTCCTCTATAAAATATCTGATGATGTGCCTAATGATAAGTTTGAGCCGCCAAATGTGTTTTTTTTTTTACTATTTTTACTATTAATCAAATATTCATTCTGTCAATACAAATCAAATGTTTTTTGAATCATTCAAATCGGACGCTCCGTACCCTCAGAAACTGATTTACTATTTTTGACGCTTTTTGCCCCGTATCTTTTCGAACGACTGGACCTAACCTACCTTTGCTGACTAATCAGCACGTCTCCTCATCAATACGAATCGAATATTTTTTGAATTCTTTAAATCGGTTGATCACAAAATCGCCGACGAAAATTTGTATTCGAACACTCACATACATACATTAATTTTGTTCTAATTGTACGGTATGCCAAAATCCTATTGTTAATACAATTTTATATTTGTTCTTAACTTTAATCAACAAAATAATCTATAAACTTGTTCTTACGAGTAGTGATATTGCTGTTTTAAGTGTGATGGTATACAATAATCTGTTCTCAATATAGAATATCTTATGTATTATATTTAATTCGAGTATAGGTGTAAATTATTATATTTAAAAAATAACACTTTCAAGTGGAGGTGCAACTCGAACACATCGATTTCGCTCTTGATATTATATTGTCTATGTACTTTACAATACATATCTACAATATGTTGTTTTAAATTTCAAAATATGTCACGTTTTTAAAATGATAATTCATGTTCCATGGCACGTTTTTTTTTAAATTTTTGCTTCGTATTGCAAATATCATATTTACAAACGCTATCGACAACATCAAACGTTTTATTGTGTTGGTATTACAAAAATAAAAATACTTCAAGTTACCAACATAAGTTATGTGGAAGTTTATGTATACTACATTGAGAACATACTATTACACGATTTGAACTAAAAGCAGTTTATGTTTGTCATATTCAAAACGGAAAGAAAAGTTGAAATAATAATTTCCTGATTGAAAATGTTATACATGCACATAAAAAAGATGATTGATGATATAATTCCAGTCATCATATTTGTCTATTCCAGTAGATAGTCTGAGAGTAAATATACGATAATAAAATCGTAAATCACAATAAAGGAGACGACACAGTTGTGCTAGGATACGGTAGTAGTGACAGTCGTCATAACAGCTTAAGTATACTGATTTTGAAATAGGGTCCAAAGGGAGAAAGATAAAGTATGTTTGTTCGAGCAAGTTTCCATTACTGAATTGAGTCAGCGCCTTACATTAACATGATCTGTAGACCGCATTGCTTTTAAAGCGTCAAAAGTTTTCATATTTGATTCTTCTAATAACAACTGTTAATTGTTAGATCACTTCGTTTTTTTATTTTGCTGTAAATTAAGCGTGAGTAGTTATTTATCAGCAACTAGTTTTTGCTTAGATAATTTAGCTCAACCGTACTGATATTTGTTTTCAAAAGAATGCGTTGGGTACGATTGTGACATGTATTTCTTTTTCTTTTCGGGCGAAGATTAAACAGATAAAAAAAATCTAACTTAACTAACAAAATTATTTATATAACTATTATGCGTAATTGATTTGAATTAATCTATTAATACTTGAACTAACTTTATTGAAAGTTGGTTGAAGTATTAACTATCGTATATTATATGAGCGTATCATATCATTAAAAACGTATTCAATAATATTATTTGATAACTCTATCTGTAACAAATCATCCTTTCATAATCAATGGCATTTCATTATCTATCTGCACAAACACCTAAATGAATATATAGATATTAAAACCAAAGATACAGGTATATCAAAAATGTACTATTAAGTATCACTTTATATATAGATTATTATTAAGTTTTGAAGAATAAAATGTTATAACTAATGTTGATTTCTAAACGCATAATTTAGTTTGGTGTGAATTTAATTTTAGTGCTTTAATCCGTTTTTTCAAGTTCAAATCCGAATTATTCTTATGTTAGATAAAACTTTACTCCGTTTCTACAATTATATTTATGGTATATTATTTAAAGAATTTACTTTTTTTTTAAACCTTTATGTAAGTTTTTATAGAGATTTGAAGATTTAGTTTAGTGTTGTACAAGTATTGCTTCATAATAGAAAACATTTGCATCTTTATTTTAGAAGATTTATAGTTATGAAAAAATTAAAATTTTCTCTGCTTTGTAATAAAATAATTAGTATTCGTTCGGTGTCGTTAATAGCATTAATATTTAACACAACACAACATAAACAATTAAACAAAGCTTATACGAATAAAATATAACAACTACAATAATTTCTTTACAAAGTTAACAAGAAATCTTTGGGAAATCTTTCTTTTCTTGTATCCAATTTTTCTTTCTTTTTCTCTTTCGTATTTTGTCTTATTGTTAGTTAAGTTATATTTTTCCTTGTATGTTTAATCTTCACCCGAAAAGGGCAAGACCCACAACCACATGTCACAACCGAAGCCAACTTTAGAGAACAAATCATCGTTATGACTGAGCTAAATTATCTATGCAAAAACTAATTGCTGGTAATTTACTATACCAATGTTCTTCTTACAGCAAAATAACAAACAAAGTGGTCTATCTAGATACAAGTAACAGTTATTAAAAGAAATCAAACTTTAAAAAGTTAATGTAAGGCACAGACTGAATGCAAACATGGGAACATGTTCAAACAAACATACAACATCTCCTTTTGAACCCTATGTCAAAATCAGTATAGTTTATCTGTTATGGAGACTGTCACTACCGTGCCCTGGCACAGCCGTATCCTGTCTTTCCTCCTCGACAAAAATCTATCGAGTCTCCCTTACTCGACATATTAAATAAAGAAAAATAGTCATATTAGTAGTTTAATTTGTTTCAATCCATAGAAATATTCTAGATTGCTTTGGTAATGACGCGTTGCTCGCGTATGTATATAGATCAAAAATATTTTTAGGTACAGTTATCAACTGATAATTTACTGGTATTAAATCAAATATTAATGAAATTAGACATCACTCATGATATATAATAAAATTTAAGTTAATATGTGTTTCAACAATAGTTAAAGAAAATACAATATTAACACAATAGTTCGGATGCATAAAGTGAATTTATTATAACTACCATTCATAGTTACTATATGTGTATCCACTTCGTCAAATGCAAATTTTTTCATGCATCCACATCAGAATACAACAGTTATATTTCATGCACGCGTTTGAATTTTTCAATAAAATTACTTGTCGCAAAGCATTAAATGATTCATATAGAGATTTCATCTTACATTATGTAAAACAGTTACCGAAATGAAAACAATGTCTCTATCATGTGCACAAGTCACAGAACATTAGAAATACCGTTCGGTTCGTTTGTTGTTCGTGAATATGTATATGCAAGACAATCGGCTTCGTGATGTGTCAAGTGAGGCCATAAAGAACAAATCCGTTAACTTGATACAATAATGTCATATCCTGTACAGACTCACTATTTCCAAATATATTTTAATCAGATGTAAACATTTTGACACCAGGATATACATGACAGATAATGACGTGTGTGACGCGCCATCGACTATTATTCGTACATTATTATTAAGCAACACACGCTGACAAGGAAACCCTGGCACCATTTTCAAAGTTTAAGATTAGCGAAAAAAAAAATGTACAAAAAACATTGTGTGTTTTCGCTGCAGAGCCGCTATTATATTCAACATTACACGTAAATTAATCTGTCAAAAACTTAGTTTCTATTTTCTGAACTCTTTGCTCCGTATCTCCGAAACAGGTGGACCTGCCTGGGCCAAAAACTAATCAGCATGTCTCCATGCATGCCTTTTTAAATTATTCAAATCGGTTGATCCGTGCGCCCGAAATCGTGGACAAAAAATTGTATCCATACATACACACACACATCCATTTTTTCTATGATATGCCAATATGTCCAGAAGATATGCAAACATTTTCATTTTGGATTTTAGAACGATTACACATAACCTACGGGAAGTTAAAAATATTTTTAATTTTGTCATATACCTTACAAACTATACATTAATGAATTTCCTCGACTTTCTTCTAGTATTAATTTGGACTTCCTACTTGTGAACAAATATGCAAATATATTGATTTGCATCGACAACTAGCAAAAAAAAATGCAATAATGATTTTTTCTAACTCTACGTTTCATTACCATCTGCTTTTATTGGCCGACCTTACAAAATATAGATGCATTATGCTTACAAAATAAAAGTGTAAAGTGGCATCTTTTGATGCAATTTTTCTGCCATATTTTCATCAACTGAGTTTTGGATTTTTAAATAAAATTCGATTCATTTTAGCATAGAGCAAAGGAGTCAAAAGCAAGTTTTGAGAATTCCAAGTTCTGCATTTGAAGCAAATATGGACAAATTTATAATAAACTTATAATGAGTATAGTAGGACGACCGATTTTAACAATGTGCATTTTTTTGCAAAACTTTGGGTAATTGTATATATGTATAGAGATTATTATAATTCACTTGAAATACTAATTCACTAATAATTTAACGAATGATTAATCATTATCATAAAACCATCGGATTTCCCCAAACACGCCAAGAATTAAAACAGAACATTGTTGATATTTAAAAAATTTTAAAGTTTTCAAAAAATTCGTAACATTTTTAATGTAATGTAAAAATTCGTAACATTTTAATGTTCGTAATGTTCACGAACATATAATTCATGTTTACGAACGTATGAATAATTATTGTTTACGAACATTCTATAATATTAATACCTATTTAAAAAAACAGTTCCTAGCATAAAGTTGTTTATTAATATTGCTATTAATAAAAACTGATAAAGCTATCATGTTTTCATTGCCAATGCAATCAAATACTTTGATACTGACGATGAGGTAAATAATTGTTTTAATTTGTAACTCAGCAAATTAATATTTGTGCTTGTGTGCTTAAAAGTTAAACTTCTATCAATATACAAATAATTCAACAAAATCAATTTCAACTTATATACCTTAACAATATGTATAAAAGTAATTCTATATTTAATTTACAATTTTTAATTAGTTATTTTATTTTCGAAGGAAATAATTGATGAAAATAATAATATTTCAACATCAAATAAAAAATCTAACGAATAATTATATAGATAAAAATAAAATAATGAAAATAAGGATCTCATTAAGAATCTCACATAAATTACAAGTTAGAAACATGTATAAGAAACATATTTTCAACATGATTCATATATCTTATAATAAGTAAGTAATCGTAATAGTTTCTTTCCATGAATGTTATGAAATATTGCAACAAGAAATAGCATTTGATCTAAATAGGATATCATTAAAAAAGCAAACAGATAATTTATAAAGCAGGTTATAAAGAGCAACTATTTATGACTCTACAGCTGATTCCAATGTAAGACAGATTGTGTAAGTATTATCCGTTATCAAAATATAAAAAATAACAGATGAGATAGATCCTAAAAATGACTTGAAAGGAATTTAATAACTAATAATCGTTGATTTTAAACAATTATGGCTCATAAAAGTATAATTAATCAAAGCAAAAACTAAATTCTCCTTAACCAATAATAGTAGAAAACTGAGTACAGTTGTGCCAAGGTCGGAAGTAACAATCGCCACAACAGCTAAACTATAATAATTTAGAGATAGGGTCCAAATAAAGAAAGATGAAGTATGTGTGCTAGAACAAGTTGCCAATATTGCTATAAGTCAGCGCCCTCATAACATAACATAACTGTCCTGCTCGGGTTATGATTATACAGATAAAAAAAATCTAACTTAATTAAGACAAAATACTAAAGAGAAAGGAAAAGAAAAATTGAATACAAAAAAGATTATACCAAAATTTCTTATCAACTTTGTCTAAAAAATTATGACTTCTAATTCATCGTATTAGGACAATATTTCAGTATTCCCATGTAGATTAATGTTTAAGTTACTATTTCATTTAATTTTCTCCCAGCTCACTGGAAAATTAATAAAATCGTTGAACAAAAAAAGAAGTATCACAACCGATTTAATAAAATAAATTTAATAAAAGAATAGATACAATAACACAACAAAAACGCTCAATAATCGGTAAACGAATCGATTACCTTAATATATGTTGTCAATTGAAGCATCAAAATGGAACGGTCATTTGAAACGATGGATAGACAGAATAATACCTATGGAACTTTGTATACAAAAACCACGACGCCGGATAAAAATCAAACAAGATATTTATTTGATAAAATTACCAAAGATAATTAAAATTAGAACAATATAAATTCGAGAAGATTCGAAGTTTTTTTTATTAATCTAAAAGGCAAAATATTGTATATAATTAGGTGGATGCGGCAAAAACTTCCCGATATGTGTAAATAATGAACATAATTAATAACAATTAAGATTTAGCAACTTTTAAAATTGTGACGATGTAAGTTTGAAAGTTTGGCACAGCACGTTTGAAATTTCATAATTAAACCGATTCTTGTTGTAGACCTTATACAATATTTCTGGATATTCGTGAATGCCACTAACCTTATCATCATAAAAGTTTCGCCAAAATCGCAAAAAATTAAACAATTAATTGCGAAGAAACAGCCCCACTGGTCTTTACCAAAAACTGATATCTATCACACGGTTTTTAAATTTTCAAAATCGGTCCAGGATTTTGGACAGAAACGTGGACAAAAATATTTGCATTATACTGCTAATTCGGAAACTGAAACAGCTCTGCCGATTGTCTCGTAAAAGTAATCAAAACGAGATCCTTTCCGCGTCCCAAAATTCAAATTTTGGCTTTCATGCACACACACATCTTTTTATCAAACATGGTTAAAGCAAATTGCTGGAACCTTCCGTACTATAACGAAATGTTCGAGGAATATTAAATGTTTTCAAATAGATTATTATAAATATTGTAACATTGTCGAATATTTGTGAGAATTATATAATTGCAAAATTGAAATTATTTGTTTAAAGTGTATTAGAACTTTAGTCAGAATTATAATTAAAATCTTAATTATTTTCGATATATAAAAAAATATAAAATAACGCAATTATTTTGTTAAAACAAGCAGAAAGTTCTTTAAATCATTCAAATCGGACGCTTCGAAATGGCTAGACCTGCCTTCGCCGAAAACTAATCACCACTTCTCCCAATCATTACAAATTGAATGTCTTTTAGATGATTCAAATCGGATGCTCCGTTCTCTCAAAAACTCGATTTGTATTTCCTGCACTCTTTGCTCCGTATCTCCGTAACGGATGGAACTGCCTTTGCCAAAAACTAATCAGCACATCTCCCTATCAATAGGAATCGAATGCTTTTTGAACCATTCAAATCGGTTGATCCGTGCGCCCGAAAATGTGAACGAAAAAATGCGGACACACAAAACACACACACATTCATTTTTTCTTAAGTATGCCAAAATGTTCAGAAACCTTCAAAACGTGAAGATATGCAAAAATTTTCATTTTCGATTTTCGGCTCATTACTGTAACTACCCTACTGTAACTAAAAATGTTTTAAGATAACATAAGTAAGTCGGATTTTTTGGCGAAAACATAAACTTCTCCCTTCAGGAAGTTAATTATTAATACTTTTATTCATATAATAAAAAAATGAAATTAAACTCGACTAAAATAAAGAAAATATGAAAAAAACTGTCAATGCTTGCTTCTAATTATGATATGAAAATGAAAGTTGTTAAATTAAATAAAAAAATTGTTTGCTTAAAAGTTATAAAGTCGCAATATTATAATTAGACAATATTTTATTTATATAATTATTATTATTTTTTACCAGCATCAGAACTTTTGAGTCCTATAAGTTGCTGTTGTAATTTCTCCTAACTACGTGGTTTCGGAAGACAATCCAACGATTGGCTTATCTCGTAATTTGTTGTATTTTTAGTTTGATGCATCAAAGTCGAGTAAGGGGGGTAAGGTACTTAGAAACATATTGCCATCTATAGTTTCAAGTGAAAACCGATGCTTGACATCAGACTGTCCAAAGCGGATATCAAACCTGTAGCATTCTGGTTGGAAGGACACACTTTTAACCGCTAGTTAGAATTGTTACCTTTGAAATTCACGTGACGAATGGCGTTAGTTGTTACCTTTAAAAATGGTTTAACAAATTAAGAATGCATCATAAATTCGATTATTTTCAAACAAATCTGTACTCGGTGTCGTCTCCAATTGTGAAAAGGTCCCTATTTTCCAGCACGAGATCTTTGTCTCGAACGAGACACGATCATGGGAACGAAGATATGACATAATAATAAATGCTGCATCTTCAAGAAGAGATGCTTATTATAAGCGTTCGGTTTATAGTTTATATGCATCGCCAAGGTCTTTGAACTCAATCGATGGTGGTTGGGCAGATCGGCACATCTGTAGAATATTATCACCGCAAATCACGACCGCAGTTACAGATGATATAAATACCAGACAATATTATAATCAATGAGTCTGTAAATTCATTTCCTATACATTACCGCATGAAAGATTTCAATGGAGAGCGGTAAAGAAAAATGTGTGCACAAACACTGTATCAATTTTCTTGTTTTCAATCCATCTATTACTAATTCCACCTATTTGATTATATTGTTAACCACAGAGTAAGTTATAGTTATCGTAAAAAAATACTTTCGGAGGTTTCTGTACAATTTGGTATACCTCTCAAAAAATGAATGTGTGTATGTGCGGCGATTTCGAGAACACAAATCAACCGATTAGAAGAATTCAAATTCAATTCAAAACACACACAAAACATTCCATTTGATGAGAAGATGCGCTGATCAGTTTTTGGCAAAGGCAGGTTCGTTTCGAAGATTCGGTGCAAAAAGTGCAAAAAGGGCAATTTAGATTTTCAGAGAAAAGTGCGTTCGATTTGAATGATTACAAATGCATATTACTTGTATTGACGGAATGAAAAATTGATTAAATTTTTGGGAAGTCAGGTCTAACGGTTTTGGAGATCTATCATAGCACATTAAATTATCAGATACTTTGTATAAATTTTAATAAGTAAAAATTTTGTTTGTATTTATATGCAAACTACGAATTGTGATGTTGAACCGTTGACGCGGAGCTCACGCGCATCGATATTTCGCCTCTGAAACTGCTAAATTCAAGATTTAAAAAAAATCAAAATACTCAATAAAATCCGTTTTCTTTCATAACTTTCCAAAAAATGTTAAGCTTTTAAAAATCTCAAATAACTGGTACTGGCTGTTCTAGCAATTTGCTTTAAGGCACCATTAGTTTTATTCATGTTTTTTAATAAAATTGATTTTAAAAATGATAGACTGATTATATAAAATAAAACGTTAAAACACACGAAATAATTTTACTAGTAAAATATCAATAATTACTAATTATAGCATTATTACTGATAACGAAATCAATTTGATAAAATTCAAGTGTCTCTTTTAGAAGAATCGTTGCACAACAACGATTAATAGATAAAATAAGTGGTGAAAGATCAAGTAGTTATTAAGGATTTGGCGTCATAATATTCACTATTTACTTAAAATATTGCAAATATCTATATTATAGATATACTGATTATAAACCAATTCATACCGTCTATCATTTTTTGAAATTATATTGTTATATTGCAATTTTTTTGATATTACAATACGTGAACAAAAATCTATCATAAATTGATTATGAATCGAATCGTATGGTTGATTATTTTTATTTAATTAATTGCAATATTGCAATATATTTAATATTACAATGCGTGGTTTAAAGATTCAGCTATGTTATAATAAAACAATTTTTTTTAATTGGTTATAAAAAAAAAGAAAAACAAGTGCATGCCAAAGTAAATTATACACTGTTTTTAAGAAGTTCATAAAATAGCACAAATAATTATTTTATTGGACAATTATAGGTTAAAGCTAATCACCAACCTGGAGTGCGTTAATAAATATCTCATAATGTTTCTTTTTTTAATAAAAAAATAATGACAATAATCTTGATTGTTTTGACATATTCTATGGCTTGTTTAAAAGGCAACCCAGTAGTTGTCCTGTACTATTAACGACATATTATGACTTAATATTACTTCGTGACTTGGTATTTTTATATGCAGCTATGCCCACGAAAAAATATTTTCACTCGAGATGTTATTTGAAATCTATTACTTGAAGTAGATATTTGGTATCATGCTACCTGATATCGGGCTGGCCGAGGTTGGGATCGAACCCGGGTCTAGTTTGCGCTACCCCACTATTGACATTACTATGTTTTATTTCCTGAATTTATAGTTGAATCGATCGTCTTAAATCGATGTACTTATCCAACATTTAAGGCCATAGTTAATAAAATTATAGATGATACTAAATATAAATTATAAGATCGCTTTTCGATCATAATCCGTTCCATAACCGTATTCGTGAAGGAAAACACTAGTTATTATGATGCACATCGAATGCGAGCACAATTTGAGTCTTCATGTTTCTGATTTACCATTCGTGCATTTTCTGATTCACTTCGTCACTCGTCCAGAACTTGTTCTTGAAGCGATACATTTTTTATAATTTATTATGCAAATTACTCGTTAAGAAAGGTTCCATTATATGTGAATGATAAATAAAAGTAAAATGTAGTAAATGATTCTAGGTTTAAAAAAAAAACGTAAATTATTTAATGAAAATTCTATTGTAATCGTTCTCTCGCAGGTGTATCTTCGTTCGTATGTCATGGTTACATATTTTTTTTTTAAAAAAAAAAAAGGTTTAATTCACGAAGTGCAATTCTGAATTGCATTTATAATTTGACAAACTACTTTAGTAAAATCAGATTTATGATTCTATATTTGAAATGTATATTTGAGAAAAGCAGATATTATATAATAACTAGTGGTGTATGGCATCGTGCCTAAAGGCAAATTGCTGGAACTTTCCGTACCGTAACGAAATGTTTGAAGAATATTAAATGTTTTCGAATAGATTATTATAAATGCTGTAGCATTGTCTAATATTTATAAGAATAATATAAACTGAATGGCAAAGTTAAAATTAATTATTTAAAGTATATAAGTGAGCTTTAGAACTTTAGCAAAAATTAAAATCAAAATCTTAATTATTTTCGATATACAAAAAAATGAAAAAAAGTTTTTTTGAATTTTCCAAAAGCAATTAATTTGTTAAAATAAGCTGAAAGTTCTTTAAATCATTCAAATCAGACGCTTAGTTCTCTCAAAAACTGCCATTTTTTGCACATTTAGCTCTGTATCTTCGTAATGGCTGGACCTGCCTTTGCCAAAAACTAATCACCTCTTCTCCTAACCATAACAAATCGAACGTTTTTAGATCATTCAAATCGGATACTCCTTTCTCCCAAAAACTCGATTTGTATTTTCTGCACTCTCTGTTCCGTATCTCCGAAACGGCTGGATATGCCTTTGCCAAAAACTAATCAGCACATCTCCCTATCAATAGGAATCGAATGTTCTTTGAACCATTCAAATCGGTTAATCCGTGCGCCCGAAAACGTGAACGAAAAAATGCGGATACACAAAACACACACACACATTTTTTCTAAAATATGCCAAACTGTTCACAAACCTTCAGAACGTGAAGATATGCAAAAAATTTCATTTTCGATTTTCGGCCCATTACTATAACTATCCTACGGGAAGTTAATAGAAGTATTACTTGAAACGAAACAAACAAAGAATGAACTGGTTTGGCCAAACCATTCGCACAACAAACTGCAATTAATTTATTACTCTTATTCAAACAATATTATATTTATTCAATTACTTTTTAAAAAATTAACCAACGGTATTGAGCACTTATGGCACATTGATGCCCAAAAATTTCCAATGATGTCAGAAAAACAGCTTTTATGGAACCGTCCAATAAGAGAGTTAGCCTCTTAGTACCTTCAATGGCTATAAAACATCAAGAATTCAGAGGTTTAATTTTATTAACGACGGATACATTAACATTTTTATTATGTTTCAATTATAGTTTTACAAAACCCATTTTACGAGCAATACTCGACCAATTACCGGTGCTGACTGATTTAATATTTGATCTGATCAATTTTATCAATTTTATTGAAATCAATTATTCGCTGTTTGCAAAAGCACCTTTGTCTCCCATATATAATTGTATGCATAGCTAAGTTTATTATCTGCACTTGAAAAGCTATTAACGCACTAACGGTTTATGTGCGTCGAGAAAATATTCTACACATAGCAATAAATCTGCAAACTTAGTTGCTTACGGTAAAACAAGGATTGAGAAAAATCATTAGATGCAATGATATTTTTCTATATTCTTCCTTTATATTAATTTACATCATAGTACTGTAATAAATAAAAAACAGGAAATTATGTAATAGGTTTTGCACTTATTGATTGATTTATAATTGCATTCGAGTTAAATAAGCGAATGTAAACTAAGTAACCTCATTAACTAATGAACACACATAAGAGCATGACTGATGTCATATTATATATCAGTCTTTGAGACATTTGAGTCTTAGGGTCTTTGAGACCTTGAAATTTTTTGAACAGCTATCAAAACTTAAGAGTCTTCTAATCTATTGTTATGATTTCATTAACTACATCCGTTATATAGATGGCAACCAAAAACTTGTCCTATCTCTATGTGACGAGTTTTATTATCAAAATTTATGTAATACTGATGAATTTTTAAACGAGGCAGCGATGTCGGACAAGAACTATTTTCACTCAGAAACATAATGCTATCTATATTTCCAAGTAGATGTTACTACTGCTTGAGATCAGGCTGCCCGAGGCAGGTGTGGAACCTGTACCTCTGATTGAAAACCTATCTAGTAACAAAAGCTCGTTAGTTTGCAGTTTACGACTAGTAAATGTCATCAAATTATTTTTTAAATTGGTTTTTGATTTAAATGAATATGATAAACTGAGAATACCAACACGCATTTTTTAAAGGAGAATTGGTTTATGAGTTTAATCACGGCAAGAATGCAGAGTAATATCTTCGCTTTATCGAGAAACATTTGTGTTGTGTTTTTATTACATATTAATTAATAATAAATACATACAAACACTATATATATACAGTGAAAGTCCTTTAGTCCGGCTTAATCGGGACATGCCCATGTGTTGGATTATTAAAAATTCCGGATTATTACGTGGTAATTATAAAAACAATTAGGTTAATAATTAAACTACAAAATCAGTAGGAACTTCAAACAACAAAGCTTGTTTGCCATTTATTAGAATACCTATATATTTAGATGATTTTTAAATTTTTAACCAGAAACATTTTTAATTTTTACAAAAAACAAAAATTTGATGATTTCTAGTTTCTGATTGGGTTTTAGTGTTATGTGATTTCGTTTCTCTCCTACTTTGAATATCAAGGCTTAAGTTTTGAAAACATGGTCAAGTTGAAAAACGACAGAATCATTCGCGGAACGTAGGGGAGACGTATTTCGTAGAACATACTTCGTTCATGAACCTAGACACAGTGAAAATTACCGTGGACACAACGATTTACGAACATTAGCTATAGTCCTTCAGAATGATTCCGAACCACCCCGAAAACGTTCTAATAGCTTCCGAGCGTTTTTATTTACTTAATTAACTTCCCGTAGGGTAAGTTATTGTAATCGTCCAAAAATCGAAATTGAAAATGTTTACATTTCTTCACGTTTTGAAGGTTTCTGAACATTTTAGCATACCCCAGAAAAAATGGATATGTGTGTGTATGTATGCATGGATACAGTTTTGCGTCCACGTTCAAAAAATGGTTCAAAAAACATTAGATTCCTATTGATAAGGAGATGTGCTGATTAGTTTTTGGCAAAGGCAGGTCCAGCCGTTTCGGAGATACGGAGCAAAGAGTGCAGAAAATAGAAATCCAGTTTTTGAGCATCCAATTTGAACGATCTAAAAAACATTCAATTCGCAATGACCGGAAAAAGTGGTGATTGAGTTTTGGCAAAGACAGATCCAGCCGTTTCGGAAATACCAAGCTAAATGTGCAAAAAAACGGCAGTTTTTGAAAAAACTAAGCATCCGATTTGAATGATTCAAAAAACTTTCTGCTTGTTTTGACAAAATAATTGCTTTTAGCAAAAAAAAAATTTTTTTCGAACTTTTTTTTTAAATTTTTTCTGTATATCGAAAATAATTCAGATTTTAATTTTAATTCTGGCTAAAGTTCTAAAGCTCACTTATATACTTTAAATAAATAATTTTAACTTTGTAATTTATTTTATATAACTCTTATGAATATTAGACAATGTTACAATATTTATAATAATCTATATGCAAACATTTAATATTTCCCGAACATTTTGTTACGGTACAGGCAATTTGCCTTAAAGCATGATGCCATACACTAGTTTTAGTAATTTTTCTGCTATTATCAATATGTAAATTAAAAATTAAATAGAACTCATTATAGTTTATTCTATAATTGAACGATTGTATTAATATCAATCAAAAAAGTATGCAATAAATATTTGTATTTGTTTATACTATAAACAAATATTTTTTACTTTTTCAATATAATCCAGTAATCCGAACATTCCAGTATACCGGTACTCTACATTTAATATGCCGGATTATTGAGATTATACTATATGTATATTATATGTATGACATTTAAAGCGTCTAAAACTAATATTTATTATAAAAAATATTTGTCTTCTTAATTATTAGATACTTAATCATTGCTGCTATGATAATGAGTGGTTCGTATTACTAGCATATGTAGAAAATAATTATATACCGTGTCCATATTTTACAAATATATCTATTATCTTATCGAATAAATTAGCATTGCACAATACGGTTCTCAATAGGCTTATATTTCATTTCATTAATTGTGACAGAACGTCATATGGTCCTTATGTGTAATATTATTATTCTCGATTATTTGCAACACAATATGAATTGTTTTGACGTCTAGTGAATTGGAATGAGTAAACATGAAGCGATCTATTTCTTTCTCCTACATTTTGGGGACTTTTGTCATTACCACGCTCGGCCGTGCATGACTCCATCAACTTTTTAACGCCAACGACAAGGTAAGAGCCACGTCACATTGACAATAATTTCTACCACAATATTTGCCCTTTTTGCCTCTTAATTGTAAAGGCTAAGCCACTTTCACTGTATAGAATTAGCTTTAAGAAAAATACTTTAAGTTTTTAAACTTTCCAATTTTTGCATATGTTATGCATCAGGAAACGCAACAACAGCATAATGTAACAGTAATACTGAATGTAACGATGTTCTGGTCTCGGACTACCGTACCACAAATTTAAGAGAAAAAAAAATTAACTAAATGATCTTTAAAGCTGCAAATTAAAACTTCAAACCCAAGTTTCAGAATTATGACAGATTATAAAAAAATACGTTCATTAGTCTTTAAAATGCATTATCATTCATTAAGATTGAATTAGGTCACGTTTAGTTTATGCCAGATTGATAGCAAAAGTTAATGAAATCCTATTTTGCTACAAGTTTGTCTTTGTCTTTCATTTGTAAGAATTTATAGTTATTTAATTTCATAAGTTATTTTTAAGTTACCCATAACATTAGTGTGAAGTAGAAGTAGCACTGGCTACTTCTACTATTGTCAAATTATTTGCCATATGCAATCTAATTGTATTATCTTTAAACTTACTAGATGTCAACTAAAGACAGTTGTAAATTATATGGTGAAATAAAAAAAAATAATAACATCAGTGCAGCTTCTAAATGGCATCGTAAGCAAAGGTCCAGTATCGCGTCCAATTTTACATAACAAAACATTTTCTTAAAATTAGTTAGAAAATGTTGAATTTTTAGTTTCTCATAACGTAACTGCAAAAATTCCCTTTCGAGATCAATTTACAGCTCAAGCATCAAATGTTACATTCGCATAAAGAACAATATTACATCAGATTACACGTTAATGAGCTCGTTGGATAGTTGATTTCGCAATATGTCTACAATTTTCTCGGTTTAATTTATTTTTAACACCTCTCTATTAGAGAGTAGATAATGATTCCTACCCATAAATGTGTTATAATAATAGAATGTGTTTACTAAAAATAATTTAAATTGACAATAGTTTTAAAAGCGCCAAGGTCCAAGGTAATAGAGAAGAATTCTAAAACTGTGAATCTCAAAATGATAGTTCTCCACCTTTAAAAGTTTCTCATGTGATATATTCCATTCAACATCCTTTTGTTCATCTATATACTATAACTATATTATTGAAATATACGAAATGCCGGTTTGACATATATAGACGGGAAAGAAATATATTTTTAACACCTGTAACTCAAAAACTAAGGTGCCGATTTTGCCGTAAAATAGACCAATGTTATGTTAAGACTATGTTGAGTTTTAGTATGTATGTTATGTAAAGTTTTGCATATAAAATGATACTAAAAACTGACATAATCCTATGTATTTGCTATGCTGTCAGGTGATTTACACATAAAATGTAACTTCACTCATATGTTATTATGCCACATCACAAAGATGCACTTGTGATAAGATTATTTTTTTGACGTTTGTGCGTTTTCTAGGTTGGGTTTTCTATCTAAAACTACTGACTGCACAGCAACCATATAGCATTTTGACAGTTTTTAGTACCAATTTAAATGAAAAAAGCTTTGTCATAAGGGGGCGTCCATTAATCACGTGAGTAAATTTCTAAATATTTCTGGAACCCCCCCTTGGTGATACATGGTTATATTCAAAATTACCCCCCCTCCCCCACCAAACATCACGTGTATTTTTAGTTCCGTGATAAAACTGTAAAATTTTTGAATTTTTTTTGAAAATGTTTCAATTTTTTTTAAAAAATCAGTTTAATAAATACTAGTGATATCTGACTATACCCCTCCCTACCCACGTGATATTTCGTGATGTTTTGTCAAACCCCCCCACCCCCTAAAAACCTCACGTGATTAATGGACGCCCCCTTACATTGGTGTATTTTCAGCAGGATCGGTACTAATAATAATTGGTAATTTACAGATAAGCTGATCGGCGCTCCAAAAATAAAAACACCACAGATACTATTCCATACTAATTGCTCTAAAAAATAAACGTATCATAAATTTGTTTCTATAGAAAATTAATGAATTAATTGTAAATCAAATTGACTATTGATATTGATTACAAATTGATTTACAATAATTTACATATCTCTATCCGACCATATAATTCAAATGCCATTTTATATAAGTAATTGTCATAATGTGGCGAGCATAGCTCACATAGTAGCATGTTCGATTCACACGATAAGGATCTTTGGATAGAATCCTGTCAATGACTTAGATATATGAAAAAAATATGTGTAGTTAATTTGAAATTAAAAAAAAATGTATTTGTTAAGTATAAATTGAATAAAAATTAAGAAAAATAGAAATTACAAAATTCGAATAGCTGAATTAGGTGTTCGTGCGTGCCCGTTAAGTGGTTAAGAGTAAGAAGAAAAATATTAGAATTTGCTGATATTAAAAAAAGAAGAATGAAGAAAAAACGGAATGAAGATAGAAGTTGAATAGAATTAGAAATTTTATATGAAAAAGCAAGAATTGAAAATAATAAGAAGAAAAATTAATAAGAATATAGAATAGGATATATATAGATTGAATAGGACATAAAAATAGTATAGAATGTAGAAAATAAAAATGTTGTAGGTGGCTAAAATGCTCAGAGTAAGCAAGGCCAAATAAAAATTAGAAAAAAAAATCATAATAAATCAAAAGTAACACTCATTCATGCTAGTTTGTTTCTGCGTGTGAATTTTTCCATGTACATAGTTAAATTGTCAAATTTCTACTAAAAAGCTTCCATGATTGTTTTCTGTCATATTGAAAAACCTACATTGTTAAATTACAATCAAAACCCGAAATTGGGCTTATAAAAAAATCATCCGAGTCCATTGAATGGTTCCGGTGCGTTTTGACGTTACCGTTGTTGTCCAGAAAGCGATGCAAAGGCGAATTTCGTTTTTAACGTTGGCGTGCGCGCATTATCGCGTTTTACTTTCTATCGAGTTAGCGAAAGTGCTCTTTGTCGCAAAACAACAAAAGGAGACGAAAAGGTGAATGAGAATAAGAATAACATCGAATAATAATACAACCGTACAACCTTTCATTACCTTTAACACCGCTTGACATGCAGTGTTAAACATCGGTTGTTGAAGTCAACAATTCGCGTCGGCTCGCTACACAAGGGAAATCCAACGAGAAAAATACCACAGAAATAATTATATCTATATACATGAAAATACCTATATATAAATGTAATCCACGACGTGAGCAAACTAAATATTGCACAAGATATTAAGGGGCACAACTAGTGTGAAATTTTCAAAAAATCGAATTTTCAATTTTTCTATATTTCAATAGGTTATACCTTTAAAAATAACATACCAAAATTTTAAATCGATATCTTGAATAGTTTTTAAGTTACAACCATTCAAAGAGTATATATATATATATATATAGTATATACTTATATAGTATAACGATCAATTAATATTTAAACGTGTTTTTCTCGAAACAGCATTTTCCGAATTTGCTGCAGCAATTACTCAAAAACAATTGATCCGATCACTATCAAATTTTATTACATGTTCTATATATAGTTCTCCGTAAAATGAACTATCAATTTTTTGATCGCATCAAATTTTGGCAGTCCAAAAACGACCAAAATTTTGGGTAAAATTCGACTTTTTTCTTAATATAAATTCCGAAAAATCACTTTTTTTTAGGCGGTTGCACTAGTTGTGCCCCTTAAATTACTTAAAAATATAACTGCAATAAATTACAACCTGCTGCTTGCTCACAATCCAGAGAAGGTTATTTTTTGTTGAAAACATAGTTTTTAAAATTAAGTATCATTACTGAATTTAATAAATACAGATAATCTGCGCATAACACGATACTTCTCTAACACGATTCCAGAATTGAGACTTACCCCCCTTACAACACAAGACTTTTATAGCACGGATTCACACTATTATGTTTCGAAAATTGAGCAAAACCCTAATAAAATATCAAATATAATAAAAGCTACTAAAATCAAACTTTTTCTAATTCAAAATTAGTCACAACCACAAATTAGTATCAGTCTGTCACCCCCAGAACGGTTGTGGCAGTCATCACAATAGGTTAAAAAGCAATAGGCAATTAAATTAAATAGCAATATCAAATGGTTTATAATCATTTAAACAAAGCTTATGAATATAATGATATAAAAATATATGAAAAAACAATTTTTAAAACAAAGTTAACAAGAAATCTTTGTGAAATCTTTTTTTTTGTATTGAAGTTTTCTTTCCCTTTCTCTTACAAATTTTGTCTTAGTTAAGTTAGATTTTTATTTATTTGTTTAAATCTTCACCAGACCCACAACCACAAAATTTATAAAGAAAAAATATAACGTTTTTAACTTCCCGTAGGGTAAGTTATAGTAATCGTCCAAAAATCGAAATTAAAAACTTTTGTATATCTTTACGTTTTAGAGATTTCTAAACAATTTGGCATGCCTTAGAAAAAATTGATGTATATATGTATGTGTGTGTGTGCGCGCGCGCGTATGTGTGAATACAATTTTTGTCCACGTTTTCGGGAATCACAAATCAACCGATTTGAAATATTCAAAAATCATTCGATTCCTATTGAAAAGGAGACATGCTGATTAGTTTTTGGCAAAAGTTGGTCCAGCCGTTTCGGAGATACGGTGCAAATAGTGCAGAAAATGGAAATTAGGTTTTAGAAAAAAACGGAGCATCCGATTTGAATGGTTCCAAAAACATTTCACTTTTATTGACGTAATGAAAATTGATTGCATTTTTGCAAAGGCAGGTCCAGCGGTTTCGCAGATCCAGTAAAAAAGTTATAAAAAATGCCATTTGGCGGTCGAAAATCAGATATTTTCGACATAATGGATCAACCGACATGAATAGGTATCACAAACTACCAAAAAGTTTCAAAATTTTAATAAAAAAAAAATCAATAAACTTCAGTTTTCAAAAAATGACATTATTTTCAAAAATTATCAAATTAAAAAAGACGATTATTTATAAACGGGCAATTTTTTCTATTTTTTCAATATTCAAATTTTTCAAAAATTTTCAAAAATGTTCAAAGATTTTAAATTACGGTACTGGAAGTTCCAGCAAATTGTCTTAAAGCATGATACCTTGCACCACTAGTTTTCTTTTTAATAAGGAAGGCTTTTAATTCAAAAATAAATCAAATATTTATACATATATGTACTATGATGGTTACTCTGCTCTTTGAACTGATTGTGAGTTGAAATCCAGCTCGAATCTGATTGCGAGTGCATAAATGTATTATTCATGTAAGTTTAGTTATGAATGAAAGTGTATAATTCTGATATTGGTTTGTTTAACTCAAACACAAATATTTCCCAGAGTAATTTTATTGCTTTAAAAATAAGTAAAGGTCATTGTAAATACCATTTGTTCAGTTACGTTTTAGTGATAAGATCTTTGTGATAACATTGAATACACCGTGGAATGCTAAAAGAACCTTGGTAGTAAATTTAGCATAAAAATAGATATGATTTTGACATGTCAACATGTTCGTAACGGCGAGATTAAATAATAACTTATATAAAATATTACATATTGCAGTAGTCATGAACAGTGTATTTTCAATTCATTGTTCTCGTGTAATGGCATAAGTCTTTTGTGATAGAGATTCGATCTGTCCTCAGAAATAAATCTTAATTATAAATATATACATATTTATAATTGGACAAAAAAGGTAATAAAAAATAAGGTAATTTAGAACCTTAACAAACTACGTCTCTGCTCATAATAGTCTTTTTTCGCGAAAAAAGCAATTTAGAAACCTTCTTATGTTTATAAAAGTTTTTACATCTAATTCTTGAATAATACTTGAATAAACTCTCATATTTACCATAATTCAGAGAAAATTCTAATCGTTGTGAAAAAACAGGTTGAATTATTAAGTCATATTATTTCAAATCAAATCAAATCTCTGTTGTGAAGAGTCGTATTGGCAACAGACCCGATTTGCATGAAAGGGGTACCCGTATCGAGTCCCGGTACCGTGTATAATTCAATATAATAATTCAATATTTAAAATAAAAATATGAAAAAACCAATATGTTATGAAAAAAACGGATAAGAATACGATAAAAAAAACTTAGTATTTATAGAATATAAAATAAGAATCTGTAAATGTAACCTTAACCAGAAGTAAACGAGGATAATAAAGACAAAATTATTTTGGTTGCTTTTGTATGTCAATATCAAAAATTTGTACGAGATAAACCAATATTGAAAATTCAAACAAAAGAATAACAGAGCTCAGTAACTACTTTTTCAAAATCAAATGTTCCCCCATTTCAAGTTCTATCGTTGAAGAAGTAGTGACGTCAGTTTTTACTTGAAAATATAGATAGCAATATATGTCCAAGTAAAAACAGCATTTACCCGGTATTGCTATACTATAAAAATCATCAGTTTTACAAAAATTGTAATAATAATAAATATAATAAATTCATTACATAGGGATAGGACAACCGTTTTGGTTTCCATCTGTAAGTCGACAAGAGTCGTTAAGTTCTGATTATTGTCAAATATATATAAATATAAAAATACATTTATGAAACAATAACTCAACAATGTTCCAATGCGATAATCACTTATAGATAATATTTGATAAAGAGAAATAAAAATTCCAAAGCAACCTATTCAATTCAATTAAAATATATTGCATTGATATGCTTACAAGTAATTAAAAAATATGAATAAACAATTCACAGCGGTCATCCACATATCCTTGACCTAAAATTGCAAGTCCAAATAGTCGCGTGTGATCAAAACTCTACAAATAAACACAAATTCAAATGATTTGTCCTTCTTTTCTCGGGAAAATATTTATTTACTTAAAATGCCCATATTAAAATATAAATATTTTATTTTATATTCAGATTAGAACACAACAGCCTCGGAGTCCTGCTTGACTATTATGGCTTAATAAATTGTTCATCTAATCTATATAACTCGATTGTAAATTTGAAACTATTGTATGATGTGATACAAAGATAAAAGCTAATTTCTCTTTTATTGGCAAAAAGTTCTGCAATAAACAGAAACAATTGTTAGGAATAGTAAAAACAGATAATTACAATGGGAATAGTCTTAAAAGCATTAATGGCATTAACAGTATTAAGAAGATAATTACTTAACGTCAGCATTACTTCTTTTAATGTGATAAGTAATATAACACTGTTCGGGTAAAGTATTTTATTCGAACGCTTGACTAAAGCAATAAAACTATATTTATGCAATTACATTCGTTGTAAATATAGCCACCGAAAACAATAAAAATATTTAATAACGCAAAATCGCGAAACATAAAAATTTTAACAATATATTCAAGATAAATTATGGTAATATAAAATACACTTCGAAAATTGCGAACGCGTTGCATCAAAAACGTCATTGAATTTTTTTATCACTAGTTTAGTACCAATATCGTAAAATAAATTTAAATATTATAATTAAGACCACAATGTTACACCAAACACTTCGAAGCAAGAGCTAATTGTACAAATATATATATATATATATATATATATATATATATATATATATTTCGCCAATTTTGATGATGAGATTTTAGTACAGAAATTATTGAATTAAAAGCCTGTCCTTATAATATATTTAAATGACAACGAGGAAGTACAAACAGTTCTAGCTTAAATATTTTATTCACATTATCTCTATTAATGAATCACAGAATGTCTATAAATACGAACTATTATTATACACCTATCCCCCGTTTTACTTGGTAGTTTTGCAAGTTTTGCACGTTTTCAATTTTACACAGTTTTTGAAAATATTTTTTTTTAAACGAGATTTATTAATTTTGCATTTACACGAAATTATAAACTCATAGACAAAGCCTATGCCTATGATGGAAATATGTAGATAATATGAAAACTTTCCGTTTTATGATTAAAACTAAATTTTTTGTGTGTTATTTCGACACTTGTAGAATAAAATGACCTAGAGAAACATCTCTCACGTGTGTGTGTGTGTGTGTGTGTGTGTGTGCGGATACAAATTTTCGTAGACGATTTTGGGAACACCGATTAACCGATTTCAATAATTTAAAAAACATTCGATTCGTATTGATAAGGAGACGTGCTGATTAGTTTTTGGCGAAGGCAGGTCTAGCCGTTCCGAAGATACGGGACAAAAAGTGCCGAAAACGGTAACTCAGTTTTTAAGAAAACGGAGCGTCCGATTTTAATAATTAAAAAAACATTTTACTTTTATTGACAAGATAAAGGACTGATTACATTTTTGGGAAGGCAGATCCAGCGGTTATAATCTCTCACTAAAAATAAGTTAAAAACATGTCATTTGGCGGTCAAAAATGTTTTTTGGACTTATGCACATCAAATTATCAGATATTTTATAAAGATTTTAATAATGTGTACACATTTTGTGTGATTTTTTTGGGGTTCCGTACCAAGATTTTTAATTACGGTACGGGAAGTCCCAGCAATTTGCCTTAAGGCAAGACGCCATGCACCCCACTAGTTTAGCAATAAATTTTAACATTTGACACTTCTTTAAACATTATGACCACATAGGGAGGTTATTGCATTTAGGCATAAACTAAGGTGACCATACAGTCCCGGATATCACCTTGTGTCCCGGGTTTTTCTAAAAACAATATTTGTCCCGGCTTTAGATCTTTTATCCCGGATTTTCAAAAAGTATAGGCCAATATGGAATCTTCGCTCTTACTTGATAATAAAATTATCAACTACCCGTCAAATATCTGAAAATGTTATGTACAACTAGTATGATTATATAAAAAACGGGTTGAAATAGCCTCTAACATTCATAATTTTGAACTTATATTTGAAATTTTACGAAAATTAACAAAAATTATGAGAATGAACTTCTTGACTGCCTGAAATACCTAAGTGCTAATTATGAAGAAAATTGAACAAAAATTTATAATAAGTTTGAAAGCTTTCGCATTTTTATTGCATTCTCAAATAATGTTTGTTATTTTAGAATCATTAAATTTTTTAGTATCCATCCACCCCCTCCCCTCCGTCATATCTAAAAATTACCGCCCCGGTTTTGACTTTGAAAAAATATGGTCACCTTACATAAACGCCACTTTACACCGGTCCCCGCGCTTTGAAACATATTGTCCCTATCCCGCACAATATGCGGGATCAATTTAAAACACTTCGTATTTCTGTTTTATGAATAATTAAAAATTGCTCTGGCTCAGGACACCTTCAAGAGAGACGTATGGTGCAACTGCTAGTGTGTCAGCGGATTTGAATACCGGAACTACGGCCGTTTCACACGGGTCGAAACAGGAAACCGTCGAGCAACTCGGCAAATTTTTCAGTTACGCGCTGACATCGTTCTAATGTTCAATATTGGGTTGTCGAAGACATGACTTATATATTTATATGCATTTTTAATCGAGTCAGATTAAAATTTATTGCTGAGAACTAGAGCAATAGTCTATAAGTCATCTTTTTAATGCTTTTGTTAATCTTATTTGAAAATGAGAGGAGAGAATTAAATTTTATTTTGATTGAAAATGATATGAGAAATTCTCGAATCACTCGTTTTTCATATGTATAGGGTAAAGCGCGACTTAAAGCTCCGCTGGTAAAAAGGTACACCATCAATATCTCAAAAACGTTAAGTTAAGAATTTTTCTACAACAATATTTGAAAGTGGAGGGAAAAAGATGTATAACCAGTCATCACTTTGATTCTAACAACGCTGCTTCGGCAAAAAAACGGCAATGTTTGAAAATCCATAACAAAAGTATTTTTTTTCGTTGCTATTTGCTTTGGTTGTGATGTGTGCCATGTTGCTTAGTTCACAAAACATTGACATAACTTTTAAGTATAGGTTATTTAATTGTTTTTTTAAGATTCATTGTTAATTAACTTCCCGAAGGGTAGTTATACTAATGGGTCCAAAACCGAAAATGATTTTTTTTGCATTTCTCGACGTGTAGAAGGTTTCTAAACACTTTGGCATATCTCAGAAAAAATGAATGTGTGTGTGTGTTTTGTATGTCCGCATCCACGTTTTCGGGCGCACGGATCAACCGATTTGAATGGTTCAAAAAACATACGATTCCTATTGATAGGGAGATGTGCTGATTAGTTTTTGGCAAAGGCAGCTCCTGCAGTTACGGAGATATGGAGTAAAGAGTGCAGAAAATACAAATCGAGTTTATGAGCGAACGGAGTATCCGACTTAAATGATCTAAAAAACATTGAATTTGTAATGATTGGGAGAAGAGGTGATTAGTTTTTGGCAAAGGCAGATCCAGCCAATTCGAAGATACAGGGCTAAATATTAAAAAAATAGCAGTTTTTGAAAGAGTTGAGCGTCCGATTTGAATGATTCAAAGAACTTTCTGCTTGTTTTAACAAAATAATTACTTTTGTAAAAAAAAATGTTTCAATTTTTTTTTTCAAATTTTTTTTTTTGTTATCGAAAATACTTCAGATTTTAATTTTAATTCTGACTAAAGTTCTAAAACTCATATACCTTAAATAAATAGTTTTAACTTTGCAATTCAGTTTACATAATTCTTATAAATATTAGACAATGTTACAATATTTATAATAATCTATTTGAAAACATTTAATGTTTCTCGAACATTTCGTTACAGTACGAGAAGTTCCAGCAATTTGTCTTAAGGCACGATGCCATACACCACTAGTTTTAAGTTAAATTCAACAGTTTCTTTTATATAAACTTTATAAAAGCTCACACCTGGGTGGGGTAAAATAGACCAACTAAACGTTTACCTCGAAAAAGGTGTAACAAATGTAAAATAGTATATAAAAAAGTAAATCAAGTTAAAATAGGCAATTTTCCAAAATATAAATTAAATAAATAGTTATTCCAACTCTGCTGATGAATGACGAAATACAAGATCGAGGTAATACACAGTGTTATCCATGTAAAAAATGCATACATGAAATTTATATTTTGCATTGGTTGAATAATGTAGCTATTACTTCGTAAAATCCCTTTAAAATTAAAAATAAAACATTGTACCTGTTTGCCCCCTATGGGGTAAAAAAAAACAGCTTCGATTATCTCTGAAGAAGGGCACTTAGTACTCATTTTTTCATCGCAATTTAGAACAACTCTTTATTTGCTTACTTCTTCAAAGTGTAACTTAGGATATTCCTACTATAAGCTTTTGCAATAATGTTGTAACTTATTAGACTTTTGCAAAAAATATATATTTATATAAATATATATGTATATGTGCTTAAGCAGTTGTTATGAATTTATAGCTCTACTTATAATATAATAGTAAAGAGCTACTTTAATCAATATACTTTCTAATGTAAAGATACAAATTGTGAGCATGTGGTGCAATGTTACTAGCGTAATTATTAACATTCATTTACATAATGTGTGATTCATGCAGAAGCATTTCTCTGTCTATATTTAATAATTTGTAGTAAGTATTTCTGCAATGTATATGTGAGTCATTTGAAGCATTCTTAAAATTTTCAATATATTTAATTTTGGCATTATTTTGTCAAATTCATTATTAATTATTAACAATTATAATTAATTATTCAGTAAGAAAATATTGAAAAATTTTAGTAGATATTTGCAAGTTTTGAAATTCATACTAAAAATAGGCAAAATTATGTTTATATATTCGTTCTGCTATTGATATAAATTCATGACGTAAAAAATATTGCTATAAATCGAAGTAAATACTAAAATACCTGCAAGTCAATTACAACCACTGACTTATTATTTTTTATTGTGACAACCGTCAAGTCAAGATTTCAAAGCTCTATTTAAAAAAAAATCGGCTTATATTTTATGAAAGATGTCAATATATTTCCAAGTGAAATACAAGCCTTTCCCTTCCCCAGAATTGCTGCATTAGATAGTACAAAATTATCTATTAGAAAAGTTCTAATAGTAAAATTAATCAAATAGAGATAAGCCAACTGTTGGATTGCATTCTAAAAGGTCTTGTAAACTAGTTTGTAAAGAAACTAGTGGTGCATGGCATCGGGCCTTAAGGCAAATTGGTGGAACTTCCCGTACCGTAATAAAAAAAATTTAAAAGCTCAGAAAAGAAATATAATTTTTTTTTTAAATTCTGAATTTTTTGAACATTCTGAATAAATTGGAAAAATTTAAAAATAATAAAATGACTTTTCTGAAAATACTGATAATTTTTGAAAACTATTTTTAAAATTTTTTTTTGTAAATTTTGAAATTTCTCGTAAGTTTTTGATAGCCATTTATACCGGTTGATTCAAATTAGAAAATATTTGATTTTCGACCGTCAAATCGAATTTTTTTAAAAAAAAAATTCTAGATCTCCAAAAACGCTTGACCTACTTTGCAAAAACTTAATGAATTTTTCAATACGTCAATACAAGTGGAACTTTTTTTGAATCACTCAAATCGGAAGCTCCGTTCTTTTTGCGCTCTTTTCTCCGAAACAGCTGGACCAACTTTTGCCAAAAACTAATCAGCATGTCTCCTTATCAATAGAATGCTCTTTAAATCATTCAAATCGGTTAATCGCTGCTTCCGAAAACTTCGACAAAAATTGTAACCATACATACATACGCACATACATACATAACTACATGCACATATACACATACACATACACATTCATTTTCTCAAAGGATGAGTAATAAGTAAAAATATGCAAAAAAATTCATTTCCAAATTTGGACGATTCCTATAACTTACCATAAGGAAATTTATAAGACACTAATGTACTATGCATTTTCAATTTGACTCGAAACACTAAAGATAGAGCAACAATTAAGGACTTGACCTCTTTTTTGAACATTTTTTTTGAAATCACACCCGTGTAACACTAAAAACAGTATGTTACATGATTCCATGAATATGGTATACTCTTTGCTAAAGATTACATTTATGAAGTACCATAAAATGCATGTTTTATTATCTAATGGTAAACTCTGTGAAAGGAGAGGCAACATACACGTATGTCATGTAGTGTTTAAAGCTGGCTGATTTCTGAAGTTTAATGTTCATATGATTGTAATTAATGTATTATAAAAGAAAATTTATTCATTTAAGTATTTGCAGCTCTGATTATAACCAATGTATAAATTGTAGTATTGTAATTTAACTACACCTTTGTGAGTAATGTATTACTACTAACTATGTGATATATTTAAAAAAAAACGCATCATAGATCTCCACGAAATCAAATAAAGAACAAATCAATTAAAGAGTACTTTCTTTTTGTAAGTCAATAATACCAACGTTCAACATCTTTGCCTGTATATATAGTAAGATTAAATCATTTTTAATTTTCATCGTTGTTACATTATACCGAATTACATCCCATAAAATTATTATTATCAACGAATTCACATTTGGCAAATTTTCTCACAATCAGTGAAGCAATGAGTCATAATTTACAGATGGAAAACATCCATTTCTTGTACAATAATACTTTGCAATAAGTTTGATTAAATGCCACTACATTAGTAAACGACCAAAATGCAATTCATAGTATTGCGATAGTTTGAATACAAATTTGTTTCCCAAAAGGACATGGCATATTATAAATGCCACCGAGAGAGCATGAATGTCAAAGCCATAGAACTTCATGATTAACTTCGATTGATGTAAAGTATCGTAAATTAGAAATGAATATTTAAATTTTTAAAATATTAATATTTAATTTTTCATGCAATAAGATAATATTGCTTAACCAGTTAACTGTGGCGCTCACATAGAAATATGCGCACACTATTGTCATCCGAATAGAGCTCATGACGAGTATATACGTCAATCATAGAGAAGTTGCGATGCAACTACTTATTTTATATAGTCAATTTAGGATATTCTTAATATTCTAAATTGACTGATTTGAATTAAATTCTAAATTGACCTCATAATCAGAATACTCTTAACAATTTGACATTTCAGAATTTTTCTAAAAAAAAAAAAAAAAAAAAATAGTTGGTATTGGTATTTTGCCTTGGGGCAAGTTACATGAACTTCCCGATATGTTTAAATAATCGACTTAATTAATAAAAAATAAATTAATTTATGAATAATTAAAAGTATTCCGAGTGGATTTATTACACATCATTCCAAACGAACGAACGAACACGTTAACTCGGAGTATTTTCTGAAAGCAAATTTTCAAAAATCAATAATTCTTATAATTGAACCAGTTTCCGTAGGACTTTAATGGTTTAGTATGTTTATTAAGACCAAGTACTCTATCGTTATACCAAGTAAATCCTGTAATTTTAATTTTAACAAACGTCAAAAAAAACTACTCATTTTCTCAAACTTTGATAATTTTTTTTTTAAATTAAACTACTTGTCGTAAGGCCGTAAGTTATTTCAGTAAGTTCTGTAAGACCATGATATATATCGCCAAAAAAGTTCCATAAAAATCGGCTTAATTTTTTTTCAACAGTTAATTACAAGAAAACGGCTAAGTAGATTTTCACCTAAAAATAATCAGTATCATTCCCAACTAATATCTTTCGAATAGTTGAGTTTGAATGTGGACGAAAAGTTTAACATTTTTCTTTCAAATTACAAAGAAACGGTTTGGCATATGTCGCGCAAAATTGATAAACGCTAGTCCTCAACGAGATGCATCGAATGGCTTTTAAATTTTTGAAATCGGTCTAGCCGGTTTTGAGAAAACGTCGATTTACGGAAAAAAAAAGTTCACATACACACATACGCACACACAGACACAACACACATTTCAGATATTGTTCTGCACACACATACTTTTTCCAAATTTGGTCTTATTCGATTCAGGACGGCTTGAAATGTCAAGAAAACATAAAATTAGCGAACCGGATTTTTTGATGAAAACAAACTTCTCCATCGGGAAATTAAAAAAATAAATGGACACTGTTTTAAACGTATGACGAATATACCTCTGAATGCCACTTCTCCATGACTAGTATATTCCTTAATAATAGTTAACTGGTTAATTAAGTATAATATGAGTCATTAAATTAAAACTTAAATATAAGCAACATAATATAATATGGGTAATTAAATTAAAAAATTAGATCCAATATTTGTTAAATGTTCTATTCTATCATGTTCTATTATTATGTAAAATTGTTTAAAGTCGAATTATCAAAATAGCACAAAACTATAAAACAAAAATAAGCAGTCACCCCAACGTCTTAGCAAACAAACTGTACAATACCACATATAATCAGATTAAACAGATTAAAAGACAACAGATTAAAACGACAATCATTACTCGAATTAACAGAATAAGTAAAGTTAGTTTATGTAGGAATTATTTATATGCATATGTATTTATAGTCATATATTATTTATGCATGTTTAGACTTACAATAGGTTTTAGTATCTATATTTATAAATATTTTGCCATAATTGTTACATATCATAACTAAAAGGTTCACTACTGGGTAGCCTTTTAAGCATCCATTTGGAGACAGATTGTAATTTACATATAAATAAAAAAAAAGTCGAGTTATGACAATGAACAAAATGTAGTTATAAGATATGATTATACATAATACATATATGAGATTATCTGTTCTCGTTCTTAGCATATGCTTACGTGTGTAGAAGTGATTTAACTTATTATCAGCATAATATGATTTTAATTGGCAATGCAATTCAGTAACGACTATTGTGATATTAAAAGCAAGTTCTCGACCACTTATTTGATCTCAAAATATAATACATTCATGTACCCACTACAATTATTGTACTAGTAATTCATTTAATGTGATTTTTCCTTTAAGATATTGTTCTGCACGCTGAACACGCACAAAGTGGATATGCTTAAGTTGCTAGGCAGTCAAATCGGCTTAAACGACTTCATATTTGCACATAGGAAAGGGCGACCTAAAGAAATAGAGATTATAAAACACGAAGATGCTCTCGGTCTCACGATTACGGACAATGGAGCTGGCTACGCCTTCATCAAACGGATTAAGGAAGGTTCGATTATAGATTCTGTTGGGCACATACAAGTACGTATCATTATTACGTTATCAAGTTTTATCATTTTTAATTATATAAAAGCACAAACCAAAAACAAAAAAATTATGATTTATATATTACTTTTGTCTGAATCTACCTGTATACATCTACGAAACTTTCGCTCACAACATATTTAAGTATAATTTTTAATTTAATTTAATTTTTCTATAATTTTTCACAATTTTTTATTTCTCTCACTGAATCAACAAACGTGACCGTATCCAACATTAAAGTAAATTTTGACTATTTAGTGATATATTTACTTAATAATTTTAAATTCGTAATATACTGTCAGTTTTATCGTTAATGTTGCATAGTTTGATCTAGGGAATGCAATACCGATGGAAAATTTCAATACCGGTATTTCGGTAATTTTTCATTTTAAAACCGGAATACCGGTAAATTACCGGTATTTTTTATTATCTTAAACAAACGTAAACAAAATTGAAAGTTACTAGTACAAATATAAAAAAAATGTATATACAACTACAACTATATTCAACAATAAAAATAATAAAAGAAAACAATAAGATCATTTTTTTAAATCATAATTTAACAAAAGTATATCCAATTTAATTAATTCATTATCACTATCGAGTATATTGAGTACTTTTCACCAAAAACAAACTTATGAGCAAGATAGACCAAAAACTCATAAAAGATCATATTACATTATTATAATAAACTGTATTGTCTGTATCCGATGTGTTAAATTAGCATAATCTCCAATATTTAAAAAAAAAATTCTACACTAATTTAAGATCGGACATTTGTTGAGATAAATAATAAGTTACTATAATTGTTAGAATTGTTATTTAAAACAATGTGATTGCTTCTACAGTATTTTCAAACTTCGAAACGTTTTCGAAAAATAATATTTTATAATTGTAGTAAAAAGCAAAAATATTTAGTAATCATCATAATTATTATATATAAAGTTAGAAAGAAATAAAGATGTATGTATGATATAAAAAATATAAAATATTTTGGCGCAAATATCACTTAAAAAACCGTTACATTTTTACATAAGATGAAACAAGCATCATTATCTATCAGTCCAATTCTATTTATTGTAACACGATATGCAGCCCTTAGTAAAGCAATAAATATTTAGTTTAATGACGAGTTGAGATAATATTTGACATTTGTTTATTTTATAAAATCACTTGAAGCTGTTTATGCGATTATGATATTTAAAGATAAATTTGTTCCGAGAAATTTAAACTTTAGTGTATAATATTATGTATCAAATAGCGCTTATGTAAAAATACCGAAAATACCTGTGTTTTTGGGGTAAATACCGGTAAAAATACCGCCGAAAAATCGGGCATACCGGTATACCGGTATTGCATTCCCTATTGATCAACTTTTTCGATTAACACTTGTTAATTTTGTTTTGTTGCAAGTTTTTGAAGTGATAAAAACTCGAAGATCTACAAAATATTTTTTTGATATCAGATTCTGATCATTTTGGTTTTATTTTAGAGAAAATAGATGTATTTAAGTTTGTATGTGGTTTTTAACCAAATTTTGGACGTTTCATCTGGTGGACCTGCCTCTAATAATAAGCATTACTTTGCACAAGTGTCTTAAAACACTTGTGGTAATCATATATCAAAAATATATTTTATAGTTCTTCGATATTTTATCAATAGCTTGCAACGAAACAAAATTAACAAGTGTCAATCAAAACAGTTGATCAAAATATGCAACATTAATGATGAAACCTTGTAGTTGACTTTTATATGTTTATTGAATCGCCTATCTTTACTCTTCACTTCTTACATGTCTCCACGTTTGAACAAAGTAACGTACAACATAAAGCCTGATATTTATACCACGTAAAATGAACCCATCGAGATAAAAGTGGTGAATATATATTAAAGATGCTGCATATGCAAAATTTAGAAATGTTTTTATATTTTTGAAAATAAAGTTTATAATACAAGTGTATAAAAAACATTCGATTCATATTGAGAGTCCATCTTTTTCTTTGGAAAGGATTTTTTTTAAAGTTAAAATTAAGATTTGCACATAAAGTTTTCAGAACATTGACCGATATATTTTAACAATTTGTCTCAAGTTATTTGTCAATATTTTCTAGATAAAAGTCATCACTATTACAATAATTGCAATAATAAAATTCATCACATAGTGATGAGACAACTATTTGGGTTGTAAGAAATTCATCACAACAGCTCATAGAACCCATAAGTTCTGATCGCTGTTCAAGTAATTAAAAAACAAAATATTTTCTATATTTACTTGTCTCCTCTAGCCAAACTATTTTAACTTCACTTGTAAAATTTTAGAATTTTGTTAAAAAAAATTAAATAGTGTGGATGCTTTTTAGATAATTCATATCTGAAATTCCATACAGACACAAACAAAATTGTAATTTGCATATAAAATTAACCCTCAACTATTGGACCAAAATTATTTCGTCTAATATGTTTCAAACTATTCAAATAGTATTATTGATAATATGCGAATACATCAGGATTGGAGTTATATACATCATCTAGGTTTTGATGTCATCCAATAATACTCGATATAAGGTTAGGCTGTTGTATAATAAACAATCTTCGACTCATTATTAAAACCAAGCATTAAATAAAAATTAACATTTTCAAAAAATTAATAATTTGCTAATATTTTATATAAATAAATATAAGGAAATAAAAATTATTCTACTTGAAGTTGTTATCAGCATCTCTGTTCACAAAACTTCACATGATTGAAATTTTTTTTACAACTTTGAAGATTTTTTTAACCCACTCATTATATTATTTATATTATATCAACGTCGCGTAGTGTTGAGTCAAAAACCTTATAATAGTCCAGTCATTTAAGCTTAAATTAGGTAAGAATTTCGGAATTCGAGATACCCAGCTGTAAGTCTGTAAATACTTGTATATTGACACCCTAAAGTTGTTTCAAAACCTACTTATGGTATTGACACGCTACCATATGTAGATTTTGAGACAACTTTTAGGGTGTCAATATACAAGTATTTACAGACTTACAGCTGGGTATCTCGAATTTCGAAGTGAACTTACTATAATGACTGGATAATTAGAATAATGTCATCTACTAACGGTTAGTAGATGACATTATTCTAGTAGTTGCTAACTAACCCATGATTTTTAACTAAAATAGAAATCGAAAAATCCCCGATCACAGTAGTAATAAATGATCAGAAATTGAAAATATTTTTTTTAATATACACGATTTTAAATAGCAGTCCAAAACATAAATTATTTGATACTAAAACACAATTTAAATTTAAGAAAGTTCTTAAATTGTATATTTAAGAATCACAGAAAATAGACTGCTCTTGTCATGACTATGGGATCGTTCAAGTATTACGTAAGCAGATTTATTACAATTATTTACCCCCCCCATCCCCCTTCTCAGCAAAAGTAAGCAAAGCTCATACCCCCTACCCCCATGCTTACGTAAACATTTTGCAATTAATGTAAAAAAATAAAAATACTACCTATGACGTAATCATCATCAAGACTTCCCTGCCCCCCATGTCAACCCAAAATAAGCAAATCAACAATCCCCCGCCCCCCTATAGTGCTTACGTAATACTTGAACGGCCCCAATGCAATAGAAATAGACAATGATTTTTTCTTTCAGGTTGGTGATCATATTGAAAAATTAAACGGAGAAAATGTTGTTGGCCGTCGCCACTTTGAGGTGGCGCGCCTTCTGAAGGAGATACCACGTGGTGCTACGTTTACGATTCGCCTAGTAGAACCTCTACGTAACGGTTTTGGTAGCATAGGGCCAAGGGGCGACCCACGGCTTTCTAAAGGGAAGAAACCAGGATATGGTACGGGAAAAGAAACACTTCGGTTCAAGGCGAACGGGAACGTGGCCATAGAAGATGAGGTTAGTGAATATTTTGTAAAACACTTGGTGTATTGTAGAATAAATTAATCTAAAGTAAATGTAGAAAAATGAATTAAGGGGTTAGGGGTACTTGGAATTTTTTGGAATCAATTTTTATTTTTTTGCATTTTCATTAAGTGTAATATCTTGAAAATGTTCTCTGCAAATTTCAAGTTGATCCGATGATTACTTTTTGAGTTATTGGACTCTTACCAGCGCGTTGACGCAAGTGGAGAGCTCGATACTTATACTCAAGATTATTCTCCCTCACCTCCTAATGTTTTAAAAGCTTTCTAACCAATTTACGACGATCTCAGCAATGATAATTTACTTTCAAGATGTGTAGTTCAAGATTGAATCCATAATCAGAAAGAAACTCAGTGGCAGATCAGCGCGCCAACGAGAACACTCGGGAGGCCAGAATGCTTCATAGGCAACAGCAAATCGAAATTCTGAAATTTTTGTTACTTCAAGTCAAAACATTGTATAATGGTGCCGTATTAATATTTTTGTCAAAAAACACCGTTTAATAGCAAAAAAACAATACTGAAAATTCTCATTTTTTCGTACCTCCAAGTACCCCTAACACCTTAATTTCACAATTCGCGAGTGGCAAAGGTTAATTCTCAAATTTTTATTTTGCTGTTGAGGTTGTTTTCTTTTATTTAATTTTTATTGATAAATAAATTAGGGCCACTGTTAAGCTAATTAGGAATGGCTTACATGAATATTATTTGTAATTAAGATTTATTGATTTTTATGCAATATTATAAACAAAATTGCATTTAATGATATATTTTGATCAACGTTTAAGATAGTTTGGCTTACATAATTTATACTTGCTCTTAGTCAACTATTACTTTTAACACAAATGAAATATACTACAACCGTTTCACATTTTTAAATCTGAAATTTGAATTTTAGTACTTTCATATATCTTGTAAAATAATAAAATTTAAATTTTAGGTTTAAAAAAAAACATACAACGGTGTTAGTGGTATATTTCACCTGCATTAGAAATGATAGTGGACTAATGCTATGTTATCTTCCGTCAATAATATTTCTGAATTTGCCGATAAATAAAATTTTAAATTTCAATATAATAGAATTTGTAAGCATAATCAGCTATAATATAATCGCACAATCAATAATAAGTTAATCTTTATTGAACTAATATTAATAATAACAGAACATCTCTAGCATTACAAAATTTGAACAAAATAATATAAACAAGCAATAAAATACCTTGATAAAAAAGATTTGTTAAAATATGTCATTGTCATTTGACCATTATGATATTTCATTAAGTCGTGTTTATTAAGATAAGCCAAATATAATAAATTCCTAATATTATCAATTTTATCTTGATTATGTTATCATGTTACAAAACATGATACTGGGTGCATTGAAATGTGTATAGAAGTTGTATAGTAAACCTATACAGCATTTCTTCAAGCATTTATAAAAAATATTAATAGTGTATTTAAAATCATACGTTTTTATCAATTAGTTATTTGAACAGCAATCACAGCTTAAGGGTGATGAATTACTTATAAACTACGGTTTTTATATAGATGGCAACACAATCAATTGTCTCTTCTTCACTATAACTATTGTGATTATTTCTACTATTACAATTTTTATAATAATAACAATATGCGCTTCGGACAGCCTGATGTTGAGCAGCAGTGACATCGGTTTTCATTTGGAAACACATATAGCAATATGTTTCCATGCGAGAATAGCCTTGTCACACCGTATTGGTGCACCAATCAAAAATCCATTATTATTACAGAAACTGTAATAATAAAATTCATCACACTGATAAGACAACTGTTTGGATTGCCATCTATAAAACTGACGTAGTTAGTTAATACTCCAGTCATTATAGTAAGTTTACCTCGGAATTCGAGATACCCAGCTGTAAGTCTGTAAATACCTGTATTTTTCACCTTAAAAGTTGTCTCAAAGCCTACATATGTTGCGTACACCCTACCATATGTAGGTTTTGAGACAACTTTTAGGGTGCAAAATACAAGTATTTACAGACATACAGATGGGTATCTCGAATTCCGAGATTCTTACCTAATTTAAGTTTAAATGACTGGACTATAAAGTCAAATCATCAATAACAGTTTATAAGACACTTGAAGTCCGATTGCTGTTGAAATAACAATAATAATAATAATAAATTGATAATATAGTGATAATATAATAATAATAAATTGATGATATAGTGATACTTCACAGTATTATTATTTATAATTTCAGCATGATGAAAAAGTTCAACTAGGAATAGATCGTATCAACACACTATTGGATTCGTTTATGGGTGTCAGTGATGTTGAATTGGCGACACAAATTTGGGAACACGCCGTAGGTAAACAAATTCAAACACTTATTTGCTATCAAATAAAAAAAATCTGGTAACTATATCACAATTACACATTACAGCATATAATAATAATTGAATTTTCAATCACAGGAAAAAGTAATTCGATGGACTTTGCAGAGGCAATCGATTCATCCGACTTAGAAGCATTTGGATTTACAGATGACTTTATAATAGAATTATGGGGAGCTGTGACAGATGTACGCGCCGGACGCGTCAAATAAACTAAATTACATTTAATTTACTAATAAACATTTGATCATTATTTTAATGTCAATAATGTGCATTTTACATCTAATAATTTGAAATCATTAATGGTCATAAATCTTCGAAAAGTTGATGGCACTTCATGCTTCAAATCGCCAACGACATAACAAGCTCAAGATGCAATATTAAACTATGTTGTAAACATAAAATATATTATTGAAATTTTATAAAGAGGACTTTTATAATCGCTCAAAGTTTGACTTAATATAATATAAATTATTTCTCTTTAATATATTTTTATATTTTAAAGAAAATGTATGTACATAAAATAACTTGTAAGATGCTTTTATAAATCTAATAATATAACAATATTTTTGTTGTTCTTGTTCGTAGGATCAGCCAATTTTTATAGAGATATATAAATTTATTTAATTTAAATACTATTAATAAATTTAAACAAAACAATTTATATTATCTGTAATTTATATGTATCAAAAAACAATATTAAAAAAATATATATTGAAAACAATATGAAATATTATTATGTGATGATAACCAAAATTACCCCCTCCCTCACTAAACCACAGGTGTCTTTAGTTACGGAAAAAATGGTAAAATTTTTGAATTTTTTTGAAAATGTTTGGATTTTTTTTAAAAAAATCCAGATAAAAAACAAATATCTTACTATACGCCTTCCTCCCCCATGTTATATTTTGTCAAACTCCCCCTCACCCTAAAAACCAATGAATGAATAATGGACAAAACTCCTTACTCCGCATGACAAAAAATTAGATACCATATTCTAAATAATTCATTTCATGTCATATTGATATAAATTTTTTTAATATATATTGCTTTTAGCAACTTCGTTAAAATAAGTTCTCCATGTATCACAATTTCAAAATCTATTTTTTTTTATCAATATCATAAAATTGATCGTTCTACCTTCTATTCAGAAGAATTGCAAATAAGAATAGTCTAATAAAGTGATTTGAGATCAAGCACTTTTTCATAATTTTATCTACACCATTGTATATTTAAAATTTTAATAATAATTGTGAGATTTATTAATTTTAATAAAAAAAACTTCAACCCACAATGCAGTTAGAGTTGATAGAACAGATTAGCTTTCTATACATATAGAATTTATCAGTACAGCTTCATCGATCAAAAATTAATTACAAATTGGTACCAGAAACACTCTAGCTGTAAATACTACCAAAGCTTTTAAAGCTATACATATTCTATAATTCTATATATAAAACTTTTTTACCTACAATTGATCAAAAATGAATCATAAATTAGTACCAGAAACACCTTCTCAAAATTAAAAGTTGATAAAATGAATAATATGGTATGTTAAACAACTTCTGGTATGTTAACATAGACTTATTTAGGGTTTTTAGTTACGAAAGCAGTTAATAAAGGACACAAATCTACTTTATAAGTGAAATAATCTCACTCATCTCAAAAAATAAATGAACCTAAAATATCACACAGGTGCCATAAGACTATTTTGTCGAAAAAATATCACTTGACAGAAAAAAACAATTCAGGTCTTCTGCTGCTGCAGAAAGTTAATTATCGCAGTTAAACTACGAGTTAATTTTTTTCTCAAAATAAGACAAAATTCAGCACCTGATGTTTTAGAAATCTATGGGTTGATTCTACAGTAAAATAAACCAATGTTATGGTAAAGCTATGTTAAGTACCAGTTTTCATACAAAATGCTACTAAATACTGTCAAAATGCAATGTATTTGCCTTGCGATCAGGCGTGTTACGCATTAAATGCAACTTCACTCATATGTTATCAAGTCGTATCTCAAAGATGCAATTATGATAACATACCTGTTTTTTGACATTTGGGCGAGTTTTTTTTTAACTAAAACGCCTGACTGCACAGCAACCACATAAGCTTTTGACAGTTTTAAGTACCAATTTATATAAAAACTGCTACATAACATAGCCTTGCCATAACATTAGTCTATTTTACGGCAAAATCTGCCCACTAGTTTATTAAAATACCTGCTCTCATTTTAATTCGAAATACAATGTAGAAACAAGCAATTTGAAAAAAACGCCTACATCAACATAAATCGTAAAGTAAATTTAAACATCAACATAAAAATAATTGTACAATCTACACAATTAAAAAGTATAACAAGAAAGCAAGTCAACAATTTATTTTTTTAATCCAATTTTTTGAAGAAAATATGTGAAAAACGTTTTCAAATAAAAAAAATAAACTTAAAATATATGGATTTAGATTATACATAAATGCGTCACAGTATTTATAGTCATTATTTTTATTAATTTATTATTACCAATAGTCATTGTTTAAATCGCTTATATTTTATACCTTATTAAATTATTACGAGCTTTATATTTTTTATTACCATACCACAATTTAGTGCATATTTTCATATCATAGATTGTAGTGGCGATTAACAACAATAAAATATTCAAACTATATGTATGCATATTTATTACTGTTTTACACTTTCAACAACCATGCTCATTATTTTATTTGGATTAAATGCATCATTCATATGAATATTTCTACACTAAACAAAGGCTAAAACGAATATCTACATTTAAAAAAAATCTATAAAATCGTTAGAACGTCTACGTATCATTTATTCTCAATTATTTTTTTAATTCATTATATTCATTTTTAGAATTATTCGATATGCTTTTCATAATATTTGTAAATTTCTACACTCGTACATTTATGTTCTTTAAATTTAGTTCACCACTGAAAAATTATGTGTGTATATAGTTTAAATAATGCTCACTATAATTCAATATATACCAACGGTGTTATTGCCGAGTTACATCAAATAATTATAAGCAAAATAAACAAAATATAAGACATAAATAACTTTGACTAGAGCGAATCATCATATTTGAAACAAAAACCTGTATATTTACATATAAATAATTTATTTTTCACCAATGAAGGACGCACGTGTATATCTTGAACGAGAGCTACAATTTTGATAACGCGAACATTATTGCTTCATTATTATGATAAACTTTAAATCTTGTATACGTAAATAATTAATTCGTAACCGAAGATTAGTAATACTAGTATAATAAATACTTAGAACTTTCATCTGATAAAACTATAAATGCCATCAGATATAATTAAATAAAGGTAGTCGATTGCGCTTTCTAACTTTGTTTTGAATTTACAAAACCGTTTAAACTTAATGTTGACCTTGAAATTTGCGGCAGTTTATGAAACAGGGGTAATTAACATTTATTTTTTTTATATAGGAAGTTCATGCAACTTGCCTATAAATGCCACTCACGCTAAGTTTGTTGTATATGGGAAGAAATATTCAAACCATTTAATAAGCATAAATGGAATATTTGACAAAATACTTATAATCTTTAAAATATTAATTGAAAACAAAAAACCTCTAATAAGATCCCTGTCTAGATCATGTCTTTACCATAATTTGCATATAAACTTAACAGTGTAGGTTTTAACTTTTCGAAGAGAATTATATTTGCGTCAGAAAATCCGATTCGCTAACTTTATGTTTTATCGGCGTTCCAAGTCGTTCTGAATCGTTTGAGACCAAAATTGAAAAAAATATGTTTGTGTTTCTATATCACACGCACATACCGTATGTGTAGAATGTATGTATTTCTATGTGTATGTATGTGAGTGTGTATGCGAAATTTTACATTTCAACGACGTTTTCTTCAAAACGGCCGAATCTGTTCCAAAAATTTAAATAATGTATGATGAAATTCGATTAAGACTCCTAAGTTCGAGCATTTTCTTTATAATCAGTTCAAAAATAAAAAAAGATTTGTCAGCGTTTTGTTCGAGCCGATTTTAAAAAATGTAAACGTTGTTTGATAAATATCACGTCGGAATTGTGCTAACTAGTTTTTGGTCAAGATCCGCCGGGCCATTTCTTCGTAATTAATGGCTGAAATAATATTTTGTTTTCGACGTTTTAATGAAGCTTCGCACAGTGATAAAATTCCTGGTGTAAACCACATCCTAAAACATTAAATTTCCTGGTGTAAACAACATCCTAAAATATTAAGTCTATAGAAAGTGGTTTATTTAAAAAAACAGCATTAAAGTTTGAAATAATTAATACAATTAAAATGCTGCTAAATGTCAAAATGTCAGTTATTTGCACATATCGTAATGTTCATGTGACTTGCCGTGAGGCAAAATGCCACTTACATGTAGTAAAATATCTAATTTCCCGTAAGGTAAGTTATAGTAATCGCAAAAAAATCTAAAATGAAAATTTTTATATATCTTTACGTTTCAGAAGTTTCTGAACGCTTTGGCATACCTTAAAAAAATGATGTATGCATGTGGTTTTGGCAGCACGAACCAACCGATTTAAATAATATAATAAACATTCAATTCCTACTGATAAGGAGACGTGCTGATTAATTTTGAAGATAACGGAGCGTCCGGTTTAAATAATTCAAAAACACTTTACTTGTATTGAAGAAATAAACAACTGGTAAAATTTTTGTAAAGGCAGGTCCAGCGTGTCCAGAGATCCAATAAAAAAAGTAAATACAATGCCATTTGACGGTTGAAAATGATCATTAGACATATGTACATCGTATTATCAGATATTTTAAAAAGATTATAATAATAAGTACAAATTTTGTGTACATGGATATGGGTTCCGTACCAATGTTTACACGTTAGACGACTACGCGGCGCTTACGCGCTTTGATAATTCGAATCCAAATCAGCTATGCAGTGCGATTACTTGAAAAAATGTTCAAAAAATCCAAATATAAAAAAATCAAAATACAAAATATTTTTTAAAAAAATCAACATAAAAAATCAAAATTTTCAAAAAGTCAAATTTTTTCAAAGTTTTGAAAAGTTTTCGGTACGGAAAGTTTCAGCAATTTGCTTTAAGGCACGATGCCATGCACCACTAGTTTAAATTACTAATTAAATAAGTGTTTCAGTCAATATTAAACGTAGTGTTGTGATGAGAATGTTCATAACCTCTAAAAGTATTAAATCTAAATATTAAAAGTTTGTCATGATATTGTGAACTAGATTAGTTTATTTTAGGTTTGGCACCTCTGATATAAATCTTGTTATGTATATTACATTCAAATTAATGTCACTAATGTCACAGGGATGTTGGTGTTGAAATATCCGATAGTATATACCTAACCATGGCGCTATTGAGTCGCACGAATAATTTAACAAATTATATATTTAAGTGGAAATTAGATAAATTAATAGGACAAAACGTAGCAGTAGGTATCAATTTTAATTTCAATTCTTATTTCACATTGTCATGTGAAGGTTAGATTTCGTTTGCTTGAGGTCAAATAGATGATAAAATTTCAAACTTGATTATTTTAGGTAATTTCATGCTCTTACTCCACAAAAGGATCAAAAGTTTATGAAGATGCTTCAGAAGCTGTTAAAGATATACCAAATGGAGCTAAATTACTAGTTGGTGGTTTTGGTTTATGTGGAATTCCCGAAAATTTAATCGCTGCTGTATTAAAACATGGTGTTTCTGGATTAACTGTTGTTTCCAACAATGCGGGTAAAGATGTGGTTCATAGATGTTGATATATAATAAATGTTAAATATGAACCATACAACACTCAGATTTTTAACACACATTATTTGGTAATTACAGACATTTCGAGACCATGATATGCCTCATCTTCAGTGTAATTTCAAAAACAGTTACTTATATGCTATACATTCTTTAATATTTTATTTAAATTACATTTAATTTTTGAAAATACAAAAAAGATAGCACTGTGTCAAGCTTTGCAAGCGATAGTTGGTGTTTTTTGTATTCCCAAAAATGAAATGTAATTTAAACAGAATGTGTAGCATATAAGTAACTGTTTTTGAAATTACACTGAAGATGAGGCATACCATGGTCTCGAAACGTCTGTTATTGCTAAATAAAGTGTGTGTTTAAAAATCTGAGTGTTGTATTGTTCATATTGAACATTTAATATTCGTTCCACTCATCACAAAATTATATATATATATATATATATATATATATATATATATATATATATATATATATATATATATATATATTATTTTTATGTTCAGGTGTTGATACATTTGGTCTGGGATTACTGTTAAAAGAAAAAAGGATCAAACGCATGATTGCTTCATACGTGGGTGAAAATGCTGAGTTTGAAAGACAATATTTAAGTGGTGAACTTGAAGTAGAATTGACTCCTCAAGGAACATTAGCAGAAAGAATCCGAGCAGGAGGAGCTGGTAAATTGTTCTGTTCATCATAAGTTAATTGAATTCAGTAGTAAATTATATGTTAACTATCTAACTTTATCTTTAAAAACTTTGCTTTATGAATTGTTCCTTAAAATGTATAGTATCTATCAAACTATACTTCTGTTGAATGGGAATTAAAAATTCCATGTGAAAGAGCTAATAAAACATTTTAAACTGTTTTATAATAATGAGCAATATATAAATACTATCTGTTTAGGTATTCCTGCTTTTTTTACACCAACCGCTTATGGAACCCTTGTTCATGAAGGAGGCGCTCCCATTAAATATGGAAAGAAAGGAGAGGTATGTTCACTATATTCATGTTTCATTCATTCAAATCTCTTCAGATCAATAATAAATAGCAATATCAATTCGCAGGTAGAAATTAGTAGTCAGCCTAGGCTGTCACAAGTGTTTAATGGCAATAATTATATAATGGAAGAAGCTATAACTGGTGACTTTGCCCTAGTAAAAGCTTACAAAGCAGATACCATTGGAAATTTAAGTATGATATAATTAGAGATTTAACTATTATTAAGTACCTACAATTCCAATAACTAATTTTAAATTTAATGTTACACTTACAGTCTTCAATAAAAGCGCTAGGAACTTCAATCCTGCTGTATGTCGAGCGGCAAAAGTAACAATTGCTGAGGTAGAGGAGATAGTCCCAGTAGGAACATTAAAGCCAGATGAAATCCATGTACCTGGAATATATGTTCAACGAATTATAAAAGGTAAAATTGAAATTTAATGGTTTAGCATTTTATATTTTATTATAAAACCACATACATTCATTATCAATTTCAGGTCCACATTATGAAAAAAGAATTGAGCGCACTACTATCAAAAAACCCAAAGATACTAGTGCACCACTTAAGCCAGCAGCTGTTTTAAGAGAAAAAATTGTAAGACGAGCAGCTTTGGAATTTAAAGATGGAATGTATGCCAATTTGGGAATAGGTAAACAGTGAACTCAGTGTATAATTTGCAGAACAGATTTTAGTTATTTAAAAAACTAACTAAACAATTTTGTATAGGTATGCCTATGCTGGCCTCAAACTATATTCCAAAAGGAATGAATGTGTTCTTGCAATCCGAAAATGGTATTTTGGGATTAGGGCCTTTCCCTGAAGCTGCTGATGTTGATGCAGATCTCATTAATGCTGGTAAAGAAACGGTCACTGTTTTACCCGGGGCTTCATTCTTTGGTTCAGATGATAGTTTTGCCATGATAAGAGGAGGTCATGTTAATTTAACAATTTTGGGAGCTATGGAGGTTTCAAGATTTGGTGATTTGGCTAATTGGATGATACCTGTAAGTTATATTATAATGATTATCAGTTGAAAATATTGTTATGACTTCTTATTGATTTAATAAGATAACACTAATTAATTTGTTAGTAAAATAAATATTGTTAATTTGCAGGGTAAATTAGTAAAAGGTATGGGTGGAGCTATGGACTTGGTAGCTGCCCCTGGAACTAAAGTTGTAGTTACAATGGAGCACAATGCCAAGAATGGATCTCATAAAATTTTAGAAAATTGTACATTACCATTAACAGGCAAAAATTGTGTAGATATGATCATAACAGAAAAAGTAAATTGACATGCCACATTTTCTTTACTACAATAATATTGAATATGAAATAATATCTATTTTATTTTCAGGGAGTATTTGAGGTTGATGCAGAAAAAGGTCTAACATTGATTGAAATCGCTGAAGGAGTTAAAGTTGAAGATATTGTTGTCGCAACAGGTTGCGAATTTGAGGTATCTCCAGATCTTAAACCAATGGGTCAAGTTGAAGATGTTTTATAAGTGATTTTTTATTTAAATATAGTGTTGAAAAAAATATTAAATTATAGTATATATTCTAATGTATAAATATATAAGAATGAAGTTCAATATTTTCGTACTAAACTTACTTCTTTAAAATTGTGCAATCATATAATTGTAAGATATCTATATTTTTTGATAATTTTAAATAAAATCATTATAAAACTGTAAGATTTTCCATTGGTGTGATTAGTACTAATAATTCAATTATTACTATTACTACTATTAATATTAATATGCTTAAAGTAATTTTAATAACTTGACATTAATAAACCATAACTTGACTAACAAAGTAAATTAATATATAGTTTGCATACTGAAAATGCTTAAATTCCTTTATTAGAAATCAATAATTATTGACCCCTATAATGAATTTGGCAAAGTTAGATATTTTTACCTACATATATACAAAAACATTCATCTCATAGAAATCTATAAAGATAACAATTGAAGTAATTGAAGTCAGTACAAAATTTCTACCCTTATCTATAAATTTAAAATAATCCTAAACAGCGTTAATCATTTGAAGATTATAAACATTAATAATGCAGATACTGTGCAAATAAAATCTCAAGTTTAAATAACGCAAGAAAATAAATACAGTCAATCCTCCTGTGATTGCATACAGTGTGATATAGAAACTGCACTATAAGAAACAACTCAGCTTGACCATGAAGGCTAATTAATCTTACAAAATCTAATTACTAAAATCATTCATATATAGTTCAGTCATTATAATAAGTTCACTTCGGAATTCGAGATAGCCAGCTGTAAGTCTGTAAATACTTGCATATAGGCACCTAAAAATTGTCGCAAAACCTTCTTATGTTGCATACATCCTACCCTATCATATGTAGGTTTTGAGACAACTTTTAGGTGTCAATATACAAGTATTTACAGACTTACAGCTGGGTATCTCAAATTCCGAGATTCTTACCTAATTTAAGCTTAAATTACTGGACTGACTATATAGTAAAAATACAGTATTTCTTCCTGCGTAAAAGAAATTTATGTGCAGTTGAACGTGAAGCGCGCGTTATAAGAGAGCAATTTTAGCTCCACATAATATAGAAACGCGTTATAGGAGGATCGCCTGTATAAAATAAAACGGACTATAAAGAATAACAAATATCACTTACCAAATACAAAAATGTAACTTCAAACTGTATAAAAAGTGTCAAAAGTGTGAAATCCAAAAGAAAGTGCAGTGCTGACGAAAAATCTAGAAGAGATAAATTGAATAAGCAAATAATTCGATAGAAAAATAAAAAACGAACTTAATTATATTCTGTTTATATTTGACAAATAATTGGAGTATTTTCTATATTACAAAAATAATTCAAATAAATTCTAGAAATTAAAACACTTTAAATTATCAAACTACATGAATAATTATTTACTTAAATAATTATATGCTTTACATTTACTTACTTGGAAAAATATTGTAGTGAATTGTAACCTAAAAAAGCACACGTTAAAACAAAATCAACACTGAACTCTAGATAATAAAAAATACGCGTAACCATAGCAACTACAAAAGGAAACCAACACAACCGTTCAAATTTTGAACAATGAATTTGCGACAAACACGTTTCCTACAATGCAGGTGCAGATAAAGATGTACTCCATAATTACTAATTGCTAATCTTTATAATAATATAATACATAATCTCATCTTCATAATATAATATTATTATATTCAGGTGTTGGTACATTTGGTCTGGGATTACAGTTGAACAAAAAAAGGATCAAACGCATGATTGCTTGAAGTGGGTGAAAATGCTGAATTTGAAAAACAATATTTAAATGGTAAACTTGAAGTTAAATTGCAAGGATATGCAGAAATAATCCATAAAAGAGGAGCTGGTAAATTATTGTTTTGTTATTCATACATTAATTAAATTTCTTTTAAAATGTATGTATATTTATACTTCTGTTAAATAGAAGACGAAAATGTGATATATTCTAAATTGTTTTATAACTATTAGTAGTAGTGAATAATATACTAAGCAACATTTAAGTCTATTTACAAATGTTTTTAAGAGAGCCAAATTTTGATTGTAGTATGCAATATCAAAAATGTAACAGCAAAAAGATCTTCAAAAGGCCAAGTTCGTTAAAGGCTAAATACGATAGAAAAAAGATCAATGCATTTAAGAAGAAAAGCAGAGTACTAGAAAAAGCGTGTTAATGTACTTAACTATTCTTCTATTCTTTGAAAGCTCCAGTAAACTTGCTGCAAAGTGAAGTGATTGGAGGGTGGATAGAAAGAATATATAGCTAGCCCAAATTAGATTTACCTACAATTTGATAATCTTAATCTGCTGCTTATAACGTTTTGAGATTATCACAATGGTATAATGTTAGGTTGTATAAATTATAATCTGTAGCTTAACTCAATTTGGCTACAACGTGCTGCTAGATATCAGTTTTTTTAATAATTGTGTGCTACTTATTATATATAAATTTACACTTTTAAAGAGAATAGATGTTCTCCAAAAATTTAGAGGCAAGTTTAAATAGAGCATTAGAGATTGCTTCTAATTGTAAGCTTAAATATGCGAAAGTGGAACATTTGCTGCTAGCATTAACCAAACGTGGATGTAAATTATATTTTATCAAGATATAACATCAGAACTAGTGAAATCATAAATATAGATACATATTATATTAAGGAATGATCGTGATAGTAATACAAAAGGTTTTTTTACAAGACAACTCCAAATTAACTGTAAATAAAGTTGAGCCTGATGTGCTATTTCAATGCATAATACATAAAGCCATGATACAAACTCATCGTTTGGAAAGAAAAGAAATAAATGGAGCAAGTATTCTATTAGAAATTCTGTTTGAGCAAGATTTGTATATTGAAGAGCTATTATGCAAACAGAATGCAAAGTATTCTAATTTGATTTATAACATATCCAATATAAAATATTCAGGTGATATAGAAGAATATGTAACTAATCACAAGATAAAACTTGATAAGAATAACGATATCTCTACTGTAGCAAATACAGGTGAAATATTAAAAAAAATGAAGAAATTACTAAGGTGCAGAAAAAATAACCCTTTATATGTTGGAGAACCAGGTGTTGGTAGAAATTTAAGTATGACACAATAAGAGATTTAAGTATTATTATAAGAACATACTATACCAATTAATAATTTGAAAATCTAATATTACCTTTACAGTTCTCAATAAACTAAAAGCTAAGAACTTGAATTATGCTGTGAATCGAGCAATTTTGGAATTTGAGGAGACAGTGACAGCAGCAATATTAAAGCCAGATACTTGTACCTGGAATATATGTTCAACGAATTATAAAAGTAAAATAGAAATTTAAAGGTTTTTATATTTAATATCATCTATTCCCCAACCACATTTATTATCAATTTTAGCTTCACATTATGAGAAGAGAATTGATGCAAACTACTATCAAGAAATCGAAAGATAGCAATGCACCACTTAAACCAGCAATATTTCTAGGACTCGATACGATAATACTAATTAAAATGTAAGGCACATCAATAACAAAATCCATTGTTACTAAAATATATATTTATGAAAAAGTAAATTGGCATTGGCATAGAAGAATAATAATGCCACATCATCTTAACTACAATAATATTAAATTATCTCTATTTCATTTTTATGGAGTATTTGACGACTCATTATTGGTGTAGAAGCACAATCATGAAATTGTGAGATAACTATTTTTTATATTTTTAAATAGAATCATTATAAAACTCAAGGATTATTCATTGATATGGTTAGTACTACTCAATTGATGCTCTTAATATATGATTGATATGATTTTAAAGATCATAAAATCCGGAACCATAACTTATTTCTAACCACAATAACAAATTTGGAAAAATTAGACATTCTCTATCTACATATATACAAAAATATAAATCTTATTCCATAAAGATAATCTTATTCCACTATATTATTTCAGTATAGAATTTGTATACCTACTTATACCTGCATAAATTTAAATAAATTCTAATTAACCAAAATGATCGTAAGATCATAATGCAGATCTGCACAAATAAAATCTCAAGTTTAAACAATGCAATAAAATATCTATACAGACAACCCACCTTTAACGCTGTGTGTATAAAGTAATGCCAAAGCCACGCTATGAAAAACTATGCACTTGGCTTGAACCGTTCTGGCTAATTCAGATTTGAAAATTATACAAATTACACCATTTGTATCAGAATATATGAAGACTTATTGAAAATCTAACTTACTTTGAAACCATTTACTATCACTAGTTACTAAAGTCATTCATATAGTTATGATACAGCTTGTTCGGGCTGTTAAACAGAAACCACGCGTGAAGGGCTATTGCAATAATATGAAAATATATAGCTCCACATATTATGTTCCACTTTCCAAAGTACCGCGTTATAGGAGGGTTGATTGTATGATAAATGATAATCAATAGAGCATTAGACACTTACTCAGAAATGCATAATTCTATATGAAGGTTGAAATCTCCTCAGCAATTCACTGGGTGCAGACAGATAATCTGGAAGAGCATTGCATCATTAAATAATCAAACAATCCGAAAGAAACATAAAGAGCATCATTTATTTTATCTATATTATAAAACATAATTAGAAGATGTATTTTCTACATTACGAGAATAAATTAAATGTTTTCTAGAAATTAATAAAACACTTCAAATTACTAAATTATATAAATAATAATTGCTCTTGATTCAATTAATTAAATGATCAATTGCTTACTTGGAAAAATATTGTGTCCATTTGTAACCTAAAAAATTGCACGTACAAAATCAAAACAAAACTGAACCGAGATAATAATAATCCATGCTCGCGTCACCATGACAACCACAAAGTGTCGCCAACACAACCAAATTTCGAAGTTTGAACGAATTTGCGAAACGGCTTTATATTGAATATAAGATGAATAAGTATAATATATGTAATATACAATAATAATATAAAATTTAGCAAACAGGCTTTGTTCTCAGACAATAGAGCCTGAACAGCCTTATGTAAATTTCACAGAAATTGTGCTTGGTGCAAAAGGTATGTATTTCATACAATATATGTTTTGAACTAGTGTGGTGCATGGCATAGTTCCTTTAAGGCAAATTGCTGGAACTTTTCGTACCGTAATTACAAATCTTGGTACGGAACCCAAATAAATTTACACAAAATGTGTACACATTATTAAAATCTATAAAATATCTGATAATTTGATGTACATATGTCCAACAAACATTTTTGACCGCAAAATGACAATTTTTAACTTATTTTTATTGAGAGTCCATAACCGCTGTACCTGCTTCCCCAAAAATTTAATCAGTACTTCATCTTGTCAATACAAGTAAAATGTTTTTTGAATTATTAAAATCGGACGCTTCGTTCTCTTAAAAACTGAGTTACCGTTTTTGGCACTTCTTACCCCGTATCTTCGGAACGGCTAGACTTGCCTTTGCCAAAAACTAATCAGCACATCTCCTTATCAATCAAATGTTTTTTGAATTATTCAAATCGGTTGATCTGCACAAACACACATACATCCATTTTTCTAAGGTATGCCAAAATATTCAGAAACTTTTGAAACATAGAGATATATACAAATTTTCATTTTCAATTTTTTTGCGATTATTATAACTAACCCTACGGGAAGTTAATAAAATGTGTAATCAAACTATTTTAATATTTGCAACATATGTTTCTTTTATTTAATTTACTTTCAATTAATACATATACATTACTAAAAATATGTGAATATGGTATCAAAATTTTATACATCATTTCACAATTGCATTATTTATATAATTAGCTGGGATACAGTTCTGTACAAGTTACATTCTAAATACTTCGATACACATTTACAGCAAGAAGTTCTTATAAATATTTCAAATTTAAGAAATTGAAAGTGCGTGTCTTCACAAGCCATATATTATACAAATTCACTTTAATTAAAATTGGTTTTTAACATAAAATACCAAATTCTATAAATTCTATTTGCACCTCTTCTCTATTACAATATAAAAATGTAAACCCTAAAGCAAGGATGTCAAACTCAAAGGTGCAATCGGGCCGCATAAGCAAGGTTTAACTCCAAGCGGGCCGCATAAGCAAGGGTTTAACTTCAAGCGGGCCGCAAAAAAACTATATATATATATATATATATATATATATATATATATATATATGTGTGTGTGTGTATATATATATATATATATATATATGTGTGGTATTATTATATCTTTGAAATGAGTCTGTTGATTCGGGCAGTAGCACTAAATAAAAAAAAAACTAAAGCAATTAGTAAATATGCTTCATTAATCCATGCGTTTCGATCTGCATCGAGACCGTCATTTAGTGAAACACTAATTCTTCCAAAACATAAATATATCTGTAATAATAATACATCCAATAATAAAACAAATTTAATAAAGAAGCAGATTTCTATTGCATATTTCTTTTTTTCCTCATTGAATTGTTATTTATTGCATATTATCATTTGTCAACATATGCGGACAGCCGGGCCGCAAAAATATCTGCTGCGGGCCGCATGCGGCCCGCGGGCCGCGAGTTTGACACCCATGCCCTAAAGTATAACAGAACAATAATACTTAATAGATCAAAAAATATAAAAAAACAATAAGTGCAGTGTTGTCATCTAATATGTACATAGACTTATAGTAGACGTGAGTATATTAAATTCATTCATTTATTCTATAATATGGGCTACATAATACTAAATTTATAAAAATTGTATGATAAATATATAATAAATTATTTTGAAAATTTATCCAAAATAATCATTTTCACTTCATTGTACTAACGTTAACTATATAGGAGTATCATCATATCATTTACAAAATTTACATAATAAAATGATGTAATAAAATTAATATATAATTATGGTATTCCTAATGTAAAATATATTTGGAATTAAAACTTAAATACATCCAAAAATGTTTTCACACACATACCAATGCATACAACATATGCTATATATAGCATATATGTCCAAATAATTGCATATGAATCATAAATTAGAAATACATGAGTACGAAAAAATATCACACCATTTAATTAAATATTTTGTAGTAACTTATTGCTTAATATTTATTATGTTAATATAGTAATTTTAATACAATTATATATCACTGTTACAACAATGAACAACTTATCATAAAAATGTGAAATGTTTACTTAACATGCAATAAAAGCGTTAAGAATAAAATTAGTTTTAAATCATGAATTTTAGCCCTTTTAAATTATACAAGATGAAGTTTGAAAATAATTTTTCTTAATGAAAGTCTTATGAATGTATAACCTTGCTTAGAACTATTATTACATAAATCACAAACATTATTTTAATTCAATTAGTATTGACAGACTCAAGCAAACAATCTGTATGAGTCATGAGTCAAAAAAGGCCTCACATTTAGCAACTTGTATCAAAAATTTTGGTAATTTTATATGTGGAAATAATATTTGGAAATGTACCATGACAGTAGCCAAAAATATGAAATCGAAGCTGGCAAGACAATTTTTCAATATATACCTAAATTTTAAATTAAAGTACATTATTGCATAATCAAGGATATAAAAGTTTTTTTTTTTTTTAACTAGTTACGTATTGACCATTTTTTAAAAGAAGGAAGAAGATGTAACTAGTGAAAATCTTTCAATACTCCACACATCCCTCTTGCTAGTTGACGTTTTATATGTGACGGCAATACAAATACTATAAAATTTGCACAAAACTTAATAGCGCATCTAATATCTCAATTAAAAAATCTTTAATAAAAAACACCTGCACCAGAGAACCACTTGTGATGCATAATACTAAAAACATGTTATATTTCATATAACATAGATTACCTAACGTTATTAAGACTAGATCATAGTCTGAACATTTCTACATTTAAAAAATAGACATAGTTACAACTTCATCTAAACTTCTAGACCGATTAATATATGAGATAAAATGTCTATGTATATATTTATTTTATTTACAATTACATATACTTAAATATTTTTAAAATAAGCCAAACCTTTCAGTTCTGATCCCCCCCCTTTATAACAGTCACCTGATTGCACTCAAAAATATAGAATTACATAATATTTTACAATAAAGTACATTTTGTAGATTAGCAATTGCGATGCATTTCATAATTTTCATGTAAATATTTCATGGTTAATTTTATTTGCCTGTTTAAAAAAGTAATTTGCAATATGAAATAATTTCTGTAAAATATCACAAATTAGTAATTATAATTTGAGAGCAACAAATCAGGTGACTGACGATGTCAGCAAGCAGATGTTTCTTCTCCTTCTAATGTACAGAAGACATTGTCCAACTTGTGTGATAAATGCATTTTCTTACAGTGCGGGTCATTCTCTAAACTATCAAATAACTGTAACAAAAAATAAAGCTTTAAGAATGATTCAAGTTAAATTTGTACCACAAATGATAAGCATAATTTCATTTGATGCTATTCATATAATCAAAACATAATAGATACAAAAAACATAAAATTTTTGCAAATACATTAACTCAAAATTTGCAATATCTTAATTCTCATTGAAAACATAAGTATACAAATGCATGAGCGCAAGTAGCAAAATTAATACTCACTTGATCTTTGTATTTAGTTACATAAATATACAATTCTTTTAGGGCAGCAATGGTGTCAAATTCATCTGACTGCTGTACTGAAAGCTGCTGCATTGCTGTGCCCATTTCCTGATCAGTTATTTGTGGAAGCCTGGAAACTGATGCATAGAAGTGCGATACCATATCTCTATACTGAGGTATGTCCTAGAGAAAAATAAATATTCTTTTTATTATTCATAAAAACTCAGATAATTAAGATTAAAGTACTAAATATGTAATTGTAAGACATTATCCTTAAATAATATGTAGTATGCAAGGTAAATTAATACATTTAATAAATTTGTAATAATTATATTCTTAAGCTTGCCTTAGCAAAGAGCAACTTGTTGGAAGGAGAATCTTTTCCAAGTCGATGTTCAGTTGTTGAACAAGCATCCATAAATGTTTGGGCTATCACTGACAAACATGAATCTACTGTTGTAGTCTTGTTGATATCAAATATAAAATCAGGATTCTTAATAAAATTTACCCAAAATCGTAGAGGAAGACTAAAAATTTAATACAAAATTAAATAAGCGAATATTGACATGTTGATAGCTAAAAATTAATTTCTAATTTACCTATTGGATTTCCATGCATGAACAACTTCTGGGTCACTTATACAGTGTCTGCGTGCAGCTTCATCAAGTAAATCAAATAACCATTTTACAGCAGGAGGCAAAGCATCATTTACAGTTAGAATTGTATTGAAAAAGTCATTAACAAACTTCTGAATTGTACCCTTAGTGGATAGTAATCTGGTTAAAAAGATTTCTGGGATGGCTTTATGAGTTCTTTCAGTTGTTTTTGTGTTAGATCCAATTTGATGGTCATCCACAGGTCTTATGAGGTGAAAAACACGCATATTACCACCTGTTTCAATGTCACCGTTTGCCAAAATTATTGGAGATTGTGAATTCATGAAGTACATGCCTCCTCCAGAAAACTGATTATAAACTGTAAAAATAATTTCTTATTTGTATGTGCAATATAAAACCAATTAAAGCAAAATAGATATAATACAAGTTAATATAGACGTTGTGCAGAGAATTCAATTACATCTAACAAATTAATATTAGGTCAAAATCCGATATCTAAATTATAGTGAAAATTATTACCGAATAGTTGAATTTTAATAGAGTTTTGTAATCTTAAAATGTATCATTAGTAGATATAGTAAATAGAAAATCTATGTTAATTGGTGGATTATCTTACAATTTTGGCAAGGTTGTTTACAATTAGAAAAACTATCGTTCTGTCTCGAAATAAGCGACATCACAGCCGACTCTTTTACACCATAATGAGCAAGTGTATTCAACCTCCTCCATCCGCCAATTGTTTTCGTGGTTAAATCTTCATCTTGCAAAGTCAAATGGCCACCCCGACCATGCCTCCATTCTGATAAAAGAAAATCGAGTTTTTACATCTTTCACAGAAGTATTGTATAAATAAAATAAATTTTGTTATTCAATTACCTAAATCAACCTCATATATAGATGGCCTCATTGAAAACGGAGTATTCTTGAACAAAGCATCTAATATCTTAGATTTCACTTGGGAAATAGTATCACAATCCAGAACTTTACATTGAACTTTTTCATCTAAGTCATCTTGTTGAATTTGCAGAGTCTAAAAAGTTGCAAACATTATATTGATTGCAATAATTAATATATATACATCATATATATACATATTCATTAAAAAGCCTTTAATTTACAGGTGATATGTTTCAAAAATATCCTACGAATGAAGAAACCTTGAATGCAATCTATTTATTTATAGGGCATAAGTTACTAAGTTTAAAAAAAAAAGTTTTATTAAAGTTTTTGAACATTGTGATGAATTATGATGCTGATGCACTTCGTTGCGTAGAAATGAGTTCATAAAGTAATCTCAGAGTTCATTTGTCATTCTTAAACCTTCACTAACATTTTTCAAATTGAAGGTCACATTTCCAAAGCTCTTTTAAGTCTGTTTTTCAACAGGTATGTACTCACATGATTCGCAAATAAAGAAATTTTTAGCCACTAATAGTAAAGACAAAAATAAAGGAAGCATGAATAAGAAGCTTTTACTATTTATATAATAAAATATAAATTCCTCCTTAAATGCATTATTTATTTTAAAAATAGTTAGTGTACATTGTTAGCATACATACCACAACACTGTATTCAATCTGCTCCCTCAGCAACCGTTCTTCGGACAATGAATATCGTGCGTCATGTGTCACTGCGTCTACTAGTCCTTTCTCAATTTGATGTTTAATTGCTTTAAACAACAAGAATAAAGAAGAACCAGCATACTCTTTGAGATAATTATACATGCACAAAGCCATCCAGTTTGTAAGCATTTTTTCTACAACACTTTCTGTTCTTCTCAACATTAATTGAGGATGTTTAGTCCCAACAGATTTATCTATGAGCCTTAATAAAAGGCATTTTAAAATATCTGTAGCATATTCCATTTTTCCCATAAGTACAACCATCAATAATGACGCAACGTTAACCCTATAAATTTAAATATTTTTAGTCAATTTTAGTTGTTAAGCCGATTGATTAATATATGAAGTTGTTAAAATACTCACTTATCCCTTATGTTAAAAGACTTCTGTGCCTCCAGTGTCTCAATAAATGTTAATATAAAACATTTATTACTAATCAATTGCTCAAACTGTATCATTGCAGTATCATAATTTGTTCTGGGTAGATTCATATGTACCTGGAAAAGTATTATATGAAAATTGAATTTTTCTATTTTTAATTCATTAAACACAGAAAACAATGATCATTAATCTTATGATATTTAAATCACATAATAATATACTGATTGCAAACACATTTAATTAGATTATTTTTTTGCAATTTGGAAGATTTACAATTTTCACAAGATCCCACATACATGTTGTCTTTCTTTAAGTTATATGATTTATTTTATTTAAACATATTAATAATACAGTGTATGTGAAATTAGCGAAACAAACCAGCTTAGACGAGATAAATGTGAAAGATGCCAAAGAAATATTTAAAAGAAAACTGCAGCTAGTCTTTCTAATGATGATCTGAAGCAATTGACCAGGCAAGCAGAAAACAAAAATATTGATAGTAATAATTTTGAAGAGAATACATTGACACCAGCATGACTGAAATTATAGACGAATTTGTCGAAATGAGCTAAAGTTTGAAAGAAGTTATATATTATAGATACTTCATCAACGTTATATTTACTCTTACATATGCTTTATCAATAATCTCAAAGTACAAAAAAAAAATGCAAACTTTAGTTTGCAAAAAATTGGAAATGCAGAATAGAACGCTATAGACGTTAATATCATTTTTTAATTTTGTGTGAAATAAATGTTTTATTTTTATTTTTATCAATGATACAGTTATCAAATTTAAGACATGACCAATATTCTATCCAGCTTTCTCTAATCCTATTATTTAGATGTTAAGATAACACGGTTTAGCGCTGTTTCGCCTTCTTTAAGAGAAATATTGTGAATATATATTTAAGATTATAATTTTGAAATTAGTAGTAGAAAATGAATAAACATTCGAATAAGGAACAAATGCACTATGCAGTTATTTCTATCTCTCTCATAATCAGACAAACTTATTCTTGTGATTTAAGCTATTGTTTAAGGGAGGAGCCTGATTTAGAGGCTTAAAAGAAATCAATTTTTTTATTGCAAAAATGTTTTCCGAAACTGGGCAAGAATATGTCCCTCAAATTTCAGAAACAAATTCAAATTATTTTCGGAATTACAGAAGAAAGAGTGAGCAATCGTCAAGCATGTATACAAGCGGAACAAAAACTTCGGCGCGCGATTTCTTGGTTTTGAATTTTTTCGATTCTTCGAAAAAACTAAACGTCCTATCGAAACGAGGCAAAATTCATTGTATTTATAGGATTAAATTCTATTCTAGTTGAACCTAAAAAAAACTTTTAAAAAAGTTATAATTTACCCACTTTTTAAATAATCTAAAGTGAAATTTTGTATAAAAAAACATGATTTTTTTGAAGCTGCGAAAAATTGGAGAATTTCTCATTTTATTCTCTATTTTTTAAGGTTCAAGTAGAATCTATACTATTGAAAATGTATATTTGTTTTGATTTTTTGGTTCGGATGGAAATTGTGACCTGCATTTTTCCCGCCAAATGACAAATGCACGCTCGTGGCGCATCGGCAAAATGCTTATACCGGGCACATTATGTCATATATTTTAATGAAAAAAATTGAGAAGAATGTTGAAATATATAACAATAAAACCTGAAAGTTTCAATAAAATATTTATTTCCTTATCTAAAAATTCCTCAAAAAAGCGATTTTTTGAAGCGTCTAAAGCAGGCTTCCCCCTTAAATTAGTATATCATACATAAATTATAAATTTCCTTATTATTTACCTTTGGCACATTGAGTATAGGGTGATCAGAGACTCCCGGAAAGAATACCTTCATCAAGTAGTTCATATGGTCCAAAGTTGGGATTCCTGATGTTTCCAAATCGGCGGTGAGGTCCGTCATGTCGGTCTGTAGCTCAGCGAAAGCTGCACAGGCAAACGCTAAGTAAACCCGAATGCAAGACACAAAACCAAACTAAATAAAGGTGCCAACAAACCAAAAAAACGAAAGGAAACCAAAATACTTAAAAAAAAAAACAATATAAAAAATACTTATGTCGGAACAACTATAAACTTGATAAGACACTACTGTGATCAAAATAAATCAAAAACAAAAGTAAATTGAATAAATACGAGACTGCTATAATGAAAACAATGAGAAATACAGAAATTATAATTATAAGTAAATGCATATTGTAAAGAAACTATGCAATATATATTTTTAAAATATACGAAAATAAATACATACATATAAGGAACGATTGGCACCATTGTATATCATTCACACGTTTTACTCTTATAAAATAAATGAGCACACTCGGATGTGTTTGTATGAGAAAATGGTAAATATGGTAATGGTCAAATGGTAATTTCACAAATCAAATTATATATATATATATATATATATATATTTAGAAATATACAGCGTCATTTATATGGCTAAATATCAACTCATACCCATAATAGTTGCTTAAATTAAATATTCATGATCATTATTTATCAAAAATTTAAAAAATACTAATTGCAAGTACTAAAAGAATTTTCTTGAATATATTGTTTAATGAACACAATAAAATGCAAATCTTCCTTTATATTGTTCTTTTTATATCAGCAAGAGAAACCTGAATTCGCAAATAACGTAAAACGTCGGAAAGGGTTCCAATCATTCCCTACATAAATTAATAGAGTGTTTATTTACAGAAGTTATTTAATCACAGTGAATTAAATTTAAAAGAGAATTTAAATTTATTTTAAGAAGTATAATATATTACAATATGAAGAAGAAAAATAAAAAACAGAGAACTTGCATAATATTTTATGTTCAAAGAACTTTACTAAAACAAATGTGAAAAAATATTTTATAGGCCTCTAAAATCACTGTACTGTAATAAATTGCTTCATCTAATAATTTTCCAAACATCAGCAATTTATTGGTTACTGAGATAGTTAGCCATTTAAATGATGAAAATATCACGAAACAACTGGGCATAAAAGCTAATCTAATCATGCAAGTTCCCTATATAAGAAATGTGTATAGCTTAAAATTCTTACCTTGTTTGCATTCAGATCGAACATTGCTTTCGAGTGTATCCATTTGTATCTGTATGCGTTTGTACTCGCGCTCAGCCTGTGTACTTTTTCGTCTGTACACTACGAGTACAACGACGAACAAAATCACCAGTAAGAACGTACCAGCCGCTATGCCGGCAACTGCTTCTGGTGGAAAAGCGTATGGCTTGATAACTTCATAACGGATGTAACCGATCGGAAAACGGAGGGTTCTACCCACTCGTACGACCACCAACGGCAAACCAAAATCAGTCTGCAATAGAATATGATAATAAACATTCCTTCCATTTATAAAAATATTGAATATTTCAAAACAAGTACTTCAAAAAAATTCTTATATCATACCTGATACCCATTTTCATCCGTGTCATCAGGCTGTGATTCTGGAGGAGTGCAAACTAACTGTGACATAGCTAAACTTGTAACATTACAGGGTTGAGTACCAATAGTCACATTTACATCAGATTCATCGCTTGCCACATTTAAATTCTCGCCCTAAAATAAAATAAAAAATTAATATGCACGTCTGCATACATACAACAAATATTTAAAATTAATTACTATACCTCTATCACTAATGTATCGCCTTTATATAGTTTTATTTGATTGGGGAATTCAAAGAATCTTGGATCGTCAACATATATTAAATCCTTTTCTAAATCTGGAAAATGTTTGTTCAAATCTTTTACGGCATCTACATTATCCATTATAAAACCTATTCTGTATATTAGCTGTACATCTTGCAGCTGAAATAAATAACACCAAATCAATTATTGAAAATATATGCATCCTACAGTATATTTTTGAACAAATATTTACCTTCATTGCCTCCTGTTTATGTGATCGTCTTTTCCTTATCGTACCATAGGAATAGAACATCTCATTAACAGCTGGGCTGGGGCATTCCATTTGATTTGGACTCAAAACAGTACATATGGTTTTATTAATGGGATTAGGTTCATTTGAATAAACTTCCATTTCAGGTTTTTGTATAGTGTCCAAATTTGTACCATGCACAGTAATCATTCGTCCGCCGGAAATAAAACTCTTCAATGGCTTAATTGCCATTATAGTTGGATCTACAGTATAGTTATAAGGATTTCCATATAAGGTCCTATTGGCTCCGTCGATGGATAAAGTCAGTTTACGAATCATATGCGGATTCGGCGACTTCGAAGTTATGCACGTCAAACGACTGCTCGACGCTTGAGTCGCATTCACGTGGCAAACTAGATCATCTAGATACGCTAATATTCGAGAACCAATATTTAAATATTGTCCAGTTATAGCTAATTGTGTTCCGCCTGACTGAGGACCAAAGGGTGGGTAAAGTCCCTCAAGTTGTATGTCCTAGAGAAAAAGGTATGATGATGTCAGTTTTGTTAAGATATGGTTAATAGACCGACTAAATGACAAAGTAATGATGAAATGAAGTATTAGAAAATTTATATGTCTTTACCTTATAGCTAAATTGAACACTGGATTCAGTAAATCCTGCCTCATTGCCAACTACTACAGGAGCAATTAATTCACCATCAGACATTCCAGTTAAGCATTCAATTTTTACCGATATTTCATAATTGACAAGTTCGCACTGAACATCTCCTATACGAATTTTTCCTTTCACATCAATTTCCTTCAAGCCTAAGTTACTGCCTTCTATAGTTATTAATGTGCCTCCCTCAATTGGACCACTCAGTGGTTTTATCTAAAAATAAAATATAAATAAAATATTTCTTAATATTCCCATAAATATTTCTAAATATTGCCATAATTTAGAATAAAAAATAATATTTACCATATCAATTCTTGGTTTTGGGCATTCAGAAGCAGGAGTATGAAGGCAAGTTTCGCTATAAGCACAGGTATTTGAACACCATGTGCAATTATATTTAGCGTTTCGAGTTTTACAAAGAGAGCAATCTGGATGTTCTCTATAGGAACCTTGAATGTCGCATTTATATATAATCACCTTAATAGTATCAATATGATGGTTCCGATTCCAGACAACTTTAACAGTTGCTTCATATTCACCAGTGTTGGCCTCATATGAATACTAATCGAAAGTAAAAATTAAATTACATGCATTTAAATATTCAATATTGAAAAGTATGAAATTAGAAATTACCGGTGTCTTGTCGCATATTATCCTTTTGCTATGTTCTACCTTAGCTGGAAGAATCATGTTAGCTCCTTCTATATCCACTACACATTGAAAACCCATGTGTCCTATTTGGGGATGCGGCAGGTTTTCGACTTCTAATACTATTTCTTTGGGTACATTATTAGGCAGTAATATTGGTTCTGACATTTTAATAAATCTGGGGCAAAATCTTGAACCATGTTGTAGCAATAATTCAGAAGGATTCTGAAAGTATGTTAAAGAATAATAAGCATTTTAAGTACTATAATAAATCAATAATTATATATATACTCACATTATCACCGCTGATTATATTTGAATTCCTACACGTGGACGTATTATAAGTGCATTTGTTTTCGTAGACGCACCAGTTGCATGCCCAGTGGCTCTTTACACACTCAGTGCAGGTGGTGTGTCGCGAACAATCATAGAAGGCAAAGTTGCGAGATACAAAGTCCTTGTTTGTTTCTGAAGATCTCACAGACAACGGGACTAATACATGGTCCATATTAAATGGTATATTAGGTCGACTAGCAACGCTGGGCGTATGACAAGTTAAGCCAAAGGGAGTTACAGCCGCGTCGATAGGATCGCTAGAACCAAATACGCAGCGATACTTTGCGCCAGCTGGTAATTCGGGAAGCGTGCGAATAGTTAACTTGACCTAAAAATATTAAGCATATGTATTAAGATTCATCGTGCAAGATGCGTATGATTGACTGTTAAAATATATGTTTACCGTGGTCATCTGGCTAATAGGTATCCTATCTGGTAGTACTTGTTCAAAATCTATGCACTGCTGTCCAGTGCCTAACGAGAGCCAACGCGGTGAGCTATGAGCAGCTTTCTGACAGGCGCTGCGAACGGTGCATTTTTTCTCCAACGAACACCAGCCGCAGTAAGGATCCCGGGACTCCAAGCATGCCGAACAATTCGAAAAGTTATTGCAGTGCTCCACTTTTACCTTTGATATCTGAGATGGATAAAATTAAAGATAGAAACGGCAGATTGCATTTTATGTATTGTTACGAAAGTAAGTATTTATTATTATTATGATATCTAGACTGAAAATGTTACCTTGTCCGTGGATAGAACGTATAAGAAGTCTTGTTTAGGAGATAAAATCGTGTCTGGCAACAGCGCATTGCCCGGATCAACCATAATCTCGCCGTACTCGGCGGGCGTGCTGCCTGACAATAAAACCTAGAACAAATATAATTCACTCGTATTAAATTCCGGTGCGAATAATGTCGTTTAAAATATTTAATAGAGTAAAATTTAGAATGTAGAATTTCATTAATTTAGACAAAATTAATGAACTAGATATTATATATATAAATATACAGAAGTATAGATAGAGTCGGATTTGTTGTATAACAGTATTCAATGCATTGCGTTCGCATAATTTTTGGGTTGCAACACCCCAAGTAATTGAGCGAAAAGTTCTATTACCCATAACAAAAAAGTTGAATGTTTACACTGCAAATTGCTCACTGCCATTTCAGAATGAATTCGCCTAATCCGCCATTAGTTGTTAAATCCATGATCAAATATATGCAGCACAGATGTGCTTCATATATGGGCTTGGAGGCGTATAATACTTATTTCCGCCATCCATTACACAATTTGATCACAGGGGGACGCAAGGAACGTGTAGCCGAAATTTCATATTCGATCCCTCCTGAATACACCCATGACACTTGTCAGAGCTAAGCGTGATACAATTAACGCAACTTAAAATTTGTATGAAAAACTCACATTTTCTGACCAATGTTCAGAATACTAAATCAACTTTTAAATTAATTTCTGTATTCATGTTGGGTAAATTCGTTTCAACTCATCTTAGATTTGATGAATAAATTTTTGTTTTATTTCATATACAGAGTGTCCCAGAAATCAACGTCAAGCCCAAACGGAGTGATATTATTGATACTAATCATTAGAAAAAAAATAATCCCGTGTAGTTTGAAAAATATGAGCTTTGAAGTACGTCCTAGAGTTTTGGTAAAACATCCTAGAGTTTTCGGTTATTGTGATTAATTTTTATTATTGAATTTAAATTATTATTATTTTATTATTAAATTAAATTGTATGAAGGCTCTTAATTTCTGCGCAAACTATTTTATAAATTGTAAGTAACAAAACATAGTAAGAAATTTTGTAAAGCGCATTTATATTAATTTTTCAATTTTGATTAAAATTTGAGTATCATTTGATTTTATTTTCTATTTCTGATCTATCAGCACACTCTCATCAGATATCGGGTGATGGTATTAATACTTGAGCTTTGAAGTACAGCTTAGAGCTTTGGCCAAACTTTGATCATTTTTCGGTTATTGTAATTGATTTTTACTAATTTTATTCATTTGAAGTTTTGATTCGTAACTATAAATAACATTTCTATCCTATACATAGTCATAAATAACACCTCAAACATGAAAATAACGCGAATTACTGATTTCAAATACATATATATATATATATATATATATATATAACAAATGTATTTTGAGTGGATAATAGATATTAATTTGGAAATATGAACAAACAACACTCTTTTTTGCACTAATTTATTAAATAATAATTTTCACAAACGTTTCGAGACTAGGTTTGTCTCATCATCAGTGTCTTATAATTTATTAGCATTATGTGTTATCCATTACATTTCGCTCGATATACTGTAATGTATATCGAGTAAATTAGCAAAAAAGAGTGTTGTTTGTTCATATTTCCAAATTAATATATATATATATATATATATATATATATATATATATATATACATATACTGAGGGTATAGGCGTTGGCAGCGGCTAGTGACTGTCGCCTCCTAGTTTGATAAATGATTCCAAGATTAATTATATATTTTTTGCGATTCTGCATAAAAAGGCAAATGATTAATTTGTCATCAATAACTAATACAGAATTAAATTCAGTCTGCAATTCATTCTTGACCCTTATATAAATAATAAATAAGGTATTCGAAAATTGCTACCTATATGACATCGTGCATTGATTAACATCGCCGGTGTTATTATATCAGTAGTTATCTCTGAAATGTACATTTGAGTCAGTGAACGGAGAAATAACAAGACAAGACAAGACGAGAATCGAGGACAAAGTGGCCGGCTAATCTCGCGGAATGTGCGCAACACTACTGCAGCCCGTGCCCGCAGCGTCCTATGCCCATTATAACACGATCCGTTACGATTTTATAATGGAATCGCGCACCCATTTCTTGCATTATGATTACTATTGACTAGCCAGCGCAATATAAAAGTAGATGATTCATAAAGAAAATGATAACGCAAGAACTGATGTATTTATTAGAAGAGCGGGGAGCCGAGACAAATTTATAATCAACTCTTTGAGACATCAAAATAGTCAGAAAAGCAGACGTCATTTTTCTAACTATGTATTCTTTGAGCTGTGTTTTCCAACCTACATTCCTTATCGGTTACTTTACTCGAGATATGTGAGATCTATAACCACAAGTAAAAATTTGATATCATACTGCTTGATATCGAGCTTAGCTGAGATTTGGGATCGAACCCGGGACCAGAAGTTTGTGCTGGCCCACCTTTCTTACCGGTTACGCCACGGCTGGCTCATTTGTCTAATCATGGCAATACTATTTTGAAACAATCCAAAGCCCTCCATGGCTCCCCATCACCAATATATATCAACTTTGATTAATTTTAGTATGGTATAAGCAAAGTAAAGAATTTATTAACAACAATATTTGAAAGTAATGGTAAAAAGATGAGTAATCAGCCGTCGCTCCAAATCAAGCAAAGTCGCTATCAGGAAATAAACGGCAATGTTTGAAAATACATAACAAAAGTATTTTCTTTCGTTATAAGTTTTTTTTTGTTGTAAGCACTATTGTTTAGTTTACTCGATTTATAATTTTTAAGTTAAATTCAACATTTTTTTATACAACCTCTATAAGCCAACTCGTGGGTGGGGTAAAAAAGACCAACTGAACCTTTACTCTGGCACAGGTGTGAACAATAACAAATAGAATATAAAAAAGTGAATTAAGTTAAAAAAAAAATCAACTTCATGAGAGATAAATTAAATAAATAGTTACCCCAACTCTGTTGACAAATATTTCTGACAAAATACCAAATCAAGGTTATATACAGTGTTTTTCCGTAAAAAAAATGTACCCTTTAAACTTATATTTTGCATTCGTTGAGTAATGTAGTTATTATTTCGTAAAATCTCTATAAAATTAAAAATAAGATATTTCTCCGCCTACGGAGGTAGAAAAGAGCAGGTGACATGTTCTTGTTTTGAAAAAACATTTCAACAATGATGAATTAGCTAGGGGTTTTACTGAACACAGTCAGATAGTTGTTTGATATGTGTTGTTGTGATATAATTGGTTTGGTATTCACAATAGCTGTTCAAAGTCAAATTGGACTTTTATACCCCGTCTTACCTATATTATAGTCATTATTTTAGAAGAAAATGATATAAATATCTCCATCTTATGAAAACGTCATTTTGTACCTATTAAGTTCAGTCGTTTTGCTTAATAACAGTACACCCATGATTTATTGCTAGCACATCATGCATCGATGATACTTGGATATGACACGAGGTACATATAAGGAAACAAATGAAATATCTTATGCTTGAAAAATGCATTTTCTCCGTTGCATAACGCACGGCGAACAAAACGATTCAGTCAGTCAGCCAGCTTAGCGATATATTGAAAAATGTTCGTGCCGCTGGTGAACGTTAAGTCATAGTTAAGTAGACATTTAATCTACTATGCACTATCATTAAATGTAAACCGCGTACTTTCTACAGATACGCGAAATGGTAAAGAGCACAACCAGGGCCCGCGGCCTCCCGCACTACAAGGACATCGTCAACGTTGCACAAGTCCTCATTATGCATACTGAAACATTACACATTGATCATAATGCGTAGCATTACATACATTTTCTTTATTGAGATATTATAAACTGAACTACCTGACTATTTATTGGATGCAGCATCATTAATTTGAAATAAAAATACTGATATTTTTATTTATCTTGAATACGCTGAAAAGAATTCCGAGCGTTTCTCATGTTATTACAAATTGCAAATGCACAATGGAGACAGGAAAATCTAATATTCAATGGATGTTATTGTTAGATCAAACATCAGAAAATACTGAATGTAAAACATTATTATCATGTAGGATATAATTTGTGTACTTTGCATTACAAAAATACAAAATGAATATAACAAACTCTGCTCTAGCTTTTACGTTAGTTTTTAAATTAAATTACTTATTTATATCACTAAGGGAATACATTCATACTAAAATATGAAGTTAATCAATTCATTTGCATTTTTGCAAGAGTAAATCTATTGCTGTTTTTAAAACTGCTCCCTGTCATATAAAGATGAGTTCTAAAGTTTTATAATTTAACAACAAAAAAGTACTCCCTGTCGATACTAATTTATTTATTATAGAACGATTATGCTGGCAAGATAAATACGTGGAAAATGCTTTCAACGAGTTTATCATGCGCCACTAGAACAGTATAAGATTTTGCGGAAAGTTTTTAAATAACGCCTGCCACCTAAAATCATTTTCTTATTAATTAATTCCTCAAAGGGGTAATAAACCGCATGAAATAGGATTTTGTTAAATTATTAGATACATCATCACATAGAAGGCTATGCATTCTGAATGTCTATTTAAATAAAATGAAAAAAAATATTTTTAGTAAAACAATTTTCTGAATTTTAAAATATATAGAAAATTCAATGGATGAATAGTACAGATCATCAACATAGAAATTAGCATGAAGTTACACATCCATTATTATAATTCCTCATCAGAATTTCTATTAAATATTATTATAAAATGCTATATATCTATAAATTTGATAGATTTGATTAATTGATTTTATTTATATCAATTTTATTAATAAATTGGTAAATTTCTCTATTTATTAATAAATTAGTTAAATCAGAAATCAGAAAAAAATAAAATGATACTCAAATTTTAATTAACATTGGAAAATTAATATGAATACGCATTACTAATTTTCTACTAGGTTTTATTACTTAAAATTTGCAAAAGAATTCCCGCCCAAATCAAGAGCGTTCATGCAATTGTTGTAAGTAAATTGTAGTTTTCCATTTGTTCTGTTCTAATAAAAAAAAATTGCGCTCCTCTTATTTTATTCAATAATTTCATTTTATAAATACTGAATTGATATTATCAGACTACAAATTAATATGCAGATCTTCAATAAAAACATGAGTAAACAATAATATTTTTTTTTGTTCATTTTAATGTCATTTCGATTATTTTGTTTATCTACGATAAAAGGATTTTGGGAACAGCTCCTGTAAAAGGCTCTCCCTGAAAACGCGCCCCACAGGTTGGAAACCACGGTTCTAGTTGCGGGATAGATTTTGTAGCTTTTGTCAGGATATATAAATAAAATCTTAATTTATAAACAATTTTATTTCATGTGCAAAAACCTTTAATGATCCTCGTATGTGACTAAATTAGCTTCTTTTTAAAAAAGGTGTAGTGAGGGTTGCATCGTCAAATGTTAGAATAAATATTAATTAAACAAAATTAATTATTAAAAATTAATTATAATGCTAATACTAATTTGTGTAAAATATTTAACATTCGTTAATCAGCTGACGATAGTAAAATTATCATTGTTTGCCACGTGCCGTACTTTTTTGTACATAAAGAAAGATATTCGCTAATGTCTGTTATTAAGCCAAAGTAATCGACATGGTGCATTACTTTTTGGTATATTACTTCATTAATGCAGTTGTAATTTTATATATTGCCCCATTAAAAGTAATATGGTTCATTAATATTTTATTATGTTAATGCACCTAGTCCTTCCAAATTATCAAATTATGATTTGCATTCATAAAAAAGCTTTTTCTTTGAATTGCTTCTACTTGTACCTAAATGGCAAAAACTTATTAGACAGTGTAATGCATTGTCGCTGAATTACTTTTCCTTGTACCATTATTTGAAAAAACCTTATTAGACGGCGTAATAATGCATTATGCTCGATATTTCTTATTAAAAATGCTTTTATAAAATTCTAAAATATATTGTTTCCGTGTCAGGAATTTCAATCAAGCGGAGATACGCAAAGATACCTCACACTGCAGTTTCATACATTAGCACGTCATCAGATTTCGTATTCTGCGTACGTTAATATCAGCAAAAATTTTAAACCCGAGGGGCGCTCGGAAATACGCGTACGCATAAAGATGAGTTCAAGACTTTTTTAATTTTAAAACGTACCAAATAAGTATACATACATACATATATACATATATTATATTTATTATATTCGACATCTAAAAAATACTCTTGAAAAGTTTGAGCACGTTTAATGAAATACTCACTACAAATATATGAGTAGAAAAGAAAATAAAGCAGCACACCATAATTTTAATAACTTTAAAGGAGAGCAATTTAATTAGATACGTGATTTATTTAAAACTTCTGCAATATAAAATATAATTTAAAATGTAATAAGTCTTATACAAATATTATGCAGTTCTTGTTCACTGGAGCAGTTTCACAGGATTATATAATATATTTAGGGTAGAGCGGAGCTTGAATGTCCGCGGCTAAAAAAGTCCACCATCAATATCTCACAAACAAGTAAAATTAGATTTTTTTTTAACAACAACATTTGAAAGTAGATGGCAAATAATGCATAACCAGCTATCACTTTGATACTTCCAACGTCGCTAACGGGAGATAGATAGTAATATCTTTCGTTGTTAGTTTTTGGAGTTGTGAGCACTGTTGTTTAGTTCATGAGACCTTAATATAATTTTGAAATATAAGTTATAACTGTTTTATAAGCTATATTGTTATTTCTAAGTTATATCCAACAGTTTTTTTATATACAACCACCATAAAAGCTTACATGTATGCGGGGTAGAGAGGACCAACTGAACCTTTACCCTGGTAAAATTGTAAATAATAAAAAAATAGTAAATAAAATTAAAAAAGGACATTTTACCAAATTTTTATTCCAGCTCTGCTGACGAATATTTCTGACAAAATACTAGACCAAGGTTATATACGGTATAATCTCTGTAAAAATGTCCCCATAAAATTTCTATTTTGTATTGGTTAAATGATTTAGCTATGATTTCAAAAAATTCTTTTAAAACTAAAAATAAGACATTGTATCTGTTTGCCCGATGACTGTCCCTTTCTACCCATAGACTAGGTAAACAGAACAGGAGACAAATTTTGAAAAAATAGCTAAAAAATATATTTCTATAATTAGGAATTAACGGAGAATTGTACTGAACATAGTTCAATAGTTTATTTGGTTTAGACATGATAATTACTGAAAGTCAAATTGGACCTTTGTGCCCCGCTCTATTCTATTATTTTGACATAATTATTATTATTCTAATTTTTCCCCAGCCGCATTATATTGTTTATTAGTTTAATTTTATTTGTATGAACTATTCTTATTTATATATATTTATATAGTTTAGCTTTGTAACTCATAGAATACGATTTGATTCTGAAATAAAAAAAAAGAAAAAAAATGCAGTTCTTTTCCAGACAAACTAGAGACGACATTTATAATTTAAAGCACAAATATTTCGTTAAATATTATAATGCGTTCGGTAGAAAATTGTTAATTTAAAAAAAATAAAAGTGAATGACTCTCATATGACTTTATAATTCCATAGTAAAGATAATAATCTGATATATGCATTTGAAAGCTTGGGTAGAATTCTTACGAATAGAAAAAAGCTACCACGTACTCGGGTTTGAGAAATACCTCACTAACTTCTAAGTGCTTTTGGAGACATATATTTATAGTAATGTAGTATTTTATTTTACATATTTGTGTTGTAATTGCGCTTTGATATATATAAAAAAAATCGTAAATAATAAAAGAATAAAACTGTAAATTTGATAGTTTACAATAAATGTGGTCCCAAATTATTAAGTAAAATACTAAGTTACTATTTTTCCATTATCCAAATTAAATTATATTCATTATCCTATTATTCTCGGTATCCTATAAGCAATTACGAGACGTATTTCCTTACCTTTTAGCTTTATTAGAAAACAACCCAATGGCTGACCTTTCTCTTTGTTATGCAAGTATTCGATATGTAGATACTTCTGATTGTAACGTGATTTAGAAGTACATATCTAATGATCACATCATAAAAGAAAAGGGCTGCATTCTAAATAGCCACCATTAGAAGAAACCAGCCTTCTAAATTGCCATATATTAAAATAACAAAACTGAATGTCTTCATAATAGGCACATATAGGCAACAATAGGTTTTGTTATAAACAATATTCTGTATTTACTTTATTGCATCTATTTCTTATAAAATATCTTAAAATGATACCGTTGATTAATTATTCTCCTAGCACTTCATTTAGTAGTATCGTTGACGATCGAGTGCAAGTAATTAAATATGCAAATTACTTTATACTGAATCAGTCAATTTGCGAGCGATGATAACATGAAAAAGCGTCTAGTGGCGGAAGTTTCTTGAAAAAGTAAAATGCGTCTTGTGGCGTGTCAAAGAGACGTTATGAGGTTATGAGGAAGAGTAGGTTTGGGTAACTCCGAATATCTTATAAAGCATTTCACACACGCGGATAACTTTAGCATAGATTATTTTATATTGCCATATTATATAACAAAAACACTATTATTTGATTAAAATTAAAAATTATATCTATATAAATACTTTATAAAAATTACATATTTATATTAGGTTGGAAACTAAGTGCGGCTTTCAGCTTGGATGGTTTCAATTAAATTTGTAGGTATGCTGATGTAGTCCAAAGTGTGATATGCCTTTTGTTAATGGATAGTAGGCAGTTTAGATGTCCATCAGTTAAAAGGTTTTTTATTTATTGCGTAGTTTTCATTGTTAGATAGAAATTGTTTGTAGTGTTCATTGAAAGATAGAAAATCAAATAAAAAAATTGTCTTATTTTACTTTTGAACCGTTTATGAAGAAGTCTTAAAAAACGGCAGTATTAAATTTGGTTTTCCAAATTTCGTTCTGGTGACTTTTTTCACTCAAAGTTGAAAAACGCTCTGGTCGTCCAGTTGTAGGAAGGAATTGTCTATTTTGAACTGTTCTCATAAACCGAACGATCAATTCTGATGTCTGCATTAAATAACTAACAAAATTATCAATGCAGTTGAAAACAGCGGCCTGAAATGCTAAATCATAGAAGCTTGGATGGGATGTTAATAAAAACCAGAAATTTTATAAAAGTGGGATAACAATGCTGCTTGAAAGATGACAAAAAGTCAGTGATCAAAATGGACAATGCATTTTAGAATATAGTTATTTAGTACCATGAACTTACTTAGTTTCCAACCTAATAGATACTTATATATATATATATATTAGTGATGTGCCGACTCGAAAATTTCCTGATTCGAGTGATTCGAATCAGAAAAAAACCTGATTCGAATCATGATTCGAATCAATTCGAATCAAGTTCATATATGAACAATTATAATTTAAGAGAAGAAATAATATTATTTTAATAATTTTATAAGTGAAATAATTAATTTAGTAAGCAATTAATTCCAAAAAGTGCAGAGATGAATACATTTATACTATATATATAATAATAAACTAGCTACAAATATAACTAATCTTTCAAGTGAATTTACAGTAAAATATAACCAAACACTTCTCTATCACTAAAGCATATAAAACAATATTCTTAATCTTACGTTGAACGAATGCATGTGTATATTATTGATTGTTTAGATCTAATCTAAACAGGGAGCTGAATCTAACGTCTTACGAATGACTTAAAATTCAATCCACTACTGTAAAGATTGATATTATTTCATTTGTGTGAATTTGCCATTACTGGCACAATTAAAATATAATAATTTTGTATGTGTATAAAACTCGTTGTGTAGTTTATTTTGATAATAATTAAAATCTAAATCGCGTATTTATTATCTAAATGAGTTTTTGATATTTCATGAACAAATTTGCTCTCAGCGCTTAGTCAAAAATAAACAAACACTCAAGACCCATACGCACTGCATCTCCATAAGTCGATACGCTAAACACGGACACATGTTTCGAACTCAAGTCGGTATGATTCAGTTTGAGTCATATGAACTCGGATAAATTCATACCGACTTGAAGTCGGGATAAGTCGGTTTGAGTCATAGGAACTCGAATCAATTCATAACGACTTGAAGTCGGGATAAGTCGGTTTGAGTCATAGGAACTCGAATCAATTCATAACGACTTGAAGTCGGGATAAGTCGGTTTGAGTCATAGGAACTCGAATCAATTCATAACGACTTGAAGTCGGGATAAGTCGGTTTGAGTCATAGGAACTCGAATCAATTCATAACGACTTGAATGCGGTTAAAGTCATATAAATTGGAGTCGGGTGATACATTTAAGCGTATTAAAGGCGGGTGACTCGCATGATTTAATTCAAGATTTATTTTTTATATTTATTATTATTATTTTTTATATTTATTATTATTATTATTTATATTATTATAATATTGAATTAAATTAAAACATTTTTTTTATATTTATGAAAATTTGTGTTCACACATCACAGAAAATTTTTCGCGGCTTGATACGAGTTGATTCGAATCAAGTAAAATCTGATTCGAATCAAGTCGTTAAAGGCTTGATTCGAATGATTCGAATCACTTGATTCGACTTGGCACATCACTAATATATATATATATATATATATATATATATATATATATATATATATTTAAAGCTATGTGTATTATTAAATTTCTCCATAATTGCAAATTGCAGACCATATCACTCAACCGTTGCCCATGTTTGTTAGAATCGATGCTTTATAATGATGCCTTACTGGAAAAGAGAAGTCTGAACTGTACACAGTCTACAGTATAAAACGTTTTCTATCAAATGTCGTGTATAAGTACCAAAGCTCTTTATAACTAAGTCAAAACGGTAATTATCAGGTCAAATGCCATACTCGTGTAAGTAACTTGAACTACTTGAGTACTCATGAACTGATCCATAGTAAACTAAAATATGGTGTATAACGATACAACTTACAGGAAAACCTACTTATTTAGTAGTTATTAATTATCCTGCATATATTTATATGATAATTTTAATATAACGATTAGAGTAACTATTATTACGGGTATTGGGCATCAAGTCGCGCATGGTTTATGAAAACAATTTGTATATATGTTATTTTTTGTAATATGTGATCTCGTATGTAAAAACAAATGCAACAAAAAAAATATTATGCAAAAGATATAAAAATATTTACAAACCGAAACACAAAGTTTTAAATTCCAGAAAATTATACAGAGAATTAGTCTAAACTTTAAATTATACAAATTATTAAATAGTATAACTATTATTGCAGATATATCGTACTCAATCTACTTACAGATAATTATTAAAAAAAAGTGTAATAAAATGCACAAATATATTGGATACACATATTGTAAACCATTGTATTGATAAACGCAAAGAATTTTATATAGAAAACTTTTTTTATTACACTACTATTAAAATAATAACATAATTCTGTAATAGTTACTTATTTTGAAATTTCAAATAATGCTTATGAATATACTTTGAAAATTTCATATAGAATGCTAGTATTTTTTGTACAAATATTGCATACATAACTTGACCATAAGTGTAACAATTGTAAGTGCAAAATTAATAACATTTTGCTTGCGTATTTACACCCACGCATATATAACAATATAAAAGAAATATATAATACAGGATACTTCTGAGCAAAAAGTAAAAATAACTGAGCAGTATATTATTTTTTAATGGACTTTGAAAGTATTATGTTTATGCAAAATATTTCTTTAATATTCGTCGCAAGTTGAGTTGTATATTATATATATAAAAGTACGTGAGAATAACTTTAGGCGACAGAGAGTGAACAAAAAGAATTAGCAAGCTGGTCGGGGTGGAGGATCACCATTAGTACATTCGCTATTAGACGTCCAGATTTGCATAAAACCGATATTGTCGATGCAATGCCGTCTAGTGCGGCTGGGGAGGAGTGAGCGATATACGCACAATTTCTATGCGAATTCATTGTCGGCATCGGGAGCTTTGTGGGGAGTGACGACTGTCTCTGGCTGCGATTAATCCCAAACTTTTTTCCATCAATTTTATTATTCGAATCCCCGATTGTAAAACTGCCGGCGTTTCGCGAAAGAAACAAAGCGTTTGCCTTGTTTATTTTTATGGTTTCTGGAAACAAAGACTGAAAGCATATCGACACCAACTGTTTGATTGCTTTAGTTTGGATTCTCAGTGGGTTGTTATATGCTACCTTTTGCAAAAATCGATTATTTTTTAAGATCAAAATGTTTCGCAAATCGATTCGATAAATCTGTAAAACAACAATTGGAACATTAATTTAGAAAAAAAGAAATATATTTAAGTCGATAAAAATATATTCTTCGATACATAATATTTTAATACAAAGATTAAGAATAAAGTCTTTCGCAAAGGCTGAAATATAATATATTTCTTACTTAAGGGCCGATTCTGCTTGGTAAAATAGACCAATGTTAAGGCAAGACTAGGTTGCGTAGCGCTTCTCATAAAAAAAGATACTAAATACTGTCAAAATGCCATGTGGTTGCTGTGCAATCAGGCGTTTTAGATAGAAAACCTAATCTAGAAAACGCACAAACCTCAAAAAAGAATCTTATCATAACTTCATCTTTCTGATGTCACGTATGAGTAAAGTTGAATTTTATATGTGAAATGCAGCGCATTATAAACAGCATAGAAAACACTTACAGTTAGCATTTTGAGAGTTTTTATTACCATTTTGTATGAGAAGCGCTACGTAACATAGCCTTGCTATGGCCCCTAAGTCTTCATACAATGAAACTGTCATTCAAATCAAATACCACACTTGAAATAATATTAAATATTAGTAATCCTTTGAACTCTCAATAAAAAATACAATAAAAATTACACATCATTCAGATCATACTTGAAGCATGAAAAACACATTAATTACTATTACTTGTAACACTTTTGAAATTTATTGAATGTATGAAAAAGTATGAAATATTACAATATGTATATAATTTAAGTCCTTTAGAGCATTTAATAACAAACAAAAATAATTATGAGTTCATATGCTATCAGTTGTAATGACAAAAAAAAACAGCATTACATATGTCAAGTATGTTTATAAAATAAAACTTGTACAAAAAACCTAATTTGTTCCAACAAATGCATTTAAATATCAAGAAATGCAACTAAACTTTCTCGAATTTTTATTATCTCAAAGCGTGCTGATTGGCACTTGATTGCTTAAGACCGCCCGTGTCTAATTTCTGCACACGTAATAATTGCTAGGCGACGCCATTACGAGTGTTCTCGTCTGAGAAACCATTAACATCTAATCTTTCTCAGTAATTTAGCAACCGTCAGGTTAAAGAAGCGCTGGGTCAGAGATGTTGGGAAGATGAGCGACTTTGCGTCGGGTGACAATGAGCCCCGGAGGCGCGCAGTCATTCGATTAAGAATGCGCGAGGGCGTGCACAGTACGCCGAGTCGGGCTCCCTCACACGGAGGGGTTGCATGTCGTTGCATGGTAGCATGTGTCTGGCACGATGTGCGAGATTCAGCGATAAAGAATTCACACAAACTACAAGAAAGAGCGCTGCCATTGCGTCAGAGGGCTGTCACACACGTTTGACTTCGAAAAAGTCCGTCATTACAACAGTTGTTTTAATTCTTCTTCAATACATGACGTGCTTCACATTATTAAGTAGATTGTAGTTAAACTGCCTCTAGATTTCTAGATAATAGGGCATGAAAAGTCCTAGTAACTTCTTAAGCACTATTTCCAAAAATATAAATATAAAACTAAACGTCATTCTTTAAATAATATTAAAGTTATAACAATTACTAATAAACAATTTAAAATAGACCGAAACCAGCATTCTTTCGGTAAGTATTTAGTTAACTACAAGAAAGAGCGCTGCCATTGCGTCAGAGGGCTGTCACACACGTTTGACTTCGAAAATGCCCTTCATTACAACAGTTGTTTTAATTCTTCTCCAATACATTAGGTGCTTCACATTATTAAGAAGAGACTAGTTGAACTGTGTGAGATGAAAAGGCACGATAAAAAGTCCTGGAAACTTCTTAAGCACTTATATTTCCAAAAATATGAATATAAAAATAAACGTCATTCTTTAAATAATATTAAAGTTATAACAATTACTAATAAACAATTTAAAATAGACCGAAACCAGCATTCTTTCGGTAAGTGTTTATTAAGTACAAGAAAGAGCGCTGCCAATGCGTCAGAGGGCTGTCACACACGTTTGACTTCGAATATGTCCTTCATTACAACAGTTGTTTTAATTCTTCTTCAATACATGACGTGTTTCACATTATTAGGAAGAGACTAGTTGAACTGCCTCCTGATGTCTAGATGTCCTAGGAACTTCAAGCACTTATATTTCCAAAGACATGAATATAAAAATCAACGTAAAGTTATAACAATTACTAATAACAATTTAAAATGGACCGGAACTAGAATTCTTTCGATAAGTTTTTGTTTATATAAAGCAGAGCAGGGCTTAAAGGTCCGTGGGTGAACAGGTTCACCACCAATCCTCAAAAACTAGTGAAATTATCAATTTTTAGCAACAATATTTGAAAGTAGAGAGAAAAGAATGTGTAACTAATCATCGCCTTAAATCGGGCGATTTCACTACCAAGAGATAAAAGACCACATTGTCATTGTTACTGTAACGAAAGTATTTTTTTAAAAAGTACTGTTATGTCTTTTAATTTTTGAACGAGGTTGTTCATAGTTTACGATACCTAAATAGATTTTTAGTTATACTTCATTTACTTGTTTTATATGTTGTACTATTATTTTTAAGTTAGATTCAACAGTTTTATTTCTATATGTCTAGAATAGCTCATGTGGTTGGGGTAAAAAGAACCACCCAAACCTTTGGGTAGCAAGGAATAAACAATAAGAAACTAGTAAAAAAAATAAAAATAAGTTATAAAACAATTTTACATAAAATACGTAAATTAAATTAATAATTACCACATGAAGGTTATATCCAGAACGATCTCTATAAAGCATGTGCGCATAAAATATGTATTTCAAATAGAAGTTATATTCACTTTATTTGTAATAATTGTGTTTCAACTAACAATGAGTCTAAGAGTTGATATCTTTTTGTTTATTATGTTTAAAAAAAACATATTTAGATTATGATTTGTTAACCTAATAGTTAAACAGCATCGTGCTGATTAAATAATGTAACTATTTGTGTTAACGCCACACTCCCAACCCTGGCCTAATTATTATATTTTATTATCTTCATACAGGATAGCAATAATAAACACTCATCCCTTAAATAATCTCTCTTATTGTCACGCATCAGGTCCCTAAATATATCATCCTGCAATTAATCTATACTTCTAAGAAACTCGGATCACACCTGTACCCAGTTTAATACTACGTATCATGCAATCACCGACCAATACCTGATTGGTTGATGAATATGATAGCCACTGATTGGATCCAAAATTGTAATGGAATGTCGCTTAATTCCACAAAATGAACCAATCAGAAAAATATATAAAATTGTAGAATATTTATAATTTAGTATAAACTCAAATATCATCTAGCTAACATCAGTCTTAAATCAACATTCAAAGCAATAACATCTAACATATCATCTATGAGTCTTAATATTTCATTCAAATATACAATAATTAAACATTTATTATTATCTTTTAATCGGTCTGATATAGCTACTATCTAAATATATCTGGTCCTTCGACAATATAAATAAAGTGCAAGTGCTTAATAGAGTTCAGCAGCATCTCGGTGGATCACGAACTTCTTACACACTTTCAATCTATCTTTTAACAACATATTTTTGGCCCAATTTGTGTTTTATGGAGTATAAAACCTGTTTTAAATTAAAAATAAAATGATGTAACTTTTTCCCCCCTGGCTGCCAGTGATATTGGACCTTTGTACCCGCCCTACCCAAAATATATTTTTGAAATATAAATCCAATACTACGATAACATTATTGCAATATAGCATCAACAAAACACAAATCCGTAACTAGAATCCGTTATTCATAATATGCAGAGAGATTGTCTCTCAACGGCGGCTTAATGTGATGTAATAGTAATACTCACATTCACATCACCATCCCTTTATTACTTCACCGTGTCCAAAAAACTTTAAATATTCCCCGGAGCCCATACTAATGCGGGATGTTTTGCCCGTTTCACTAGCACTGCGTGTGTATCGCTGCGTTATCGTTATCGGGACTCGGTTTTAAGCCATACCGATCACGTATGTGGCGTTCGGGTTCGATGACTATCTAACGACCTCGTCCCGTCGCACAATTTTACTGTTCAGAGATAAATAAATTCAATCAAGTATCTTTTATCAAAAATGAACCGATAGTTTGCTATACCAATAACAATCGGAATATGCTATAATAGCGATTAAAACATAGTGCGCGACGCAATCGAATAACTTAATTTATGGACCGATTCTGCGCATAACAGAGAAATGTTACGGCATAGCTATGTTACGCTCCGACCTCCATACATTATGCGAATGAATCATACTGAATGCTGTCAAAATATCATGTATTTGCTGTTCATTCCGGCGTTTTAAGCATAAACTGCAACGTCACTCGTATGTTACCTAAGAGGAATCAGAAACACACACTTATCTAACATCGTTTTTTTGACATTTGTGCGGCTTTTAGGTTATGTTTTGTATGAGAAAACCTGAGAAATTCGCCTGACTGAACACCAACCGCATAACTTTTGTCTATATTACTATGGAAAATTCTTCATAACATGACCTTATCATAACATTGCGGCAGAATCGGTCCCTCAATTCCAGTGCAACAACTATCAACCTTATCAATCCAATGCTTTGATTCATATGTAATAGAGTAGACCGGGGATTAAAGGTCCGCGGGTAAAAACGTGCACCGCGGACTTCCAAAACAAGTGAAGTAAAGAATTTTGTAACAACAATATTTCAAAGTAGAGGGAAGATGTATAGTCAGCTATCGGGAGACAATCGGCAATGTTTGAAAATCTCTAAAGTATTTTCTTTCGCTGTTAGTTTTTTTGACTGTGAGCACTGTTGTTTAGTTTACAAAACCTGAATATAATTTTTGAGTACTTTTTTTTCAATTGTTTTATAAGATATATTGTTATTTTTAAGTTAGATTCAACAGTTTTTTTATATAACCTCTATAAAAGCTTGCAAGTGGCTGAGCCTTTACCCTTGCAGAGGTGTAAACAATAAAAAATAGTAAATAAAAAAGTAAATCAAGTTAAAAAAGCAATTTTAAAAGATATTAATTAAATAAAGAGTTATTCCAACTCTACTAATAAATATTTAAGATAAAATATCAGATCATGGTTATGCACGTTATCTCTGTAAAAAATGTATTCATGAACTTATATTTTGCATTGGTTGAATAATTTTGATTAGTCATATATAAATAATGAATAATTGGTTGAAATCAAAATTAAAAATAAGACATTGAACCTGTTTGCCCCTGGCCGTCCCATTTTACCCCATCTATGAAGTAAAAAGGACCAGGTGACAAAATTTTGAAAAACAGCAAAAAACACATTTCTACAATGATGTTTTTTACTGAACATATTAAGATAGTTGGTTGTTTCATATGTGTTATTTGTTGTGATATAATTGGTTTGCTTTTCACAATATAATTGCTAAAAGTCAAATTGGATCTTTGTGCCCTGCCCTACCCTATTTGATAAATAACAAGCTTAGTTTCACATATCAAAATAAATGTGTTGAAAAATTCAAATAAAACAGAGCTAAAACATGACATTAACAAGTTTCAACTTTGTATACGACAGCGAGTCATTTTACGTTTGGAGATTATGATTATTCAATAAGGTAAAACTGGTGAATTTTTCACGGTTTGCCTTCATAATTTTGATAAAAAACCGGATACATGAAACCGAGCGGAACAAAACCGGAGGTAACAACGTCACATGCATATCAAAGCAAATAAAGCATTTCATAATACACTGTGCACAGGGTATCATTTTCATATAAATGGTATAAGTATCATACAAAAAACAAAATGAATATTAAACAAAGTTCTTTTCTCTTCCTCGATATTGTAGAGATATTTCATATGACAAAAAAGTCGATTGTAAAGCAGACCACACGTATTTCAAATTTAAAATGCATAAACAAAAGCATTCAGAAGAAAAATAAATAAATTATAATATATTTATCAGATGTTCAGCTAAAATAAAATCCAAATATATCTGAAATGTGATATAACCACAACACGCGTGTAAAAATCGTATATTATTAATCTTTATTATAATGATTAGCATATCAGTAAGTAATTTACAAAAATATACATTACAGCTTGTAAAATCCAACATATAATAACTTAAACGATTCCTATATTAAAACCAAACTTAAAACCGGCAGTTTGGTATATGTGAATTATCACCGACAGATAATGAACCCAAATTTATGAACTCATACATTATTCATTGGCCAAATAAATATTTGAAGTGAAGTAAAAATAATTTAATGACACGATTAGAAGTTTTAATAGACACAAACACTTATAATTTATCAGGGGCTTTGCATAATTTGATCAATGTGACGATGTCGTTTAGAAACAGGTTCAGATGATTTGACAGGCTGTAATAACAGATAATCTTGTTGTAAACAAAACACGTGTTGTATTATAACACATAACGCTGCCGAACAGAAATTGATGTCCGTCGGAGCTGAATAATAGCCCGGGTGAAAAACTCTGATGGGATACCAGCGAGACTGGAACGCGTTTAATCGCATTGACAATTTATGAGGCGAGAACTGCGAAAACTGTATAGCGCAATAAGACGAAGAGCTGGAGACTTTAAAATACAAACTTTGTGAGAAATTCATAATGATTTTTGATTAAAAAGCGCTATTGAAGAGAAAGTTGCTAAGATGAAATAATGTAATGCTTTCTACAAGCATTTTTATCGTTCATGGTCACTACCTGTGCATACGAGTATCGTCCAAGGACTACACCTACATAATATGCTGTCTATGTCGTCCATAGAGGACATGTTTTGCGTCGGTCTTTGCTCTAAGATTTATCACTATGGGTTAAACGTTAATGTTAATTAATATTTAGTTTATTAGAAGCGTTCAACAATTTTTTTCAACACATTTTCATTGATAATGACAGAAATATCTTAAAATATGTCCGTTGCACCACTAATGGGCACGCTGTTCCGTATAGCAGCGACACTTCTGCAGAAAATACTCTCGCGGCGAAAAGGTTAAAAAATAAAAAAATGTGGTAGTTATGAATTGCCATTTTCGCGTAGGGATTCTGATATGCATCTCTGGTATGTGAGGTAAACATTGTACGTATCGAAGATATTTTGTTAAATACCATATCGAAAATTATTTCAGTGGAAAAGGATGAAGTACTGATAGTAATTCAGCTGCAATATTTATTAGTCAAGATTAAAATAACAAAATTGTGTACAATAAATGTAATTTAATATTCATTAACTACGTGATAATTTTTCACATTGGATTTTATACTGAAGTATTAACCAGTAAACTGTGATTGACGAGTATACTCGTCATTGAGAAGTAACAGAATTTTGTGTTTTGACAAGCATTCACGTCATTCGCAATCTTTAAAATTTGGTTATTTAGAGTTCAATAAAAAAACGAATGTTTTATTCTCATATTTCAAGATATATAGAATATTTTGAGAATATTTTAACTTGAGAACAATACTTTACTTCGATTAAAAAGACAAAAAATGGTGGTGTGGTTGGGCACCACAGTTTTTTTTTTTTTTTTTTTTATTTATTTATTTATTTATTTGATATAATTCATACATACTGTATCTCAGTCAGACAATTGTTCTGGTATGAGAGATCACAGCAATTATAACAAAAATAAAATCTAAATTTTATGTAACAGACTTAAACATTAAGACATATATTTTTACTTATTACTATTATATACACATATATACACACACAGAAGCGCTTGCGTACATACATACATACTTATACTTAAATGTAATTTTATAAATCAGAAGTAGTATAGTATTTAAAATAGGGATTGTAACTCATTTGTTTCATTTGTCTCTTACATAATTTTTCAATTTAATTTTGAAACTGTTTAGGTCTGTCATTGTCTTTAGTTCGTCCGGTAGTTTATTGTAAAGGCTGCTTGCACTTCTCAGAGGACTAGCAAGTCCTTTACTCGATTTAGCATGTTTCATGTGGAAGTTTCGGTTTTGTCTTGTTTGATGGTCATGTATATCTTGGTTTGTCTCTATTGTGGTGCAGGTTTTGATTTTGTTATTTTTTATTTTGAATATTAGTATGCATTTTTCTATTTCTATTGTTTTGTGTAGTGGTATGTTCTTAGTCTTTTGTAGGAGTTCTTTGGTCGGAGTGAGGTAGGGATAATTGTAAGTAGATTTTATCGCTTTATTCATCATTCTTTGTAATGTCTTTATATTTTTATTTGTAGTTTGACTCCAAATCGTGATGCCGTACGTCATAATCGGAATTATATGTGATTTTAATATTAGTTCTTTGTTCTTAATTCCAAGATGTCGTATTCTTCTTATGGCCCCAGAAAGTGCTGCAATTTTTTGTTTGATTTTCTCGATTTGGTCACTCCATTCTAGATTCTGGTTTATAATCATACCCAGATATTTAGTTTTTTCTATTTCTTTTATTTCAGTATCGTTGATTAATAATTTTATATTGCCTATTTTTTTATTTTTGTTACGTCGGAAAAATATATAATTAGTTTTTTCTGTATTTATCGTGAGTTTATTTTCTGTCAGCCATGTTGTATATTTCTTTAAGTCGTCATTAATTTTTTTTTCTAGTTTCTCCAAGTCTTTATCGGCGTATATGATCATGGTGTCATCTGCGTACACTATGTATCTACCTTCTAAATTTTTGTCCTTTAGGTTGTTAATATAAATCAGGTATAATAGTGGACCTAGAACTGTTCCCTGTGGTACTCCGCATTTGACCAATTTTTTATAGCTGAAGCAATTTCCAATTTTGGTCCTTACTTCTCTTTCAGATAAGAAGTCTTGAATTATATTGTGCATCGTACCCTCAAGTCTCATATTTCTAAGTTGTTGAAAAAGAATTTGGTGATCTACAGTGTCGAAGGCTTTTTTTAGGTCTATAAATATTGCAACTGTGTGTCTATTGTTTTCTAGGTGTTCATTTATTAAATTAGTGGCATCTATTAAGGCAGATTGAGTACTTGATTTAGGTAAAAAGCCATATTGGTATTTATCTATAGAATCGTTTTCTATCAAGAATTGTAGTATTCTCTTCTTGATGACTTTTTCATATACTTTTGACAGGACGTTGGTTACAGTGATAGGTCTATAGTTGTTTGGGTCCAGTTTATCTCCTGTTTTGAAAATCGGTTTAATTGTAGCTGTTTTTAAACATTCTGGGAAAGTGCCCTTAGCGATGCATTTATTAATAATTTTAGAAAGTTAATTAGTTATATACTACATTTTGAGAAATGTAATGCTGTTTATAAAATAATGTATAGAATGTGATATTTTCTCATGTTCTCGTTTATTTAACTCATATACGTCGAACGTTTTCAAGGTATAAAGGAAGACAAAACTAATAATTAAAACTTAAGTTGAAATTTGAAGTAACAACCCATTAAACAAAGTTTATTTTGCTTCACATTATTCCTAAGCTTAAGCTTTACCTATAACTAAAAATGAGGATAGCGATAGAGAAAATATTTTATCATCCACGTATTGAAGTGAACTAATGGCCCCTACCGTTGTCCAGCTCTCCTGCTAAATGGAGAATGGACCTGTGCAGAAGTGAGAGCATTAGTCGCCGGGAGAACTCTGATGAAATCCTTGACACATGTCAAGTGTCACACGTGACATACAATATTTTATTTTGCAATATTCTATTGAAGCGAATCCCGATTATAGCACTGACAGGCGTAATCTGTAACAGCGGGTGGGCGCGAACAAGTGGGGTCGCCGAATCACCGATACGGTTAGAATTTAAAATCACCATTCCGATGCCAGTTATTTGCCTAAGACCATTTGGACGTCTATAAAAATACCTACTTTATGTTCAGTTCAAAGCTGATATACGAGAAAATGTTTTATATAAACATAAATTATGTGAATATTTTACTAAAAATCTAATTTTGTGAATAACTACTTTTAACTAGAAACACGAAAGTAAAAGTTTAAAACACCCAATTTAGAAGCAATATTAATAAAAAAAATATGAAATAATATATATATATATATATATATATATATATATATATATATATGGGTGTGTGTGTGCGTGTGTGTGTGTGGAAGATAATTCTTCTGTTGGATTTATGTTCGCCCAGAGTTATATTACCCATTACAAGTGTGATGCACACAATCAGAATTATTCATGAAAACAATATAAACTCACAGAGTAAGAGTATAGAGTTGTGCTTACAATTCAAACCTAGGATTAAAAGTATCAAATAACCTAAAAGAATACATCAAAACCAGCAAAATAATGAAGGGGGACTCATACAAACACTTTAATAGATACAAGAAAAAGTATCTTAAATATTAATTCGTCAGACTTGTATTTTAGTTTGTAAAAATAAAGTACACCTAAGTCTGTTTTTACACGGTCTTTTTGTACACGGTTTTGATATAACACGGTTTGAAAATTGAATATTTTTAATTTTTTTACACGATTTTATTCCATTTAGCACGATTTAAAATTTTATGTACTTGAATTTTTTTGTCAAATTTAATTTTTGCGAAGTATGTTCATATCACAAAAAATTATTTATGAAAGAAAAAAGTCTGAAACCATCGATAGTATCGATAGTTTGCGAACACTAGCTTAAAGATTTAAGTGAATTCCCCTTTAGCGCGTACAAACAATTTTTACTTTGATTTTTTTTATTATATTTGATTCAATAAAATAAACATGAATTCTTGTTCTTAAAAATTCTTGTTTTTCACTAATTTTAAGATTAGGAACAAATCACCCATTTTTGTATAAGATCAATGTCTTTTTTTACACGTTTTTTTTTTACACGGCTTCTTCTGGAACCAATCACCGTGTAAAAACAGACTTAGGTGTATATATGTACCTCTAATTAAATAAGTATATTAACACAAAAACACCCGCGTATTTATATATATATATATATATATATACATATATATATATATATATATATATATATATACCTGCATACAAATAACTAGAATAAATGAACTGCATATTAAAGAACACTCATCGAAGTACGTGATAAATTGTAATTATTGGTTCTGACAGTATTAAACACAATTTATATCAAACGATTCAAGCGCGGCCAATGCTTCATTTGGGCAATTATTCTAAATAGAGTAGCAAAAAGCAATAATAAATATCACAATAATGAACACCATTGTTTTAACGAAAACCATATCATTAACTACATTTTACATTTTATTCATACGTTTAGTTTAGTAAAAATGATTGTAATTAATATGTGATTATAATTTCAATAATTAACTTCACTTGTACATTCGCATACAAATGCAATAAGTGCATGGAACCGTTTATTAGCATAGTATCATCGAATTGCATCAAGAGCATCAAACCGTGATATGGATAGTAATATAATTAAGGATTGATTGTAGGATCCGTGGGGTAGCATAACAAAAATGTTAATTAATAAATATTTGTGCATTAATAAGCTTTTGATTCGGCATATCATAAATATGTTTATTTGCCAACATTTCGGTCCACTCGTTTTTATTGACATTAATACATAGCAAACATGTAAAATTAAGGGGGTATTCTAGCCAAGAGGCATGAATTTTAGACAATTCTTGAAAGACCATAATAAGAGGCAAACAATATTTTCACTATATATTTGGTTACTCATAAATAATTATTGTTTAAAAAATATATAGACAAAATTAAATTTAAAAATAGTCATGAAGTTTTAATTCTAGAAGGTGATGAAGTGGAGGGTCTCAAAAAATTGGAACTTGACCATACCCATGATTTTACCCCTCGAAATAATCCGAGGAAAAATATGTATATATATTATTAATATTATAAAAGGCAAACAATATTTTCACTATATTTTCTGTTACTCATAAGTAATTATTGCTTTGAAAAAATATATAGAAAAAAATAAATTTAAAAATAGTCATAAAGTTTTAATTCTAGAAGGTGATGAAGTGGAGGGTTTCAAAAAATTGGAACTTGACCATACCCATGATTTTACTCAACGAAATAATCCGAGGAAAAATATGTATACATATTATTAATTTAGAATAAGTCGCTATCGTTTGAATTAAGGACAGGTTAAATTGTTTTTTATTCACAAAATAATTACTGCCTTAATTTTTTTATATATTCGAATTTTTAAAAAATAGTAAAAATCGAAAGTTCCTACTGAAGAGAAGTCTATGAAGGAGACTCTGTAAACATTTCAAGTAAATCATCCCAGTAAAAGTTGAGATATCGTGGCTATCGAAAAAAACTGTTTCGAGAAAAGCGTGTTTAAAGTTTCGCGGAAAAGGGAATCAGGGTGGGATTATTGGGGTGAAACAGTTATATCTCTGAAAATAATTTGAATTATAAAAACGGCTTTTGTACATATTAATATTATCGAATTAGTACTTATTATAATGACTTGATATATTTCTTTATCGCTTCACATTGATACATATACTTTACTAAAAGGGTAAGCCATCTTCATCTATCCCCGTTAGTAGTATCACTATTTGTTCGATTCTGCATTCGCCTGGAATGATGTCCTCCACGTCCTCTATAGCCACCTCTTTGATAGTTTTTATAATATCCTCCTTTATAGATATTTTTATCGTGATTCTTTTGTATATCATTTTGCTTTGCTTGCTGATTAGCTTCTTCAGTACCTTGCTGTTGTTTAACAGACGAATTTGTTACATTCGCATTCGCATTCTGCACTACTTTTAAATTATTTTGAGTACCTGTACTTTGTTGAGAGTTGGCAGTTGTTAATAATATTTTATTTTGTTCTGCTTCAATATCAATAATGCCTCCTTTCATTTGCTGGTGTAAATACAGCTCAGACATTTTTGTTTGTAAAGGACAGTATTTCTATGCTTTTAAATAGTTTGAATATATCAAAAAGAAAACAAAATAGATTTTTATTTAAGTCCAGACAAAAATACTCCCTTAAAGAATTCTTTAAACCAGATAGCAACGTACGCTTGATATTTAATTTCAGTAATTAAGGTAGAGTTCAATTTTTTTCAATTCGAATGAGCACAGCGTTTGCATTTGTGATGAGTTATATCACGTGGCGTCAAAAGATTACATAAGCCCTACAAAGCAATTTCGAAAGGGTTAACAGCAAACGGCGTGTTCTGTATGCAAGCAGAACTTTGAAATGCACCGCGACGCGAACGGTGCGGCGAACTAAGCGAGCCGCTGTCTGCTGCTGCTCCCCGCAATTTATATCATGTATATTGCATCAGCATTAATATACAAATCCGGCATTAGTTTTCAATTTCGCGTACCACACAATTCAAGTTACCTTCCATTATACCTGGATGGTCGGATGTCACACAACGAGGGAAATTGCATCCGGTCTCCGTGAGCCTTGGAGTCGGAGAGCCGAATGATATCCGCATTTTGTAACGGCAGGCGAACGGTAGTGCTTCTTGTCACACGACACGGATACGCAAAACCGTACGATGCGCGTCAACGCGGATTTTCTTTCCTAAATACATTTAATATAAATGTAAATTTGTTTAATAAATGCGCTCTCCTGCAGCGCGCACCGATCGAATTGTACGATCGAATTCAACGGCGTACGTTGCGGTCGGGTGCTGTATTGGATTAGAACACCCTTGCGCGTATTATCTCTCATAAAATTATCCTAGACTCCTCGAGAATGCGAACCGATTCATTAAATAAATTATAATACACCTTTTAAATTATTTCAATTTCAAAAATTCGATCAAAATAAGAAATGCGAAAGGAGTAAAAGAAACTGCATATATGATGAATCAGAAAATGGATTTGATTGGCTCTAGTTATTAGTGGTACGGTCATGCTACTTGTTTGATGGGCAATGTAATAAGTAAATTAAATGGTAAATTGAACATTCACGTGTGAACACTGAATTATTGAAATACTGTCCTTATATAAGGTGGATTAGTCATAAAATCAAATTATACAATAAAAAGGCGAGTGGCACAATAGCCCACTCCACCAGGACGGTTGTGACAGGCGTAAAAATAGGTTAAACTAGTGTTAAGGCATGGCATGGTGCCTTAAGGCAAATTGCTGGAACTTCCCGTGCCAAAAATTATTATTTTATTTAAAAACGATTAACATTTTTTAAAAAAATTTACTTCGAAAAAATTAGATTTTTGAGAAACATAAATTTGACAAAAAAAATACTTTTTTTAAAAAAAAAATTTATTGAAAAAAATGTTTTCTTCATTTTAATATATTTTGAAAATTCTGAACTTTTTTTCAAAGCAATCGTACTGCTTTAACTGCATAGAGACGGAGTGTCAAACCCATATGAATGCAAACAAAATTTATACTTATTGTTAAAATATCTGATAACTTGATGTGCATATGTCAAATGATCGTTTTTGGCCGCCAAATGGCATTTTTTTTTACTTTTTTCATCAGATCTCCGAAACCGCTCGACCTGCCTTCATAAAAATTTGATCAATTCTTCATCTTGTCAATACAAGTAAAATGTTTTTTGAATTATTAAAATCGGGCGCCCCGTTCTCTTAGAAACTGAGTTACCATTTTTGGCACTTTTGCCCCGTATCTTCGGAACGGCTAGACCTGCCCTTCGCCAAAAAGTAATCAGCACGACTCCTTATCAATACGAATCGAATGTTTTATGAATTATTCAAATCGGTTGATCGGTGTTCCCGAAATCGTCGACGAAAATTTGTATCCGCACACACACACGCACACACACACTTACACACACACACACATACATCCATTTTTTCTAAGGTATGCCAAAATATTCGATTTTTGCCATTTTCGAATATGTCATTTTCGATTTTTTTGCGATTACTATAACTTGCCCTACGGAAAGTTAAAAATAATAGCTATTAGCACTAAAATGCTTTACAACTTTTATTGTCCGAAATATATATAATACAACACAACATAATTATTTAAACAAAGCTTATGAATACAATATAACAATATATAACAAAACATAATTTTTCAAACAAGAAATCATTGTGAAATCTTTTTTGTTCTTGTATTGAATTATCCTTTCCCTTTCTTTCTCGTATTTTGCCTTGGTTAAGTTAGATTCTCCATCTGTTTAAATTTAACCCAAAAAGGGCAAGAAAGACATGTCACATAAAACTAAACTAATTGCTGGTAACTAACCACTAATGTTACTTGCAGCAAAATAAGAAACAAAGTGATCTATCTGTATACAATTAACCGTTATGACTAAAAGAATTCGAACATGTGAACTTACTTTTGACTTTTTAACAGCAATTCGGTCTAGAGATCATGTTAATGTATGGCTCAATGCCATAATAGAAATTTGTTCGAACAAACGTACTTCATCTTTCTCCCTTTGGATCCTATCTCAAAATCAGTATAGTTTAGCTGTTATGACGACTGTCACTACCATAACCTGGCACAACCGTACCCGGTCTCCCCTACTAATTCCAAACTTTAATGAACTGTTGAAAATAAACTATTTTTCACAGACCTATAACATTTTATAATGTTCATATCAATCCCCAAAAATAATTGGAATTCTTACTTTTATACATATGTATAATATTTAATTGAATGTAATACCTTGATGAGAGCGCCACATAGAAATGGATGAAAAATATCATATTCCATATTGCCATATTAGTAATCAAATCACATATAACTAAAAAGAAATAAAGTATTTCAACGTTCATAGAGCTCGCAAAACATTAAAAAAGTAAAAAATATGATTTTTCCTTGTAAAATTCGCAGCATAGAGAATAATGACATGATCATTCCCGCATATTGTATCGATTTGATCGTACTATTTCGATTCCATGCACATATCTGAGTGAGATGCTGTACGCATTTTCGAATATTTCGACGTATAAGCGAATATAAAGTTTGTCATTTTCTTGCCCCGGCGATCTCAATGTGATGATCCGATCGTTCACATCGAGTGTGTGCACCCGGTGATGACTCCGTACCAGAAAGCTAGCTGTTTTGCATGATATAGATTTGATATCGGTATAAATGTAAGATCATATCAAAGCAGCTGTTATTTTGCCTAGCTTCAGCACATGAACGCAGAATACACGTCTTACATTATAGTATTTGAATTCGAGTATGTACGCATAGAAAGGTAGAAATATTTGAAAGAAGTCTTTGCATAGCATAGATGTTACTTTTATACTCCCAAAAGCAATTAAATTTTTCCTCAAAGAACAGAAAAGTTATTACTATTCTCTATTGAATATAGTATACTTTATTTCAACTTAAACATTGATCTTCTGTATAAAATATATATTTGAAGTATAAAGTGAAGTTCCAGACTTCACCAGAAAGTTTTATAATGGCCTAAAAGTATTGATATTAGATTTGATAGTGTATAAAATTATAATGCAATATAGTGATGTTAAATAAATATAGACATAAGTAAATAATATCGTATAAGTTGATAACCACAAACTGCCAAAAAAACTAATCTAACCCCCTAAAAGCACAAACGTAAAAATATTAACTTTGGTTAGACTTCAAGTATGTGTTATCAAAGAAACATCAGAAAGAGACTTATGATAAAATTGTTATCTGACATTTGTGCCTAATTTGGTAATTAGGTTTTAGAAGTAGATTTAGAGTAAAAAGCTTAATTGCACGCACAGCAAAGATACTGCCTATTGGCAGTTCGTGACCACCAACTCCTACGATTATAGACCCGTAACATAACATTTCTATTTTATCCAAGAAGTGACAACTCTATTGGTGTATTGATGATGTTTATTTATCAAATTATCTATTTTCATCTACACAACTGTTAATGCATTTCTTCGACAACTGTCGTGTAAGCATAGTAATTTTATTTTAACGCATACTTAAGTCCATTTAACATAAATTCAAAGAAATATTAAAACAACCATGGGAACCAATGTAAAATATTAAAAAAAAGCACATTTGATTCTCGCCACTGACAACCCTGATATCGAGTAGCGTTATCCATCTTCACTTGGAAATATAGATCTAAAACATGTTTCCAAGTAAGAATACCCCTTCACGGGCATCGCTGCATCGAATTAATGTATCAGCCTTATGAGATGATTTTTTATAATATAATAGCCAAATATGGAAGGAATAACCGTTGGGTTGTTCCATGGTGTAATGGCAAAGCTCTCCGACTCGTGTGGATGGGGTCGTGAGTTCGACAACCTGACATCGTGCCGTAGCAATGTCCATTTTCACTTGAAAATATAGATAAAAATGTTTCCAACTGAAAACAGTCCATTTCGGGCAGTAGGGCGTGAAATGGCAATGCAAAATCTCTCACGTTATTCTTCCCTGAATCGAGTTGGCCTGCCCTAGTGATACAACATCACTGATAATATATTATTTGTTTGAAAGCTCTTACCATTTAAATTCGATTAAATACATACAAAGAATGTCGAGGTAGCAAGGATATAGAGTAAAAAATTATGTAATAAATAACGTGTTCTTTTTATCGCGATCATCTCTGATGTAATGAATTATAGACATAAAACTTACCGCGTTTCACACATTCAAAGAAGATAGAAGAACCAAATATAATAATAACCTAGCAATGTGCGTGTTAAGTATAAAGTTGAATAGAACTATTAGCAATATACCTGCACGTAATCTATAATAATAGTGATAACTACTTATTTGTTATTGTATTGTGCACCCTGCCAGCAATAATTCACCAGTACAATAGCTGTGATTTATAGCAAGATTATGTGTCTGATGGAAGAAAAAATCAGCCTTTCTTATAGTTCATTAAAGGAAATATGAACGAATAGGAATCTCGTAACCATCAATATCGCCATATGCCCGCTAATAATATATTCAATCCCATGTATTTTTTCTGTTTTTGAGCTTATAAACAATTTTCGTCACATAAAAACATATAAACCTTTTAACAAAGTAAAACTTTTCAATAAGTTTATTTTCATAATAATTTCCATTCTGAAATTCAAAATAACTTATTTGTTAGTTGGTTAACTCAAATAGGCTTTCTAGTTTATAAAGCTATAGTATGATTCCCATGTGTCTCCCTACAAAATTGCAAACTGTCCGCTAGAAGGAGATATATATGGTTATCTTAGCGTGCATAAAACAACTATTTTTCTTCGTTAAGCCCAGTCTTAATGGTCTTATACTTCCCTTTGGATTACAAACGTTTTTAGAGCTATTGGTAGTAACGTTATATTAAATCTATTGAGGGTTTCCTATGAATGTAAGGAAGCTAAAAATAAGAACGCTTTAAATATAGATTTAAAATAACATGTTTTTCAGTTTCTCCATCAGTTTGCCATTTACATGATTTACCATTTTATAACAGTTGACTCAAAATTTATAAACACATATTTGAAACAAATGGACATATATGCATATTTATATACATTTTATACCACCACGAATCAAGGGTAGAAGTGGGTTTTGATAATACTTATAGATGCTTTTTAATGCGTCCAAATTGTATTACTTAATATCAATTTATGTTATAAAAAAGACAAATTGGTATGCTAAAATGTTATTTAGAAATAATGTGAAAGTAACGACCATTTAACTGATTCATTCGTCCATTAACTATTCAATATTTTCAACTTTATTTTTATAACTATTCTATGGATCGTTTGTATTTTGATAACTTCGTGAACTAATATTTGTTGTAATGGAAACTAAATAGAAATCATAATATAAAATTATTAATTGTGATTTAAATTGTACAAAATAATAAACAAAATAACATTAATTTTCTTTAAAAAAAATAAAACAATTTCTAAGTTAGACGCATTTGAATTGATTAATGATAAAATGTGATATTATTTTAGATATATTTAGAATAAAATGTGATACATTTGCACATACTTATTTATTTGCTTATTTATTCACAAAAAACCCTGATTAATTATTATATATTATATCCAATGTTAATTGTTGTCTGGCTTTTGCTAGGGTAAGATCTTCAATACAATATTTACTAGATTTACAATGATTGTTCGAATTAAAAATAAAATATAAACTGAACTTACATCAATTACGAAAATAAAAATTTGTGTAGTATATAACTGCGGGTGTGTGAAAGAATGAAATAAACCGGAAAAAATGTGGATTAAATAAAATACAAATCGTCTAGTGTCAATTTCAGTACTACATAGTAAAGGAAAATACCTCGAGATTTATTATAGTTTATTTTTACATATATATTTTTTTTCTCTATATTTGTCTTTAGTTTTTTTCTTTTTTATATATTAACTATAGTAGATACACCACTGGGCGTATCTACTAATTTGTAAACAACTAATTGTTTGTTTACAAAACACTTAAACACTTGTCAGCATTCTCTGCTAAATATAATTATTTTTATAGATTGCAGAATGAAAATGAAATAAAATAAAATAAAAAACATAGTAAAGTGTCAGTTCCACATAATAAATTTTTAAATAAATACGAAAATTTGATGTTGTTTGTAGATTCAGACATTTTGATCAAAAATCTCATATCAAAAGCACAATAAAGAAAAACTTGATTTATCAGGCTGCGAGTCTCAAATTTAAGAAAGCGACTATAAATTGTTAAAACGCATGGTGATATCTTAGTACGTGCGATAAATATATTGTAAAGTTTACGATGCACATTGAATATACCCATTATTTGAAAAAAGAATTTACAATTCTACTTTTGTGGGGCGACGGGAACACAAGAACGCGAGAACAGCACTAATCTTTTATGACTCGTGGAGTAAAACGAAAATACCATTGCATTTCTTCGGCCTGCGTTTAGCGTAGCGCGTAGCATAACTGACTTATTAATATTACAGCACAAAATAGGCCTATGATATTCCTGGCGAGCCAAAAGTAAACCGACTTTCTATCAATTCGGGATTTGGATTTTTTTTGGCATGAAAAATTTTCAATTATAATTAAAAACGGTATAAAATAGCAAAGACCATTAATATTATAGGAGAATAACGTGCTCGCAAATATATCGTTTTATTTAATAAGTTATTCGTATATGCGTTCAATATTTATGTAAGAGATCATGAATATTATAATAGTGTCATATATGCTCGCAATGGCATCCTTGTACACCTTTTGCCCGTTTTACACGGTATTCATTTTACACGTTTTCATTCTTACACGATCTTTAAAAATATTTTATTTAACAAAATTTATTAATTTTGCATTTACACGAAATTTTAAATACTAAACTAAAATTTGCTTATATCTACAATAACATTTTCATTGTTTTACTATCAAAATACAATACTACAGAATGTATGTTACGGTTACAAATTCTTAGTAGTCTATGATGGAAATATGTAGGCAAGATGGGAACTCCCCGTTTTATGATCAAAACTAAATTTTATGTGTGTATAAGCTAGTTTGTTAGAAATATCCAAACAAAGATCATTATTGTTTTTAAACTTTGTTTTTAATTAGTGTTTATATATAATTGATAACGTAAATTTATTCAAGGTAAGCAAATAACAGAATTATTTTCTACAAAATCTAATATTTATAAAAAAAAAATTGATAGTTCGACAATGGCACATCTTTTTTACTCTATGAATGAAGCTACAATTTATTAAATGTGTTTGATATTAAATACATTATTATATATTTTTTTGTTCAATGTATTTGTTATTCATCATATTAAAAACATAAAAAAGAGCTTTCTTTTAGTGATTTTTCGAGTTACATGTTTTTTTATGGAGCAAAAAGGGGGATAGGTGTATTTAACAAGTTATACATAAACGCTGTTTATTTTTTATTTGAAACTGATTTAATTATTTCAGAATATGCATATTAAAAATTAGTAAAAAAAATAATCATAAACATATTGGTTTTAAATTTTTAGCAGGAGTGGTAGTAAATTCATGTCTGCATAAAATATACAATTTATTTAAAAGAATGCTAAATCACGTCCAATGAGCGAATGACATTCAGAGAGATGAGTCTAAAGCATCTAGTGGATTATCGGTTAACAGACTATAAAAGGACGTATTTTTATAGGCACTAAATCCAGAAGAGCCAGAGATATACGACATAGTTAATTTTCTGAGTGCGCGTCACTACGTATATTTGAATACAGATTTATAACCAACGTTTATGATTAAATCGAGTTATTTCATACATTAGTATCAGCAAGCTAGAACACAATAAATCCTACAGAGCGGATAAAATCTCTTATATTTTATTGAACTTCATGACACAACGAAGCGGCGAGGTTCTGCGGTAGAACTCACTTTTAGAAAGTGATCATTATGCAATACAATTGTTATATGTATATACTCGTATGTATATACACGAACTCATAATTGTTTACGACAACCAGAGTGCAAATAAGACTGTAACAGTGTTTAGAACTTGATTTATACATCATTATCTATGATAAACGAGTATTGCGAATTTACTATATGTCCGTAACATATCATACAATTTATATATAAATACCCGGGAGCAAGTTCAAGCACAATCGTATAATAAACTAGCTGTAAGTGGAATTCTGTCTTAAGGCAATTAAGGCATCGTGCCTTAAGGCAAATTGCTGGAACTTCCCGTACCAAAAATTATTATTTTTTTAAAAACAATTAACATTTTTGAAAAAAAATTACTTTGAAAGAATAAGATTTTTGAGAAGCTATAAATTGGACAAAAAATAACTTTTCTTTGAAAAAAAAAATTTTTTTTTAAAAAAACATTTTTTTTTTTGAAAAAAATTTTTTTTTTCTGTATTTTGACATATTGTAGAAGATCTGAAATTTTTTTGAAAGCAATCGTACTGCTTTAACTGCATAGGGACAAAATATAAAGCGCGTAAGCGCCGCGTCGCTGTCTAACGCATAAGCATTTGTACGGAACCCATAGAAATGTTAACAAAATGTATACTTATTGTTAAAATCTCTATAAAATATCTGATAATTTGATGTGCATATGTCTAATGATCATTTTTGACCGCCAAATGGCTCATTTTTTTACTTTTTCCTCCATATCTCCGAAACCGCTAGACCTACCTTCATGAAAATTTTATCGATTCTTCACCTTGTCAATACAAGTGAAATGTTTTTTGAATTATTCAAATCGGACGCTCCGTTCTCTTAAAAACTGAGTTACCGTTTTCGGCACTTTTTGCCCCGTATCTTCGGAACGGCTCGACCTGCCTTCGCCAAAAACTAATCAGCACGTCTCCTTATCAATACGAATCGAATATTTTTTGAATTATTCAAATCGGTTGATCCGTGTTCCCGAAATCGTCGACGAAAATTTGTATCCGCACATACATACACACACGCACATACACACACGCACATACATACATACATACATACATACATACATACACACACACACACACACACACACATACATCCATTTTTTCTAAGGTATGCCAAAATGTTCAGAAACCTTTGAAACGTAAAGATATATAAAAATTTTCATTTTCGATTTTTTTGCGATTACTATAACTTGCCCTACGGGAAGTTAAAAATACCTAACGATTGTTAGAAAAACTAGTAACGTAGTAATAACAAATTGCTGGAACTTCCCGTATCAAAAATTAAATTAAAACAAAATTTACTTCTTTTTAGAACTTAATAGATTTTTGAGAATTTTAAAATATTTGAAATTTTTTTTATACTTTGGAATATTTGGAAAAAATTGAACTGTTTTTCATAACAACAAAATATCGAAGCGCGTGAGCGCCGCGTCGCAGTCTAACGGATAAGCTTTGGTACCAAACCCATAAAAATGTAAACAAAATATCTATAAAACGTCTGATAATTTAATGTGCATATGTCTAATGATCAGTTTTGTCCGCCAAATGACCTTTTTTTTATTGAATCTCCGAAACCGTTAGACCTGCCTTCCCAAAAAAAATTGTCATTGTTGTTCATTTCATCAATACAAATAAAATGTTTTTTGAATTATTCAAATCGGACGCTCCATTCTCTCAAAAACTCAATTACCATATTTGGCTCATTTTGCCACATGCATAAATTTTTCCTAAGGTATGAAATAATGTTCAGAAACCTTTAAAACGTAAAGATATATAAAAAATGTTATTTTCGATTTTTTTGCAATTACTATAACTTACCCTACAGGAAGTTGCAAAAGCATTATATGGAATCTCAGGTTTTGAACACTCAGGAGAGAAAATGCGGATTTAATTTTTGAGAATAAAAATCGTAACACTGATATGATTTTTAGTGCATGGAAATAGTTAAATTAGCGCACTAGTCTTGAATGATCATTGGCAAAATTATAATACAGATAAACCACGTATAACACTATACTTCCATAACATCAACCACCTCTAACACAGTTCTAAAATTAAGGACATCCCCCTTTTAAGACGGTACTTTTATCTAAAGACGGCATCATTTATCTGAAAATGCATGCTGTCGAATTGTAGATATTAGAAATTTTAATTCCATACTGGGCTGAGGTATGTAAAAAAAATAGTTAAAGATCCTTCAAATAAAGTTAGTACATAGTTTGAATAAACAAAACTTTGTATGTTCATAGCATCAATTAAGAATTATTCAAACATATTTTCACTAAAAGCAATCAATCTTAAATAGATTTTTGAATCAATCAATCAAGCAATCAATCTCAAATAGAGTGTGAATTTGAAGCTAGTTTAGAAAAATGCTCAGGGTGTCCAAAAAGTTGCCAAACGAAAAACGCATGGAATGGCATTTAGGGCGAAGAAAATATAATTCAATCCATTCAAGTATTACGTAAGCACTATAGGGGGGGCGGGGGTTTTGTTGATTTGCTTATTTTGGGTTGACATGGGGGGCAGGAGAGTCTGGATGATGATTACGTCATAGGTAGTATTTTTATTTTTTTACCAAATGGCAACCTTACATTGTCTTTGCTAGTACCAAAAATTTAAAATAAGTTTGTTATGTTCGTAAAATCATAATAATTTTGTTACTCTATGTTGAATACCATATCAGTAAAATCTCTACACCCTAAATCTATTTTCTTATTTTTAAAATTATAATTATAACCTAATAATTACAATATTAAAAAAACAATACATTAATTGCAAAATGTTTACGTAAGCATGGGAGTAGGGGGTAGGAGCTTTGCTTACTTTTGCTGACAAGGAGAATGGGGGGGGGGGGGGTAAATAATTGTAATAAATCTGCTTACGTAATACTTGAACGATCCCTATGAAATTATAATATGTAGCATATTTTTATGAATTTTTGGAATGTAACACCTTTTTTGTGCTGTAACAATCCATTTCCAATTATTAACAAAAAATAAGTTACTAGAGATAACAAGAAAGTTGACTTGTCTGAGCTATCTAAAATGCACCAGTTTTTATTACTATTGTCTCGATCGCCATACGAAAGGCACGGTCAGTTTGACGATGTGCGACATTGCGTTGCATGAAAGCTTCTGAGAGGGAGAGACGCAATAAGGGCTCAACGAACCGACAACCGAGAACCGAAAGCGAGTGCCACGAGTGGACCAAACCTCTCGACTAGACGTCCACTCGCTGGGTGGTGACCTGGTCACATCTAAGGATTTAGTTTTGGGGTTAGGCTATCCATTGTCGGACCTCCATTAGAGTTTAACAAAAGCGAATATGACTACGACCAACAACAATCGCACTGAGCTCACCCTCGCATAAAGGCTAGCTGATATTTGGTGACCAGCGCTCATAAGCACGTGCTTTATCATATTTTACGTAGGGTAGAGCGGGGCTTAAAGGTCCGCGGGTTAAAAGGTCCAACACCGGTATTTCAAACACAAGTGAAGTAATGATGTTTTTTAAAAAATATTTGAAAGAGGAGGGAAAAAGATGTATAATCAGGAAAACAAACGAAAATGTTGAAAATCCATAACAAAAGGATTTTCTTTCGTTGTTAGTTTTTTTTGGTTGTGAGCACTATTGTTTCGTTCACGAAAATTCATTATAATTTTTAACCCCTTAACTTACGATTTAGATCCGAAAATGTCGGGCCAAAGTTGTTCAAGCTGGCGCGGCGTTTGTGACTATTTTCCCTGATAGTGTACGGTTTATCACAAAAATAAAAATAATTTTGTGTTTTATAGTTTCGTAGGAATAAATATTTTGTAGTACTTGCGTTTACCATAGCGGGCCATGTCCGTAATGCGTAATATTTGCTTCTGGCCCGATTATCGTATGCCCGTAATATTCACTTTTGACCTAGCAATCGCACGCGGGCTCTGCTCGTCATTCTATTAAGTGGTTAAGTACACGTTATTTAATTGTTTTATAAGACGTATTGTTAATTTTAAGTTAGATGCAACAGCTTTTTCTATATAACTTGTATAAAAGCTTATATGTGGATGAGGTATGAAGGACCAACTGAACCTTTACCTTGGAAACGGTGTAAAAATAAAAAATAGTAAATAAAAAAGTAAATGATGGCAACAAAAGCAATTTAAAATAAATAATTTAATTAAAGAGTTATTCAAACTCTGCTGATAAATATTTCTGATAAAATACTACATCAAGGTTAAATACAGTGTTATCTCTCTAAAAAATGTAGCCTAGAAATTTAAATTTTGCATTGAATAATGTAGCTATTACATTGTAAAATCACTTTAAAATTAAAAATAAAACATTGGCCCTGCTTGACCCCTGGTCGTACCAATTAACACCGCCTTTGGGGTAAAAAGACTAAGTAACCAATTTTTGGAAAACAGCAAAAAACATATTTCTTTTTGGTTTGCTGGGAGTTTTAATGAACATAGTCAGATAGTTTTTGTTTGATATGTGTTATTTGTTGTATTATAATTGGTTTGGTTTTCACAATATAGTTGCTCAAAGTTGAATTGGACCTTTGTGCCCCGTCCTACCTTATATTTAAACACATATGTGACATCATTTTTGTAATTTTGTAGTATAGAACTAATATACAATTCTAGGTTTACGATTCGGCTAACTTTTATATACAATTGCTGTTGCAACCGTTGCAGACCTACCTAAACCAAAACCAAAGCTGGAATTTCGATCATAAAATACATTTGCTTCATACAAAGCGTGCCTAATATGATAGAACCAAATTGCAACAACTTGGCGTGTTCATGCTCACCACTTGTTTAAGTCTTATAAAATCAAAACCATTAACACTAAAATAAATGCAGATCTTAAAAGCAAGTAATACTATTTATTACGATGTTGTACCTGAATACAATAAAATCTCGCTTTCGGAAGGAAAATTATGATAAAACTGATATTATCTGATATTTCGCTTTTTGGGAAACGCAGTCTTACATTACTTTCTGGCATGTTTGCAGTCGTTTCAATAAGATTCAAAATGATCCAAATACGGATTGCAGAGCGCTGCATGCACCATTCTGTGTCATTTCCTGTATTCTCTCCGGAGAGAGCTTCATTGTGTATGAAACTAGAACACAGTATGCACACAACGGGCTACTCGAAATAATAGAAAGAGACTATCATTTTTGGATTTCAATATAACATGATCTGTACGATGGATAACAGAAATTTTTCCATATATGATTAACTGCTTCTTTATACTCGCAAAAATGAAAATGAATAAAATATTATTCTCCAAACAAATAATTTAATTATGTGTAAGTAACATACGGAATCTAGGGGATGCTCAGGATCTTGATTAAAATATTTTTCTTATATTTTTTATACAGAACTGTGCAAGTCCTTCAATTCTGACAGGAAATATAAAATGGATTTATCATTTTCATTTATTTCGGTTTGCGTTATTATTATCGACTGATTTTCGATAGTTGGAAATTTATTAATCTTTGATAATATGTAACAATTTTTGTTATTGTCAAATTGTATAAATAGTTATCTTGATTCACGCGTGGGGTTAGTGAAAACAACCCCTTGGGGCAAGTTGTAAAGTAAAAGAATTACATACTGATTCAAGTGAAGAAGATTGGATGGTATGAATAGTTTGTAAGATGTAGCCACATGTAAATTGTGATATAAGACACACAATATAAGACACTATATATTTTTGTATTATGATATTAATCGTAGTTTACGCTGATTTATGAAAAAAAAATATATTACAGGACACATTATACATGGTCTGTTCAAAAAGTTTTCGGAATTTTCGTTTTTTCAAAAAAATATTTTTTTATTCGTCTACATTAATGTGGTCCCCTTCAAAGTAGTCCCCCCCAGATATAATACACTTATGCCAGCGTTTTTTCCAATTTTTGAAGCACCCTTGATATTCACTTTTTGATATGTCCTTGAGCACTCTCAGCGATTTTCTTCAATCGAGGAAAACCGCCGTCCTTTCATGGGTCTCTTCAACTTTGGGAATAGGAAAAAGTCACACGGAGCCATATCTGGTGAATTTTTGCACTTTGCAACACTTTATTTCATTTTTTACGCAAAATTTAATACAAATTTTTTGACTTTTCAATTCTTCCATTGTAAAAATCGCCGAGCTCAGAAAAACACGTCGAACCTTAGCGACTACCACAGACAAAGTAAACAGTGAATATAGCTGAAAATTTCATCATACTTTAGGGGCATGTATACCAACACAATAAAAATTTTGACAATCAGACACTCCAGACCCGCGAAATTTAATTATTAGTAATTCCGGGTACTTTTTGAACAGACCTCGTATATTTCATTTGTATTAATTATAGTTCGCGTTGATGTATGAAAAGAATTATATAGAAATGTGTCAATTTTCTTAAAAATGGTTAAAAAATAAATTATCTGAGGCATCATTGTCGTTTTTATGTCGTTATTACTTGCCCCGGTAGATGTTGCAACTAGCCCCAAACACGAGTTGTAACACCGCACTATTTCTAGAAAATGATTAATTGTAAATTAATGAACAATAATTATGGAATTATTTTTACTTGGTTCGGCAGAGAAATAGCTAAAGCATCGATTCATCTTTGTTTCGTAGAAATATAATCAGTGGATCTCGAGATATATTAATTTAAAAAAACTATTACAACAAGCTCCTAGTCCTCTACTATCCCACACATGTATAAAAACACACACTATGTTCATGTTTTAATTGACATTATAGGAAGCCATAATGTATTATATTAAATTTTTGTCGATAGTTTTTTGTCGAATATCTATTTGCTGGCTATTTGATCTATTTGATTTGATCCATGCTGCTACCTAATACATTGTTAGACAATTTATGCAACAAACAAGAAATTTAAATAGAATGATATTGCCAGGTGATATCAAAATAGATTGAATAGTTTTTTGACTACATACTACATTTAAATTCAACAGCAATAACAATAATACGAAATCATCATTTAATCGTTAGGCGTAGCGTGAACTCACTGAGCAGCCCCGAAATAGAGAATAACTTGATCGCGTTTCATGTGAAATTTTCTAAATTGATAATGTCGTTGTTGTTTAATAGCTACCGGTATCAGAATATAACTGTGCGCTGTATATTATATATGTGCTACCCAAGTGCATCCTTGTGAGTGCATATATAAATTCGAAATACTACTTTTATGATACACCATAAAACTCATCCATTAACACACTACACATGCAGGAAGACGCATCTCCCCTTGTTGCGCATTTTTGTATTTTATATGTAATGCACTCGAAAACATTATATTACCGTTTCGTAAAGGTATATAAGGTTGTTCGACGTCTATCCCATATCAAAAATATTTAATATTCATAACACTTAATAGCTTAGATAAAGAATATTCTTGTATGACAGTTTCAACTTACTTTCTGTTATCTTTTACCTCTACTTAGTTATATCGTGGCATTCTAATAATTTTATTATTGTTCTTTATACGTCGCCGAAGCAAAAAACAATCAACTGTAGCGCGCAAGATCCATTACAATTTAAGACCTCGTTTTTATTACGACGTTATACAGCATGCGGTTAGTCACATCAGACATAAAACATGGAACGAGTGATTTCGAAGAAGGCTCGATTTAGAAACCCAGAAACAAAAAGCATAAATGAAATAAAAGAGCAGCTTGTTGTATCGTAACGACCACTATGCAAAGCAAGTGAGATGAACGTATTAAAAAGGGTACACTGTGCAACTGAAATTTTATGATATCATCAATAATAATAATAGCACTAAATTAAGAACATAACTAAATAACTGAAGAAAAAAATAAATAAAATGCAACACAAATAAAAAAAGCAATTAATTACAATAGAAGTCCTTTAGTCCAGCTTGCTCGGTTCCGATCCCTGTGTAGTTCGAAAACTCCAATTGGGTGGTAATTATAAAAACAATTAGGTTAATAATTAAAGTCATATGTATTATTAAATTTGTTGATAATTTTTGGTCGAATATCTATTTTCTGATTGATCTATGCTGCTACATAATACATTGTTAGACAATCTATGCAACCCACAAGAAATTTTAGCCAATAGAATGATATAGCCTACAAAAATCAGAAGGAAATACAAACAAACTTATTTCACATTTATTAAAATATACATTTAAAATATTTTTAAATTTTTAACAAAAACCATTTTTAAATTTTTACAAAAAACAAAAATTTGATAGTTTTTAGCCGTTTGATGATTTCTGGTTTTTGATTGAGAGTTAGTATTACGTGTTTCCGTATCTCGCCTTTGAATGCCAAGGCTTAAGTTTTGAAAACATGGTCACTGCACAGTAAGGCGGTTAAAATCTACTGATATATGTGTACTGTGCTCCTGTATTCAGTAGGCTAACTTAAAGACGGCCGAATCTTTCGTAGAACGTAGGGGCTACCTATTTCGTAGAACATACTTCGTTCATGAACCTAGACACAATGCGGTTTACCATGGGCACAACGTTTACGAACAATAGCGAGTCTTTCTGAATGATTCCGAACCATCCCCAAAACGTTCTCATAACTCTCGCGCGTTATTATTTGCTATATAAAGGCACATTTTTGAAAAAAAAAAACGAAATTTTCGAAAAATGCCGGACTATCGAGCATACCGAACTAAAGGATTTCTACTGTATTATATTATTATTCTAGTACTTGCAAAAATTATTAATTCAAAGTCAAGTATTTAATAATGCACCAACAGATAGCAAACTATAAGAATAATACAAGTACATGTATTAAAAAAAATCTTAGCCGTTTTAATCTACTTAACTCAAAGAGCACTATAATGATATACTTATGTTCGTTAGATAGTAAAATTACTATATTTTAGAATTTATAATACCCTATGCAGGCATACTGAAAAATATGAAGTTAAAATAAGGATGTAATCTTAATTAAAAAACGCTTTCTAGGCAAATCGTTAATTGGACATGATTTTCTGTAATGACCAAACTTTCAAGATTTTTGAATAAAAATATCTCTCTTTCTTGTAATTTATAATGTTGTACTTCAATTACGAGACATTCATGTTTCTTAATTGTCTAAACTTCAGAAATTTTAAAAAGAACAAGCGGTTTTATTCTAATTATTAATTCTAATTCTCTAATTCTAATTTATTAAATTACCTAATTCCTAGCACTACCATAATCTACTTAATGTTAGACAATAAAATGACAAAATACTTTTGCATGCCATAAAGAAACGCATACCGAAAAATAACATAGTTAAACATGAAGTTGTAATATTAATTAATAACGTGTTCTAGGAATATCGCTAATTTGGCACCAATCTCTTTAATGATCAACCTTTCTTGAAATTTCAATCAAAACATCCTCATTTTTCTTATTCTCGTATATGTAACTAGAGTTTGTCGGTTTTCAAAAACCGGTTTTTTGGCGAAAATTATGTAATTCGAAAACCGTTTTTTTAGTGAAAAAAGTCAGTTTTCACTGTATAAATGGAAAATGACAAATATAGCCAAATATAAAAAATAGATGAAAGCGTTTTGATTCTTGAAATCATATCGGTTCAATAGCATTTGATATCTTATTGGTTCCCAGAAAGGTTTTGTATATATTAATTTAGATTTTCATACCAGTGTATATTTTAATTTAAATCAGTGTGATTTCTTGTTGAAGAAGTAACTTCCTCTACTCAAACTTGAAAACAGTATTTGTATAAACCCTATATGTAACCATACATCTTATTAACAGAAGCTGCAATACAACGAATAAATTTTAATGATGTTTAGATATTTCGATTAAAAATCATGTACTTCAATTTTACAAGTTATTGATGTTTTCCAATTGTCAAAGATTCAGATCTTCTGAGAAAAACTAGTTGTATGCATATGAAAGAAGAAGACAGTTCTGTTTGGACATTCTGAATTTGAAATACTAATAAGCAATATTTATGTTATGATTTAAAATAAATATTTAAACTCTAACAAAGTATCTTGTAAGTTATGATTCAAAATAAACATTTAAGACGATAATTTGAAATAAACTGCCTATAAAAACTAACAAACTTACCAAAAGACATGGACAATACTATTTATAACTTGGGCATATCATAAACATGTGGTTGCGGACATATTCTGAATCAATTTCATTAAATTGGCGCATATAATTAAAGCAATAAATATTCTTTGCGGTTATTAATAAGCCGAGTTCGATGAAATACGATTGAACATTTGTAACAACAACACTCGATAATGAGCAGTCGAGTTCATGAGGCAAGGCGCAAAATAAAGCATTCACATTCGTGAACGCACGATGACGAAGAATCATATTTATCTTCATAAGTCGGCGGCTAGCTGTAACTACTAGGGTTTGTTCAGTAGAGCCGACCCAGAAATAGAATCTCGTTATATCTAAACTTGATTTATGGCGCTGCCGGTAGATTTCATTCTGAAGTAGTAGGTGGTCCAGCGAATTGCGAAAACATTTGAGATCCGCTAAATTAGCTGTTAAGCTACTATGAAGTAGAAACGGCGTGGCGCCCGCTTTGCCCACCACCAGCAGCCGATGGGACGTATTGTACGGGAATTTTGAGCAATGGATGCAGATGACAAAGTGTCTGAGTACGTATACAGCTTACATTAGACTTGGAACACATTACGCTGCAGCGGTCTTATACCGAAGGTAAAAGGAAAACCTATATGAAACATATATGGAAATTGGGTAATTATTTGCACAAAGAGTTTAAGAAAACTCCGAGAACAAATTGCTAATTGAACATTCTATATAAGAAATATTTTAACATTTGCATTTTAACATATTTTAACTAGTGGAGCATGGCATTTTGCTAGCTCCCGTACCAAAAATTCCAATGTTTAAAAAAGCTTTCAAATTTTTTGAAAACTGTGAAAAAAATTGATTTTTGAGAATTTTGACATTTTTGGAAAAATTGAACTTTTTTTCAAAAATTTGAAATATTTTTTATTTTAATTTGTTTTGAAAATTTTGAACTTTTTTCCTAGTTCAACGAATTGGTACGAAACCCACAGGAATGTAAACAAAATTGGTACTTGTTATTAAAATCTCTATCAAATATGATGTGCATATGTCTAATGATCATTTTTGTCGCTAGACCTGCCTTCCCAAAGATCTAAGCAGTTCTTCAATTCGTTAATATAAATAAAATGGTTTTTGAATCATTAAAATCGGACATCCGTTCACGATCCGAGTTCACAAAATCGTGGACGAAAATTTGTATCCGCACATACATCCGTTTTTTCTAAAGTATTTCAAAGTTTTCAGAAACATTCGAAACGTAAAAATATATTAAAAATTTACGAAAAACATACAAAAATTATATACTGTTTATATACTCATTATTAATAAAGTGATAAAGGATGAAGTTATAGTGATGCTATTTACCGGCAATAGAACCACATTATTTATTTAAGTTTATTTCTTTAACATCTTTGCTATAAACTTAGAACATTTATTTCACTATTTCCAGTATGTATATGTAACTATGCGCAGGTACCATTGACTTGTAACGGTATGCTTTATGTCTAATTAATTGTAAGTATTCGACACGTGTGAGCACCTGTATCTTGAATCATACGATATGTGCTACCATTTTAATAAGTAGGTTTATAAATTATACCATTTTCTTCGAACGTTTTTCCATTACAGGATAATTTTTATTTTGTTTATTTATTATTATATTACTTTAAGAGCTATAAAAAAATTAGTAGATGCAATAGATCTCTTTTCCCTTGATCCATTATAGGCAAACTTTTGCATGTATTCTTTAGGCCATCTACACTGCGCCATTGACCTAAGTTTGTCGTAAGTTTAGACTATAAGATAATTAGAAGCTAGAAGCAGAAATCTATAAGCTAATGTTTTCATTCAATAGTATTTTTGTTAAAAAAAGAGTTTGATAAAAAGTTTTCTTTTATTATAGTTTGTATCTATCTCATACAACTAGGAAGAGCAATTATGCTAGAAATATCTCAAAGTGAGCAACTTTCAGAGATAAAGCTTATTCTTGAAATGAACGTAACTCGGTATGGAAGCCCATGGATTTATGAATTTACAATGCGGATGTGTAATAATCTATGTATATACATGAGGATTGACAATATCACAAAAATCTCTTTGAGACTGAACGCTTCAGTTCGCGAACATGTATATGTATGAAGCTTCAGATCTGATGGATTGAAAAGATATTATTTGCATAAGGGTGTAAACAAGTCCTACGCGGAGTATAGGAGTAGTATGATACGGTGTCAACATTTATATTCAATGGGATTTGAAAATATGAAAGTAATATTAAAAATAGTAATATAGAATAATTGTTTGATGCTCTTAAATCTCTCTTGTGACAAACACATCACTATTATAGTTACAAGAATACATTTTGATTCAATTGAAAATACACAATAGTAGCCTTAGAAGATTAAACTGGGATTTATTTCTACTTAAAACAGAAATGTTTATTATCTTTGCTACTGTCCAATAGTGCCAATCATCAAAATGCAGAGAAAACTGATGTAGGAAAGTTGTGCTTATTAGAAAATTGTGGAATACGATTTTGATAAAAATATTATATTACTAAAATTTCTAATGATACAACTAGTTTTAATTTATATTCTTCATACAAAGATTTGATATATATATATATATATATATATATATATATATATATATATATATATATATATGTATGATTCTGAATTTGATGTTGACATATGTATTAACAAAGTCTAATAATCGGGCATAACATCAATAACAAACATGAATTTCTTTCAAAAATTTATTTTATATATTATTATTATTATATATATATATATGTGTGTGTGTGTATCTATGTGTGTATGCGTTTATGGGAAAATAATACGGAACACTTTAGTTTGCATCATTATTGAATAATAATTATGAAGCAGCGTACTCTTGAGCTTCGATATAATGCTAATTATACATAATAAACAAGGCAATATCTGCTGGGGAGAGAATTAAATTGCAAAAATTAAAACAGAAAACAAAACTGCTAAATAAATCCTTCAATTAAATTTCAATATTGCATCGAAAAATTAGGGTTAAAAATAAATTGTTATAGTACTTATATATATATGAAATATAATTTGTAATGATACTAAATATTTCAGGAACATTTATATGAACTTCAATCATAGGAACTTGAATAATGTTACAAACGATTTTTTCTTAAGATATTTTCAAAATAATGTTGATATCGATGTTTTGCAAAATTATAAAAGTTGGCCGAATACGAGCGTAATGGAAAATGCGCATAAGCAACAAATTTACGAGGAGTTTTTAAGTGTTTCAGACGTCCCGAAGATAGTAATATTCAGAATTTCGAAGATACCCTTCCATTGTATGGCAAAAGCATCGCTTTTAGAATATCGGAAAGTAAACAAGGTAATATCAGTTTGTAATAATAGCGATCCTATAAATAACGTCTTAGCTGTTGACAAAATAAAAATGCCAAGTGTAAAGCTCGCGAAGGCGAGAAGTCGTAACCCTTCATTCTCACATATATTTCAACCCGCCACATAAATAGGATTTGTGTGACACAGACTTTCCAGTAATATATGTATAACGTAATAGGCAGCGGAGTGATGTGGTACTTTTGAAATAGATCTGAAAACGTAGAATGACATGTTTTGTAAAACAACAGACAGTGAACGTTGTATATCACTCCCCACGGATTATGTATGACATATTCTTAACACGTCATTCTTCGGGCTCCGGGATAATGTTACCGGTCGGCAGTCAGCCGAGCGCAGGCTACTTATGCCATCAAGATTATTCGCCACTCTCGAAACGGATTGACAGTCCCAAATAAAAAGTCATTTATGTTAATATCGCACAACCAACCGGCTTCAATACGTCAATAATATACAGGTCATCAATATTCGGCAAGGAGAGAGAACGCATCAAATATTCAGATAGTCTGCTCAAAACATGATGCAACAGGCCTAATAGTACGTTAATAATAAAATAATGTTCGACGAATGACGAATTAATTACGTGTATCTCAAAAAAAAATTCAAATCTCCAATCCAAATTATCCTAAAAGATATTTATTGATAAATTCTCGATTCCAACTAAGTAAAACATTTTGTATTATTAGAAGAAGTAGTAATTGTAAAGTCTTGTATTATCTTAGGCTACGCACTGATTGAAAGAAGCATCTGATGGCAAGATTTGAACCCTTCAGAAAGCTAAAACAGATGCAGAAAATTTCTAAAGAATTATGACAAAGCAATACAACTTATACGTTTTTTTCTTTTATTGTTTTTGAACAGCAATCAGAACTTCTAAGCAGAGCCCTATAAGCTTTTGGGCTAATTTGACTTATTTCTACGTCGGTTTTACAGGTGTCAACCCAAACAGTTGCCTCATCTCTATTGGATAAATTTTATTATAACAATTTCGATAATAAGTCGAATACTTTATTGATGCAGCAATGCCGGATGAGGGCTATTTTCACTGGAAACATATTGCTGTCTATATTTCCAAGTAAAAACGTATGTCACTACTGCTTGACATCAGGCTTCTCGAAGCGAGATAGAACCCAGAATCTCTGATTTAAGTCCAGTCGCTCTAAGCATTTACCGCGAGTGAGCTTATACGTAAAACTTTAAAAGTTGTGGCCAAAACTCATAACGTCGCATTTCATATATTTATTGCTTACTATGCAGGAGTAAAGAACGATGAAACTGAGTATTTACTGCATAGAAAATAAAAGTAAATTATATTAGAAAGCATAGTAAACAGTAATATTTAGAAAATAGATAATATATTAAATGAATATTTTGCGACAAATTGAGCAGGAGACACGACGGGGTTTTGTTAGATACGCTGACAGTCTCGGTCTCAGAATACTTATTTTTGCGATACGAGGGATATCGTTGAAACTTCAATGTACTGATGAGTATATTGGTACATACACTCACTAAAAATGTATATACGAAACCCCAGTACATGTCACGAGCGCACACATCGAAATGCTCGTGGGAGTGTGGACTACGAAAAACGAGTAAAATATGTCATTCGTTACCAATAACAGTGAGAGCTGCTGATATATAGATTTCATGTCTTTCTCACGTTAACAAAACGCAACGGGAACAAAATGTTCACCGCTGGATGCGCTCAGTTTTATCAGGGAGTTATCGGCGTACATACACCTCTGTGTATATATGAATTCATCACGGACCATTTTCATATGTACAATACAAATAATAGAACTCCGCCAAAAAAATACAACGCACAAGCGGTGCGATGGATCTGCATGATTTCTATACACTAAATTTTATGTTGCAAAATAGATATAAAAAAAATCACGTTTAAAAATTCCCGTCATTCTGATACATAACTCAAAAATTCTGACGATCAAAATAATATAAAATATTATAGTAAGCATATACGAATCAAAACACATACACCATATATAATATATATTTTTTTTCAAAAAGTTACGCCCTTTCCAAATGTAAAGTAAATATATATATATATATATATATATATATATAGAACTTTCTATTCTAAAAGTTCTATTCTATTCTATTCTATTCTATATATATATATATATACAAGACAACGTCCTTATATGAGAAAAGTCACGTGCCATATACAGAGGGGACAGACACTAATATTTATAACTCGTGCTTACCTTTTTCAGCTGTCCATCAGATGTACCAAGAAAAGCCATAGTGTGCCGACCGGTGTTGGCCGTCGTTACAGAAGTAATAGAAGCATTGGGAAAATCTAAGTAAGCTTCGTCCTTTATAGGACTTATACCACTGATCTTCAAACCAACTTCGCAAAAGTTTTGCACGTTGCCGCTCTAAAAAAATAAATTATATCTAATAAGTTGAGGTTTTTCATTATATATGATATGCTCTTATATCTAAGATTATATGAATATGAAAATTTAAAGTTAAATTTCGATAATTATGAATACCTTCCACTATGAAATCAAAACATAAACATTGTATGTAAAGAATAACATGATGTTCGAGTAAAAAAATTATGTATTAAGAGATATAGACTGCATGATATACTAACCCCGGCGGATGGGCATTTTCCATCAAGTATGGGCCCTGATACGTAACCCATATTTCGGTATTTTATGCTGCCATTGAAACACATATGTATATTTTCGTTAAATTTGTCTTCGATTTCCTTCAAGCTGTAAACACAGACCGCCGATTTATCCTGCGGTTCCGCCGTAATACCGCGCGATGGCCGAAACGCAGCGACTAAAACATGTTGCCCTGTATTGATGCCCAGCGAGGCAGCCAGATCAGGGCCCGCAGGAGTCACTTTGGCATCTTGTGCCAGATTATAATCAACCGCACCGACCGCACACTGTAACGTAACTTCCGTGTAACTATCATAATTTGCGTCACTGACACAAGTCCGAGATAAACGAGTAACATAACCAAGTTCTTCATTGCCGGGCAGATGCGATTGTTTCTGCACGATGACAAAGTATGCATGATCGCTCGCATTGAAACCATACACGTATTGCACTAAGAAATGATCGCGGTATTTCACATCGATTTGCACAAGCGATTGTTTTGAAAAGGACAATTCTGCAAAGTCCAGTGTGAAGAGATTCCGACTGGCGATCGCAGGCACATCATGACGATATTCACCATTGTTAGTAAACGTGGTTCCAACATACAGAACATCTGAACCTCCCCAAGGAGTGTATCGTTCCGGTCCAATATACGCATACGTAGAGGCCCTTTCGTCATTCGCCGCAATGTTGATCGGTATAAATTCTGGCTTAGACGAAATGTCGGCCAAGCGGTGTTTGTTGCAAGCACCCTGTCGCAAACTGCCACATGCGATCAAAGTGCGTGAACCCGTATCAACCACAAGCAACTTGTTGGTATTATTGCGTAGAGATGTCAGAGTCGGATCTTCGCAGCCTTCGGCATGACATAGTGGGGAATCCTATAAAAAATGATAAATAGTCACTTATTAAGATTAATACGTTGTTTTTAATGAGACCTATTTCAAAAATATATACTGACACATGCTCATATATACAATAAAGACAGTTCAAGATGCAACTTACTTGTAGAGGTCCAGTGACTGCACTACGTTCTGGACGAAGATCCGGCGATAATTGCAACAGTAGGTTAGTAGCGCCGGCATAAAGACGCCCCGTGCTGGGATCCGTGGCGAGATGCGTGAATCGGCCGCGTGCCAACGGGTAGCGCGCCACCACATCAGGTGGAAGGGCGGGAGGTACCGGAGGCGGCATAGCTGCAGAGGCTAATTTGTACAGAAGACATGATGTCAGCATCAGCAGCAGCCGCCCAGGAAGGGAGGGCCGAGCCCCGCGGGACCCGCACCGGACAATGCCCGGCATTGCCGTGCTACTAACCGCTATACGACTCCACCACGACGGGCATCGTAGCGCTCACTGAAAAAAAAAAGAATTCAAATATAAATATCTATTTTAATATATGTTATATTACATTATATTAAATATGTATGAATATGTGTGTGTAAATTTACTTAGAGGCGCTATAAATAAGCGTTATGTTTAATTCAGAAAACATGAACAGGCCAATGTCTTCGATCTTATTCGAAAAGGTATGTAATGTCAACTGTTAATTAGGCGTAACTCTATCGATATCTATCAACTTCGCACAGAGTAATTATGCAAATAAATCAAGCCAACTTTTAATATAAGGCTGTAATGGAAACAACGTTAAGGCATTGGAAGGTACAACCCCTTCAGCCTACACGCCAAAAGAAACCCAAACTCATAGTGATTAATACTATGGCTATCGATTGAAAGCATACAATAATAGTTATTATACAACTAATAGTTATTATAAAATCATTTTCATTATATCATTTTATAAATGCATATAATTTGCCATAATCGTTTCTGGCAAGTATATAATTTGGTTTTTCTTCAGAAAAGATTTCGCTTATTGTGAAATAACACAAGTTAAAGTAATTATAATTGGAAAATAGTAATTACAACCGTTTATGACTAATTTTAATTAATTATTGATTACTTTCAGCATCGAAGTAATACTGTCAAAAATTACGCATTTGATAATGTAAATATCAGTATAATTATACATGATATAAAATGTTGATGAACATGATAGCACTTTCAATTCATCCGTTTGCATAACGTTGAAGTAAAGTTGAAGTACATTTAGTAACATTTGAGATTGGTGTGAAAGGCGAATATAGCCATGTAACACCTAATACCATCCCACAATTCTCTTAAATAGCATGTCAATTCCGAAATTGTGGTTGAGGTCGAGGCTTATTGTGTTCGCGCTTTCAGAAGACTGACTGGCCCGTTGAATATGAGCGGCTATCAAAAGCTGTCCGTAAGCTACTAAGGACCAGCAAGAAGGGCTGGTAACATCCGAACAATAAGCACAGCAATCAATATTCATTTATGAACGCGTCCTTTATGAACGAACGGATTTCATTCGTTTAACGAGCCAGCACACCGAGCTTCATTTAATAAGTCGTCTGTGCATTGTGCATTGCTCTACACATCGTAAATCTATAATTGAATAAACTGACGAGTTTAATGGTGTCATCATTTATCTCCATCTTTTATAGCGCAACAAGAGAAAACAATTATGTAGATAAAACTATTATCTCTTTCGACGGTTTGCACAATAATATACTTTTACAGGAAATGAATCATTTCCAATATTTGTTGACAGCTGACAATATATGTAGCGAATAGGTCACAAGTCGGTCAGTCCACAATTATCATAAAGTAAACAATGTGATAATTTGCAGCTGTTTGCAATTTCTAGATTATGTTCGCGGTTTATATTTAAAATACAGTGAAATTATCTACTGTGAACATTGTAGTCATTGTACTTCTTATCAAATCATGTTCGCATAAGGAATTCGAAGAGTAAAAGCCATATGGTAAATCAACATTGGATCTGACTTGAACATATGCCAAAGCTGTGATTTTATATGGGAATTCTAAGTAGAAAATGAGTCATCTGAACAGTTTATATAAAAGTAAAAACAATCATTACCACCGTCGCTAATGAAGTAGTGACACTATTAAAATTAGTATAATATTTCACAAAAATGTCAAAAGTTTGTATTCAAGACATGCTGATTCTGCAGAAGTATGAAATTCTATATATAAATACCATGTTTCTATTGAAATTTACTCAAATTAATATAAAATACAGATCACTGATAGCCCAATGAATGTAAATCATAATCTACACATAATAAGAAAAACTTTCATGGAGAATAATATATATAGCATACCATAGCACTTCTCATTCATTTTTTTATTAACGCCAATAGTATTATTAATTTCAAACGTCTTTTTTATTACAAAAATAATCTAATATCGCCTCGATAGTTTCGTATTATATGTATTAATAAACATTCTAATCCAGCAATATACTCGGTCGCTGAAAACATGGTCAATTAAGTGGTGAGAGAACGCATGTTTACGCAATCGGTACCAAATCGTACTGAATGAGAATTCCTAAACTAATTTGAGGCTGCAAACATCGGATAGGGCGTCTGATTACGCTAACGTAATCGAATCGAAGTCATATTGATTAGTAGATTAAGAATTTTAAATATATTATTTGACTGACATAATTTAAGTTAAGTAAGTTTTTGGATCCCATATTGTTCGAACGTCTTTTCGTTTTATTATATTGGCCATGAAGGTGACAAAACTTCAGGGCATTAAGCTTTACACGGAATGGTTACTACCCCTGGTAGAGGGGGTAGCGGAGTGTTTTAATTTAACTAGTTGTTCACTTCTAAAAGTAAAGTCCGCTTAACAACATGTAAGTAACCAATAAAAATAAACATATCTTCTTTCATTATAACTTAGTAACAAATCAGTGATTGTAATTAAAACTGCAACAAATACATAATATACAAACAAATCAGTGTTTAATACAGTCCACAGATGAATTATCGAAGGAGAGTTTTAATAAATTCTATAACTACGTAACAAAAGTACACATATAGTATATATGGGAATAGAAACAGGTTGACCTGCCTTCCCAAAAATTTAATCAGTTCTTCATTTCGAACACTCCGTTCTCTCAAAAACTATATTATCATTTTTGGCACTTTTTGTCCCGTAGTATCTTCAAAACGGTTGAACCTACCTTTGCCAAAAACTAATTAGTACGTATCTCCATTAATATGAATCGAATGATTTTGAATTTGAATTTCAATTATTCAAATTGTAATTCAAATTGTTGACGAATATTTGTATCCGCACACATATACACACATCCATTTTTTCTAAAATGCCAAAATGCTCAAAACCCTTTGAAACGTAAAGATATACAAAAATGTTCATTTTCATTTTTTTTGCGATCATTACCCTACGGGAAATTGATAAATAAACAAATAAATATAGCAACGAACAATGCAGCAACTGCACATGGTAATTGGTTCGGCGTCAAAAAGAATCTCGAAATTACAAAACTAAAATTGATCTTTAAAACATAAAAAAATCCTATCAAAATCAGTTTTTTTCCATAATATTATAAATATATAACTATAAATGCCTCGCCGAGCTATACACGATTACACAGGGTGGTATGCTAGTAAGTCTTTTATATATATATATATATATATATATATATATCGATACCTTGCGGTAATAGCACAATAAGGTCCTCGCCGAGCTATACATGATTATACATAGCCCTTCTGTTTACTTAGATGGATATGAGAGGGTGGAAAGGCAGGATAATCGAAAATAAACATTGGCGCTGCTGCGCCGCAAAGCCGAGCCAATAAATAAATATTACGTTTGGTGTCGAGAATAGGCGATATATCATACACTCTGATATGTTTAAAATTTGCAATATACATGCGTCGAGAATAAATACACACTCGTAAGACAACTTTGCGAGTCTCTTTTTAGCGGAAATTCTCAAATAATGATTTATTCGCGCATGCAAAGCCTAGATATATCAGAACTTGTTCCACATTTAAGGCCTTACACATGAATATGTATATTGAACCTCTGACGCTTTATATTTTTACAACACTATCCTCCACGCCGCATTATGGATTTTTGAGGCAAATTTGGAGAGAATAGAAAAAGTAAGTTCGATATACAAGTATATAATTGGTGCTGCACAACTGTAAAATGCGTGATCTGAACGTTTAAATCGAAATTAATAATGATTTATGTCTAAATCAACTAAAAGAATAAACAAATAAAAAATTTAAGTTAAAAGAAAAGTGACACGAGCCAAAATAGTACTAGAGTGCATGCCATTGTGCTTCACAGACTCAAACTTTCCAAATAGGTTATTAGAGGTATAAAAATAATGAATAATCAATTAAAAATTGATCAATAATTAATAACAAATATATTGAATATTATCAAATAAATATTATATATACTGTAAATTCCATAATTCGTATTTTATAGATCTAATATCTATAAGTGCTTATATTTGGGCGACGATCAACGACGACCTTTATATATCTTTACAAGAAATATGTATAAAAAAAACCTAACCGATTCGAGTTCGGAATGATTGATACTGAGGTCTATATATGACATTTTGAAAGTGAATTGCAAAGTTAAAATTACTCATTTCAAGTATAAGTGAACTTTAAATTCTCCAAAGTTTTAGTTTTAGTTTTACTTTTAGAACTTCTCTAAATTTTAAAATTTCAATAAAATGCGATATTGATTTTCGATATATTTAAAAAAAAGATTTTTTTTTAAATTTTGAAATTGTTGAAATTTTGAGAATTTATAAAAACATTGAATTTTTTTGATGATTCTGACAAATTTCGAAAATCTGAAAAAAATAAAAAAATTAGTATGCCAGAATGTTCAAAAACCTTTAAAACATAAAGATATGCAAAAAAAATTACGATTATTATATATTATGCAATGAGATGTTAAAATGTTGTGCAATAGAGCAAAACTTATTATTAGTTCATATTCATTTATTGAATTTTGAATACAATTCAATTTAAACTTGTCATTTTTCTATATTTTTATTATAGTTAATTTAATAATAAAAACTTTTAAAAATAAAAGCAAATTGCTGGAACTTCCCGTACCAAAAATTATTTTTTTTAAAAAAAGATTAACATTTTTGAAAAAAATTTACTCTATCAAATTAGATTTTTGAGAAACTATAATTTTGACAAAAACTTACTTTTTTCTAGGGTATGCCAAAATGTTCAGAAAGTTCTGAAACGTAAAGATATATAAAAATTTTCATTTTCGATTTTTTTGCGATTACTATAACTTGCCCTACGGGAAATTAATAAAAGTATGACTATTTTCAGAGTTCAAGTTTAGTCTAATTTTGAGCTGAGTCTCTTCCTTGTGGGATGCGAAATATATGAACAAATATTAATTCCCTTATATATGCTTAGCAATGTCTTCAATTTCTGTATCCACTACAGTATGTCGAGAAATTTAATTGTAAAGCGGAGTTCAAAGGCGCAATTACAATCAAAATACTATTACGGAATATATTATTATTATCACAAGTAAATAGTTTACAAGTTGCGACTGCCGACATATGCGCAATATCTGCGAAGTATTCAACCCATAAATAATTATACTATTATTGTATATGATAAGCAATCATTGTTCGTAGCGAATGACGTTTATGGCCACAACGTTGGAAATATTTCCTCTATCTGTAATGCAATAACGCGCGTTTGCAATGGCGATGGCGATGGCGCTTTGTTTCCCCGTGCGAAAAATATTTCTACATTTTGAATCGTCTATTTTCTTGAGACTCTCGAGATATTCAGGATAACTGGTGGTGCTTGGTATCGTGCCTTAAGGCAAGTTGCTGGAACTTCACGTACCAAAAATTAATTTTTTTAAAGAAAAGGTTTAATTTTTTTTAAACTTTGAAAAATTTTATTTCTGAAAACTGTGAAACTTGTTGCAGTCTAACGGATAAATTGATTATCAGATAATTTGATGTCTAATCATCATTTTTGATTTCCAAATAGCATTTTTTTACTTTTTTATTGGATCTACAAAACCGCTACACCTGTCTTCCCAAAATTTTCATCAGTTCTTTATTGCGTCAATCCAATTAAAACGTTTATTGAATAATTCAAATCGGACGCTCCGTTATCTCAAAAACTGAATTACGATTTTTCGCACTATTTTCCCAGTATCTTCGTAACGGCTGAAACTGCCTTTGCCTGAATTATTCAAATCGGTTGATCCCTAATCCCAAATTTGTATCCGCACATACATACATACACACACACATAGGAGCTGCTTGGAACGCCAGAGACAGATTTCCAAAAGAGGTGCTAATTGACCTGCGTTCTATGGAAAGAGAAAGGACGAATGGGACTTCGCCCATTTATAAGATGAGTATAAGTTTAAGAATTATAACTAATTTTTCTTTGGTATGCCAAAATGTTAGGAAACGTTTAAAACGTAAATATACATATATAAAAAAAATCATTTCCGTTTTTTTTGCGATGGTGCCATTTATCAAACTAAAAATTACTAATGAGCACATATTTTAAGTTGAGTCCACAATATAAAAAAATTGTAATTATTATCTAAGATTTATTATACTTGGTAGTAAATTGTACTCGAAACAAATATTTTCACAAGAAGGCAATAAAAGAAGAAGCAGCTGAATATAAAATAATATTTATAGCCGATTTTGCGAGTAACTTGAAAATTTTTAACGTCTTGCTATAAAAATTCAAGTAATAATTCATTTTAGCAAGCGAAACATGCTGCTTATATCGAATCGAGACAACCCATTGACGTGTTTCTGTAATGCTCGCAATTACTAAAACGTGCCAACGGCTCCATAAATAACAAACTGACATATTTCGCACTACAAAATATATGCAGAATATTCAACAATGTACAATGTTAAGTCACTATTAAAATCATACTTCGGCGATGAAAATTGAAACTTGATCTGAAAGTGAAATTAGTGATGAGAAAAAGTTTACTTAAAAAAAGTTAGTACAGTTGAAGTGCTAACTAAATGAGTGTACCATTACTAATTTAAAATGTCGTGAAATAATTATAAGAAACAATCCGACTTCATACATTTTAACATGTAACAAATATGTTACATGTCAAAGACATAAAACATGTCAATAAATAATTAAATATTGAGAACTATTATGTAAAAAGAAATTAATAAGATATTAGCACTAAATTATATACCAGATGCCATATTAAAGGAAGTGATAAGTTTAGTATACCAAAACCAACATCAATATCAAAACTCTTATACACCGACCCTTTCTGTAGGTACAGGCAAAAAGGATTGAAGATTGGTAAAGATTTAATCGCCAACAATTATTGATTAAACATTAGCATTGAATACTTAAATAAGTAAATTAAATTAAAATCTAAAAATTCTTAAATAGTGTTTGTTTTTACAAGAAGTCCTGTTAATTAATATCTCTTCATAATATTGGGGCTTAAAGATCCGCGGGCAAAAGGGTCTACCATCATTATGTCAAATACAAGGTAAGTATAGATTTTTTTTAACAACACTATTCTAAAGATGATATCAAGAAATATACGATCTTTATCAATATTCAAAACAAAAGTATTTTTTTCGTTCATAGTTTTTATGGTTTCGAGCATTTTTATTTATTAACAGTTTACGGTACCTGAATATAATTTCTACATATTCCTTATTTAATTGTTTTATAAGATGTGTTTTTATTTTTAAGTTAGATTCGACAATTAATTTTATATAGCTTCTATAAAAGCTTAAATGTGGGTGGGGTAAAAAGAACCAAGTTAACATGTACATTGGAAAGGGTGTAAACAATAAAAAAAAACAGTAAATAAAAAAGTAAATTTAGTTAATAAAATAAATTTTACATGAACCAAAAATGTGTCAATTTAATTTTCATTTCACATTGGTAAAATAATGTAGCTATAATTTCGTAAAATCCCTTTAAAATTAAAAATAAGACATTGGATCTGTTTATCCTCTGGCTGTCCCTATTTTACCCCGCTAATGGGGTAAAAAACGCAAATTATAGAAAAATTGTAAAAAAAACATATTTCCATAACTAGGAATCACCTGAGAATTTTACTGAAGATAGTTCGATAGTTGTTTTTTTGATACGATAGTTATGTGTTTTGGTGTAGTTCATTTAATTTAGACTATATAATTACCGAAGTCATATTGGACCTTTATGCCCTGCCCTACGTTATATAATTTAATTTTGCTATCAATATCACAGAAAAATGTTCACTGCTTTCAAATATTATTTCTCAAAATTTTTGATCATTAAAATTATGTAAAATAGGAAGACGAGGAGGGCAAAAAAACTAGAAATGTGTGGTTTATTTCCATATTTAGTCCAAGTAATTAGCTTTGCCATATATGCATGTAGAACATTCTCTATATTTGTAATAAGTATTCACTACATTATAATATGCATACGCGTTATTTTGTCACGTACTTCTAGCCACAAAAGATGTGTATGCAATAAAACGATGAAACGAACAAATGAAAGTAAATAGTGTTAGTTTGACTCATTGGCACCTCTACGTTAGAATTTATATTATATTAATGATGCTGTATATACAATTTATAATAACAAACCCAAACCATAAGCACGTTGTGTTTGGTGCCGACAGCCCGTACGTGATTATTTGCGTTTGTAGTTCGCGCGTATAAATATTCTCACCTTCTCGCGCAGATGGAAGATATTCGAACAAGCTGAGTGAAATGTCCTTTTATTAAATCTAATTATTAAACAGTATTACTCTATATTGAAACAATTGTTAAATAACAGGGCTACTTAAACCTTCATTTCAATAATTACCTTAAGGGGCACAACTAGTGTAACCGCCTAAAAAAAAGGTGATTTTTGGGAATTTATATTTCAAAAATTATATATTATATTAATTATATTATATAATTATATAATTATATAAATTAATATTATTTCAAAATTTTAGGAATATATTTATACATGTTTTAAGAATACATAGTAAAATGTTTGAAGAAAAAAATAATATATAAAAAAGTATTGTCTATAAAATGATTTACGATAAAGGAAAAAAATAAAAAATTGACAAAATGACGGCGTGTTTTTTAAAAAAAAGTCGAATTTTACCGAAAATTTTGGTCGTTTTTGGACTGCCAAAATTCGATTTATGATCCGATCAAATAGTTCATTTTACGGAGAACTAAATATAGAACATGTAAAAAAAATTTGATAGTTATCGGATCATTTGTTTTTGAGTAAATGATCGTTATTATTTCGTTCTCTCTCTATCGTTACTCTTTAAATGGCTGTGACTCAAAAACTATTTAAGATATCGATTTAAAATTTTTGTATGTTATTTTTAAAAGTATAACCTATCGAAATATGGAAAAATTGAAAAATCGATTTTTTTTAAATTTTACACTAGTTGTGCCCCTTAACTTCATGAACCCGATCATTAACTCTCTTATTTATGAATCCGAGTTTAAAAAGTAGCAGCAAGCGTCTAAACTCACTTAACTACCAAGCCATATCAATATAAAATACTTTATTTTGCAAATTCTTAATTTTTATAATTCAACCACTTCTCATAGGCCTATAATATTTTAAATTGTTCGTTTTGAATATCCACGTTATCACCATGCAGTTTCATCAAAATCCCAGAAGAGTAAACTTGAGGTTCTCCTCATTAGAAAAATTGATATATTACAGAACAACAAATTTTAATAAAACAGTATTTGTATATTATTTGTTGGAAACGATATACAGTCAACTCGCTTATAACACGTTGCTCTGGAAACGCGGTATACATGCTACGAGGAGGTAAAATTGTGGGTACTCGATTAGCGCGGTTATCGTTCAACAGCCCATAAGTTTCTTTCGCGAAAACTATAAATGACTATAGTAACTAAATATTGTAAAAGGTATTAATATAAGTTTTATTGTCGAATGCCACTTTATATAATTGTTATGTGCTATGTACGGAGCTTCTTCACTGCACGTTAGCTTTTCTTAAAAAAATCAACTTGAAATTTTTTTTGTTGGAAAACTGTTTTTAGTTTAGTTTTCATTTCATTTTTTATTCATATCCTATATAAACTCTTCAAATCAAAAATAATTTGAATAATTTTATCATATTTCTACATTTCAATGAAATTTAGTTTAGTTTTCAATGAATTCAATTAAAAATAATTTATATTTATCATAACTTCATATAAACTCTTCATTTCAATAAAAACAATTTATAATTAGTCCTGTCTTTTGTATTTATTGGTCTTCTTACATCGCGATACAAATTATGTGATTTGTATTAGTTATGTGTTTTTCATAACGCGATCCCCATACATCGCTATGATCGGTTTAGATAGAACGCGCTATGAATTAGCTTGGTTACGTTAAACTCAGGGTTTCTTATAGCGCGGTTTCCATATTAGGCGTTATAAAAGAATTGACTGTAATTGCTTCATTCAAATTTCTGAAGACAGTCTTATATGCGAGACTTTCGAAATTCACTGCCTTCGAAACTTTGCATTCGGTAATTGTCTCATTCATAACATACTGTTTCATATAATTATTTGTGTATATTTTTGCAGTTACTTATTTGTGAAGCTTATTATCATGATAATGGGTAATGAAATATTTTGGATATACAATCGACATTCATTATTTTTAGGTAACAATAGTTCACGTTTAACCAGTTTCTAAATCATTATTTAAGGATAAACTGACCATTATTAATTAAAAATATATTATTTAGCGTTATATATTAACGAATTATTATAAACCCGTATTATATAGAAATACATAGTCATACTCGTGTATATCATTTTCATAATTTGATGGTTTATTGTGATTTTATTATCAAGTAATTGTGAATATACAATTTGATCTTATACTTTTCGAAAATGTAGAAACGAAAACGAGACGAAAGATCTCAAATCTGGGACAAATATTGCTTTTGGAAAAACCCGGGACACAAGGTGGAAATCTGAGACTGTCCCGGCCAAACCGCGACGTATGGTTACCTTAGTAATAGGGCAGTAAAACCTATTTATTATTTAACATAAAAAGTAATAAACTTTATCATTTTTGGTATCTTATATAATAACTGATGAATGATGATGATGAACGATGATTGAATTAAAGAAAATCCAAAGCAATAATTATTAAGTTCTAACACAAAGCTTGGTATGAAAGTTTTTCAATGTTCTCTTATTTTGTTATTCTTCTTACTCTTGAATGATTGTGTGTTGTACATATTATTATTATGTACTTGAATACTCTCAAACAGCGATTGAAAATCACTTGTCGATGGGCGGTACCGGCAACAAAGATGAAATGAATTCGTCATATGATATACAAGTACACAACGAAGTCGCTGGAGGAAGTTACGATTTGATTCCTTTTCATGGGAGCAAAGATTTTAATTAAAGTATAACCCGCTTTCGTTTACCGTGCTTTGTAGTGAATCACGGCGGCTTTGTATATGTCGTTCAATTATTGTGTACATAGCGAACACTCAAGGATATATATATATATATATATATATATATATATATATATATATATATATGCATCCATGTATATAAAATTCGAAGATGTATTTTATACGGCAACGGGGAAGTTTTATTATTCATATCGCTGTGTTCCTTTTGTATGCATCTTTTGATATTTCCTTCGCGACATGCCAGCAGAGCGCCAATCTTAAATACTTTAACACTTTGACTGCCGACGCTATTAATTTTATTATGGTGTCATGATTCAAAATAACTTTATTTTGTGAATAACGACAACTAAAATAGCGTGATTTGTTAAAATTTCCCCTGCAAATCATTCATAATTCACTTGAATGTTACTATTATCAAGCCGAACATGACAGACTAATCTGTGGATTAGTGTAAGATCTATAGAATTAATAATTACAAGTTCCTGCTTCGATAACCGGGACAACCTGATGTTGAGCAGTAGTAGTGTTTAGAAATATAGATAGCAATTTTTTTCTAAACAGAATTATCCCTTATCCTTATCAATCTGCATCAATAGAAAACCTTCTTCAGTATTATAGAAATTGTTCGGACGTATTTTCGTTTTACTATATTGGTCATGAAAGTGAAAACCTTCAGGGCATTAAGCTTTACACGGAATGGTTGCTACCCCTGGTAGAGGGGGTAGGAGAGTGTTTTAATTGAACTAGTTATTCACTTCAAAAAGTGAAGTCCGCAAAACAACATGTTTAATAAATAATCAGTAAATATATCTTCTTTCATTATAACTTAGTAACAAATCAGTGATTGTAATTAGAACTGCAACAAATACATAATATACAAACATATCAGTGTTTAATACAGCCCACAGCTACAAGGGTTAAATTATAACCCAACAACCTGAGTTAACGAAGGAGAGTTTTAATAAATTTTATAACTAAGTAACATAAATACAAAAATTGTAGTAATATATTCATCATGTTTAAGAATTTAGTACAACAGCTCATAGGACTCGTTAAGCCCAGATTGTTAATAAAAACAGTTACATAATTTTTACAGGTCATTCTAAATATGGTTTGTTGTAATCACATTTCAAATAGTATAAAGTGTAATTATACACAACTTTATTTAAAAAATTTCATATATTGTTATTATTGATATCTTATACAAGTTTTTAAAAATGGCTAAAGTTCATATTATTGCAGCATAATTGCTTTTACAAGTTGCGGTAATGAAAGCTATATCCATAAAAAATTCAGCATAATTAATAATAATTATTAATAGTTATAAATTAAATATTTATTTATATTTATTTATTATATATTTGTTCTAAATAAAGCTATAAGAATAAATGATCTAAAAGTTGTGCATATGACATATGACAGTCATATCACAGTTGAAAAACGATTTAAAAAAATAATAATAATAAAGTATATCAAATCTAATAAGAAGATTATCAAGTGAACATTAATATTTTTAACATACAGTTCTTTAATATAAAAATCGCCCCAATTTGAAATATCAAATTCGAACAGAAGCATAATTAGCTTAGATCCTCATATTTTATCATGTCACTGCATTTCCAGTTCAATGTGATGTTTTATCATTACATATCACATGTAACAGAATTTAATTTTGAGCAAATAGTTTATTACATAATTATAATTAAATCCAAACAATTTCCAGACAATAGCAATCGCAACAATTTTCATATTATTTCAGGCACATGTTACAATTTAAATAAACGATGTAACGCTCATCATTACCGGTATTCGACATTTATGTAGTTATATTGTGATAATGTCAAAGTAGCAAGTATTATTGTAGCATTGTCGAAGTTTTTTTATCAGACATGACATAAACTAATTTAACTTATAAAAAACATTGATAACTTACTTGATGCGAAGTTTTATATACATATAAAGGTGGAGTAAGAAAATATATTAATAAAACAGAAGTGTGTATAAAACAAACTGCTATTTTTTCCGGAAACCGTACTTACGAATTAACAATTAATTAATGATATTTAAAAAAAACTTTCTAGTCGTATTGACACCATATTGGGATGGTGTTTTAAATAGCCCAGGATTTTTGTAGATAATATTAATAATAATAATGGTAAGTACTGCCCTAAGGCAGGGAAAATAGTGTGAAAGATTTTCCATCGCCACTTCACACCGCATTACCCGAAATTGGCAATTTTCAATTGAAAACCTTTTTGATCTAATTATTTTTAAGTAAAGTTTTTTGCAGATACAGAACAATGTCCATTTGGTGTCCAAATGGTATATGCATATTAACATATCAGCTTTATTATAGAGATAATGCAAAACAATATGCATAATTTTTATGAAGAGTTCCGTACCCATTTAAAATCGTTTCTTTACCTTAATTAAATTTTAATATTGTGGGATTGAAAATTTGAGATTTTCAAGCAAAGCTTTTAAATTTGTTCATAAATTTAAATAGCACGAATTGAACATTTAGTAATTTAAAAAATATAACTTCTTTACAAAAGTTAACACTAAACTGTTTATACAATAACATTCAAGTGTAGTCTATTGTTCGTTAATTTCAAAACATATAGAACATTATTGAATATGATTGAATATTGGATATTTTAGGAATTTGATTAAAAAGTCGAAACTTCAACAATTTCATTAAACTCTAAATTTTCGAAATTTTCAACAATTACATAGTTCTAAAAAATCTAAATTTTCCAAAAAAAATCTAAATATTTGAATGAATTTCTTTTAAAAATTCTTTATTTTTTGTTATTCGTTTATGAAACATGCAACATTCAACAGCTTGTTTAAAAATATAAAGCATACATACTAGTTATATTCAGAACAATTAACAATGTTATTAATAGGCTGATCTTACAAATTTTACAAATGATCAAATAAAAAATATGATTATATTAGATGCATTACCAATAAATCTAGTGAATTCTGAAACCGAAATAGAGACCAGAAACTCAATCGACTATGTATATTTTATAGAGCTTTTATACGATTTATTTTTACATTTCACTGATGATGCTTACTTTCAAAATATATCACTAATTCCAACGATTTAACTTTAGTTAAAGACCGATATTAAATAAAATGTCGTATTAGCATCTTACATGTAAATCATAAACAAACATAAAATGTGTTTATATATTCGAATACCTTGTATATAACTTGAGTGATAATCAATAAAGAAGATTCAAAATTGAATTACTACTTATTATAGTTATTCAAATACAATAAGATATAGCAATCGATTCTAAGTTTTTCTTGTGCTCTATAAGATTACTGAATGCTGTAACATTTGATGTTACGAGCCAAAACAAATTCTTTATTCCATTTATATTAGTTAGTAACGGTTTTTCTTTCATATAGTAACACTATAAGCATTATGAACAGTTATAAAAATTGGCTTAATGTTTTCGCAAGGGGATACGATAAAGTACACGTATTTATTTATATATTGTGCAAAAACTGCTTTTCATAAATGATGATTTGCATTTATTGCAGTAGCGATGCGATTCTTGCTGCGTAAAGAAATAACGATGTATAAAGAGGAAAATATCGATAAAAATACTTTTTAAATATACAACTTCTACGCTTTTGCTTGTAAAAAAAATTAGAAAAAGTAATGATGAAATTGCTGGTAGCAGTTACATAAAGGTGATAAAAATAATAAAATATGTGAGTATATAAACATATTGCTAAAAAATATGTATCGTAATTGCAAACGATAACACAAAAAATAAAAAAATTATAGGCATTTGAACAATTTTTTTTATTATTTTTAAACAGTAATCAGACCTTATAAGTCCTATAAGCTGTATATGTATTATAATAATATCACTTAATATTATACTTTTTCTTAATAATAGTCGGTTCTATAGATGGTAACCAAAACAGTTGTCCCATCTCTGCGTGATGAATTATTATTACAATTTCTGGAATAGGTCGAATGTTTATTGATGCAGCAATGCCGAATAAGAGCTATTTTCACTTGGAAACATATTGCTATCTTTATTTCCAAGTGAAAACCGTTGTCACTACTGCGTGACAACAGGCTGTTCGAGACTCTGATTCCGGTCCAGTCGATCTAACCACTAACTTACGAGCGAGCTCACAAAATATTTAAATAAATTTTGAACAAATCGTTAATTGAATCTTTCCAACTGAAGTTTGGCAACTCTTGAAGTTCGTATCTCAATGTGTGCGAAATATTTATCAGACATGAGACTATGATGCTGGGGAGCCCAATGAATTGCTATTTTCCCAACCGAAACTTTTGTTGTACATTATCCATCTAGTCACTAGATTGTAGGGTCTGGGTTAAGTCAATAATTCACGTGCGGAACTACCAAATGCTTTTGTACACTAAAAATATGAAGATTTCCGAAACTTTGCAGACAATATGAGCGTTGATTAAAACGCCCACGAAAATATATAATGCTTTATTGATCGAAAACATTCTTCCGACAAAGCATTCATAACATAATAACTAGTATAATCACACACTATATATATATATATATATATATATATATATATATATATATATAAATGGTATGTTACACCTGGGCTTTTAATAGAAATTCATATTTTTTCCAAATGCATTTTTTAAATTTTTAGAACATCCAATAAAAATCCAATAGATGAATAAAAACACAAAGTTTTCTTAAGATGGTCAATTAATGACGTTTCGGAACTACATACGTTCCATCATTTAAATAGAGTAATCAATTCTGCTAATTTATAAACAGAAGTTTTATTTTTTAAATTACTGAGTTCCTTTATATTATTCAATAAAAATCGAACTATATAAAAATAGCAACAGATACAATTAGGGTAAAAGGGACAAAGTTATATATCTTAAGCTTTTTTTCTGAACCATGTTTTTCAAATCAATTATAAAAGATACTATTTTATATTAGGAATAGAAAGATGATTATACCATTCACAAACAATACAATCGGCAGAAAATTATATCTTTTATAAAAGTTTACTATGTGAGCTTTATTGATTTGTGCAATGATTGTCTCATATCGCAATCAAGTTTGGTTATATTACTATTGAATGGTCAAAACACTACGGTATAGCATTTCAGAAACTAATATTTATCTACGTTTGCAGTCTGCTTTAATTTATTTCTTATATAATAAAACAGTGATATATCCCACGAAAAAGTCTGTCTTTGGCGCCAGAGGCTTATTAAGCCAATATTTACTCAGACTTCAATATTTCGTAGCACCGCCAAACACTTATCGTTACAAGAAAATAAGATTCAGTACACATGTGAATATGACAGGGTGTCTTTATTCTCATATAGCAATTGTCTGGGGACTAGACAAAATATTTAATGAATATTATTGAAACGACTATAGCTCGTAACGAAATTTCCAGATTGTGCTCGTTATTCGCTCTTGATCCAAAAAGTTTCGCCAGTATGAAAAAAGAGAGAATGAGTGCTGTCAAGTCGCACTTAGCTTTTTTTTATTTTACCTTAGTAAATATTATAGATAAAAAATTACTCTATCTACCATATTTGAGGCATTACTACCCAAAAAGATTATTTTCAGCGAATATAATAGTACATATATAATAACATATAATATTATTTATTAACTTTGCAGAATTGCTTTAGTCAGAAGATAAATTTATTCTGCGACAAATGGGATTCAGTATTTTTTCCATGGATAACATTGTTATGTGTTTCCATTTCGTTAGAACTCCCCTCACCAACTACTTTATTCAACAGCTAATACAACATGCAGTTTTTATGCAAGAATTTATGCTATGCAATGAGCGAAACCATTTTCATTGCATTCTGCATAAAATTTGCATATAACCGACGAATAATTATTAAGAAAATACCTAATCTAAGACTCAATTTCGCGACCTGATTCCAACTTATAAAATACAAGTGCAAAATTTAAATTTGACATTTAATATATAAATGTCGTCTATACAGTCATTCAGAAAATTAAGAAAAAAAACGTAGTAGTGTTGGAAAAGAAAAATATAGTTTTAATCAAAATTTCCTGTGGAAACTAAAAGTAATATAAAATATGTGCCGTTTCGTAAGTAACTGTCAATTAAATATGTACTCTATTTCAATATTATCAGTAGTAAAATAATTTTTTCATTTACCCAGGGAGACTTTTGAAAGAAAATGCAAACCTGATAAATATGCCAACGTTGTCCTCTGTCACTTTATCAAACGCTTTATATTCGATTTAAAGAGTTTTTATCACGTGTCTATGAAAATTGAAATATCAGCTTTCCGTATTTGACATGTGTGAATTCTTTTTCTGAAACAATCCATAGTTGTGCAAATGACATATTTGGCAAAGCTATTTTTGCAAATATGGAAGATTGTTATTGAAAACTTTTGGGGCAAAAGTACAATAAAAGTCGAATATATTACTTATTGACATTTAAGATAAATACTGATTATTCCTATAAATTGTATGGTGGCATAATATATATGCACTTTGCGAGCTTTCGTCTGTGAAGTGGCAACCATCAAACATTTAAAACCCTTGTAAGTAATTATAGATAAGTTCAACTTGTAAGTTTCGTTCATTTACAGAAGATTCCATACAAATTCATAGACAACGACGGTGACTGTGTTATTATAACACCAATGACGTTGTGTACGTAGAGGATTTTAAAGTAGACATAACTCACAATTAGGACGAAATAAAAAATTGAGTTGCTTATACATATTTACAACTTGTTGAAATACAATTAATTAAATATGTACTATACTAAATAAAAGATGATAATATGTAACACACCTCAACATCGCTATTGATGTTATAAAAAAATACAGTACTAAACATCAAAAACTTACAACTATCCTAATGCAACAATGGCTTATTTGCTTGATATTTTGCCTTAAGAAGACAAAAAAAACTGCCTATAGATTATTGTAAATAATTTGTAATCCATAATCAATTGCTTATTGGAGCAATTACTACCATTTGTTCTTTTTATGTAATTTTTTACTCTATTTATCTCCTTTGATTATTTATATTTTAATGTGTAGTTTAGACCTATAACTTAGAGTTCTGTCGATAACTCTGATTATTGTATAATATTGAATGAATAAAAAAATAATATGTAATATCATAAAAATTTTAACTATAATAATGATATTTCAAAGAACATTTTTCTGTCACACCACATAGCTGTTAGTCAAATTATGCAATATATCTTCGAAATAAGTTTTTTCTTTTATTTTTCTCGATCATTCCAGATCTCGAAATTTATTGCTTTTTGAGTTACTTTTCCGCAGAACGTCTGTATGTTTGTGTGTTCAAAAGAACTACAATAAACCATATATCGATTTGAGGTAGGGTGCGGAAGCGGAAATAGTACTCGTAATAACTGCAATCGAAATCATGATTTGAACAATAGTTTACTATACAGTTTTCTATATAAACGATAATGATAAATCAGAATCGAGTTTTGAAAATAATTTACTTCGGTAATGTGATAAAGGCTGCCTACGCGACGCATACTAGATAATAACTATTTATTCCTCAACATAAACCGTAGAAAGTTTCCAACGACATAAAATATATCATTTAAATAAGTATTCAAAGTCATTTAACAGAGTGTAGGAAGGCGGATTTAAACAAATGAGAGACGATGGCCGCGCGTTCGCGGAGTAAATGCATCGCGGCCACCGTGCGGCAGTGTGGCGGTGCGGCCGGAATGATTGACGGCCTATGGCAGCCTGTCAGAGATTTTAATAAATGCTCGTTTCAAATCTATTTAACCGGAATATTCCTCTAGGCGTCGATGCGCGACTGTATGGGTGGCGTGTGTTTTGCGCGCGCCTTACTCTTGCTCGAAAGCGTCTACGTCTATGTCTGTATTCGCGTAAGGATATTTCCGACGCCTGACAATATAAAACGTGTAGTGTGCATGATCAAGCGAATGTACACAAGATAAACGCGTTTATACTGTCAGAACGAGATGAGAATTAGGAAAAGAAACCCGTATCGAAGGTACAAGGGGTAAGATTTATAATTCGGATGTTGCGCACTACAGCCATGCTCTCTAGTGCAATATATAATTGTAACTATTGTCTAATAAATAACGGATAGTACTGTCCTGGAGCAGGTCCGTGGGTTGAGTTAAACTCCAACTCGATTCAGGGAAGAAGAGTGTGTGAGATTTCGCATTGCCGTTTCAGACCGCAGTGCCCGAAATGGGCTATTTTCAATTGGAAACGTATTTTTTATCTATATTTTCAAGAGAAAATTGATATCACTACTGTATGATATCAGGTTATCCAGGCCAAGGGTTCGATCTAACGACTTTGTCCACACGAGACAGTGCGCCAACACCCTAAAGTGATTATCCACTTTAGAGACCACTTTCTGTTCAGCATTAGGATTGCACAAATTAAATTGCATATTAGGCCGTTTCCATTATAATGATAATACTAGTAGTTTTAACATGTTAGGTATATTATTAATATTACATTAATGTAAATCTACCAGTACGTATTATTTCTTTTATTACGCATTGTAATAAAAATTTCATTTCTTCGACCACTTTCTGTTCAGCATTTAGAATTTGCACAAATTAAATTGCATGTTGGGCCGTTTACATTATAATGATAATACTAGTAGTTTTAAAATGTTAGTTATATTATTAATATTACATTAATGTTAATCTAGCATTACTTATTATTTCTTTTATTATGTATTGTAATGAAAATTTCATTTCTTCAACCACTTTCTGTTCAGCATTTAGATTTACCACAAATAAAGTTGCATGTTGGGCCGTTTTCATTATAATTATAATACTAGTAGTTTTAAAATGTTAGTTATATTATTAATATTACATTAATGTAAATCTAGCAGTACGTATTATTTCTTTTATTATGTATTGTAATGAAAAGTTCATTTCTTCGACCATTTTCTGTTCAGCATTTAGATTTTGCGCAAATTAAATCGCATATTAGGCCGTTTACATTATAATGATAATAATAGTAGTTTAAACATGTTAGTTATATTATTAATATTACATTAATGTAGATCTAGCAGTACGTATTTTTTATTTTTTTTAGTTTTCTTAACAATGTGCAAAACTTGAGATTATAAGCTATTATGAGATTTCGCTTTCTAGAAGGCAAACCAATTATTCTCATTTTGTAACATATTATATTAAGGATAGAAGAGAAAACAAATTTTAAGCTTTATAATATTGTTACTGAATTAAAAAAATGGTTTGCAAAATTAATTTAAATAATATCATATGCAATGGAGAAAATAAATATACAAAATAAATCGATGTGAAAAATTTAAATGAATAGTCATATGTGACTCGACAGTGAAATGCATATTTATTATTTATGAATTGTCAAATTTGCAGAATATTCCTATCACAAGGAATATTTCATTTTCCAGCTGGTGGGATTCAACTTGCACGGCCATCGCGCTTTCGTGTAAAACCCTTCATTTGTAATCGAGCAAGTGTAGAGACAAAGAAATTAATAATACTCCCTAATTCTATTTGGGTTGTGATATTTCAATGGATTGCTCTCGTCGCGTACTGGTGTTTGTAACATATACATGTACAAACTAGTAAAAAGAAATATTCTCGTATTAAATTGAAACGCTTTATGTTTTATCATGGATTGCTATACGTTCGTTCATACAGGTTATGATTTTTTCCCATTCCGCTGACGAACGAGGCGTACGTTACTAATGGCGTTACATAAATTATGAGCCGTATGAAAATGAAGTATAATTGATTGTTGTGTTAAGTCATCTGTTTTGTAATTCTATTTTATCATTTAAAAAGGTTAGCACGGTTGTCACATTATAAATGATTAATAATATCGATTCACGTCGAATATGATATAGCATCGACGAATACCACCGACCGGCATACAATGATATATACAAGGAAATGCAATCAATGAAGCTTCAAGCAGGACCGGGAAAGATCGAAGCTTTTGTCCTTTGATGACGGGTTCAGAGGTTCCATTTTAATACTTATTGTAGAATGACCCCGTTGGCCGATTCACGTTATACCTTCGTTGACATCGGATCATACGTTATTGTCGAGCTTCATATTGCAAAACAATATACAAGAGTTTATGAGTCGGAATATAGAACAGTGTTCCATATAAAGTAGGAGATTATAATGCAGCACTTATTATCGAGGCATCGCAATTTTGTGGAGGTCGTACAGTCCAGAATGATAATTTAAACATGACCTGTCTATTATAATACATATATGGCTTTCTATTGTTGCCATTATTATACCATATATAGGGGGTTATCAATAAATATCTTGTAAAACATCGACTGTTTGGAAGTAATTATATACTAAATAATGCGCAACCATACAAAATTACTACAAAATACATGGGTAACTGTTTTAGAAAAATCATAAAAATAATTTATAATTGAGAATGGATTACATAATACAATGACGTTTCGAAATTTTATATCAAATATGTTATTAAATTTATTATAAGAAATATACTTATAAGAAGATGAGCATGACAAAATTTACAAACTTAGTATTCTCTTCAAAACTTATTAAAATTATTAGAAAAATCAAATAGTAATAATATATTACATTTGGCGCACAAAAGAACTAAAATGTAAAAAAAACTTGATATACTTCTAGCATGACGTTTACAAACGAAATGAAAGTTTACAAACTTAGCATTTTCATTACAAAATGGAAAAATCAAATAGTAATATATCACATTTAGCGTTCAAAAAAACTAAAATGTAAAAAAGCTCGATATAGTTCTCTATGTTGAACGTAATATTGATAAAACCTATTGAAAATGGGGAAAACCAATTAGTCTAAATATATTTATGTTTATAATACATTATTGAATAGTTTGATGAAAGTACAATATAACAGTTTACAAGAAAATATAATTATGTGTAAAAAACTTTTTTAATATATATACATTACTCAAACAAGTTTTAGGCAAGTTGCAGAATATTTGTTTGGTTTTTTATAGTGATTCTGGTTGATACGTCCGCCGTGACTATTTAGTATTTTTATTTTGCTATGTTTCTATAGTGTCATAAATCTTTCAATTAATCTCATCCAGTGTAATTGGTGTGTTTGGAACCCTCTCCTTTCCTCAACATTCATAATCTGAACACGCTGGTTGTTCGAGATTTCAAAAAGCAACTGTCCTTCATAACAGATAACCTCATTTTTCTGAATATACTTTATTTTCTATTCTTTGAAGAAGCTATAGGATTATATACAATAAACTACTTCGAAAGGGTCCAAACAACCCCCATCTTTAACATATAACATATACATAGTAGATTTTAAATATAGCCATGTATCACCATCGCTCACGTAATTAATTGACGCCCCCTAGATGTGTTTATTCTATAATCAATAATAACCATATTTTCTTTAATTAATACTATCTACCACGCAAGCTGTACAATATTCGATATTCCTCCCTGTCCAATATTTGTGATAATATTTTCAAGCCCTTCGACTATTGCATTTGCAGTGACATTTACGCATGGTTACTTTAAATCGAATACAAAACCACGCGCATAATTCAAGCACATTTTCGGCGTGGGTGTTCCTCTTTGCGTCACTGTCGCGACGTGAAGGGAGTGATATGAGATGGAGTGCCACCAAATGGAAAGAGAATAAGGTATAGTGAATAACATTAATCCGAGCTTGCACCATTGACCGCGCTTAGAAGATAGATAGTCATTGCTGTATATCGGGCCGGAGTAGAGAAGTACTCCGTGCCGGCTGCGCGGGTCTATGCGCAGCAAAAATTCATGACTCAGTAAACGATGGCAGCGATCTTAACTAAGTATAAGTGTGAATAACTAACATAATATATTTAGTGCTTTTTATTTTCAAATGCTTACTTAATTTTATTCATATGACGAAATTTAATTCAACGAAAAATGTAACTAATTACAAAAACCATTTTGTCAAAATGGCATATTTTTTTATCATATTTTTAACAGCAATCAGAACCTTACGTCCTATGAGCTGTTGGGCTGAAACTTCTTCTTACTTCGTATTTTTTAGATGGTAACCCAATGGTTAATCCATCCATATTTGATGATTTTTTGTTATTAGAATTAATCTAATAGGGCTGACTTTTTATTGGTGCAGCAATGCCGGGCAAGGGCTATTTTCACTTGGAAACATATTGCTATCTATATTTCCAAGTGAAAATCGTTGTCACTGCTGCCTGACAACAGGCTGCTCGAAGTGGGTACCGAACCCGGGACCTCTGATTCAGGTCCCGTCGCTCTTAACCGCTTACCTACGGGCGAGCCCAAAATGACATATAAGATAAAGACATACTGAGATAATATTTTTTAAGAAAACAGTTCACAAATAAATCTCTTACTCTTTGTAACACCAGTTCGTATCGCATGAGCCTAAAGGGAACAAGTCATACATAGTAACCAATCTTCGCCGGTCTCAAAATGAAAAAAAGATCTTTGCAATAAATGGAAGTCTATTCTTTTTAGAGGTGGTTCATTTGGTCTGTTTTTAGAAGTTGTTAGAGTATAAATTATAAGCCAATCATATTTGACAAGTTTCAATTTCCTTTTTTCTTGGCTTCGAAAGAGTTATCTATCTATGTCATTTTGTCTAAAAATGAACAAAAATGAACAAATGCCAAGATTATTGCAATAAAATTGATAGAGATCACTAGTATACTGGTTGATCACTATTACTATTAATTTTAATAGAAATAATTACAAATAATTACGAATAAGTCTTAAAAAATCACGACCGCCACACCCAAAATTAACTATTGGCAGCGCGATACACGTTTGTACTGATTACTGCGACAAGTCTGTGACAATGACGCTCAATATCTGGCAGGATTGTGATTATGGCTTTCTTAACGTTATAAAATCGCGAAAACGTAAACGTAGTAAAACTAACCAATTTTGAAATAAGATCATTGTGTCATTTTGTCCATATATGGCATTTTGTCCGTATTTCAAGCACACACCATATTGCTAATAATAAGAACAGCTTAATGATCACTCTAATGGTTTATTTAAAATATCAGTTGACCAAATATAAATTCCCGAAGATTGACAAATCTGTAAATTAAGATAGTAAAGGTTCTCTAAAAAGGTATCATAATTAATAGCATAGCACGCACTAAGAATAATAAGTGATTAATTATCTTTGTTAATATGTTTAGATAAGTAATGTATTATTTCCACCTCAATTTAAAAAAATGGGCTCGAAATCGTCTCAGGTTTGATGCCCGATTAGAGCAGTCTGATGTCAAAAAGTAGTGACATCAGATTTCATTTGGAAATGGATAGCAATATGTTTCCAAGTAGAAATAGCCTTGATCCTGCATCGATGAAGAAATAAAAATTCATCTGTATTAGAAAAAATTGTAATAATCAAATCTATCACATAGAAATGGGGCAACTGTTTGGGTTATCATCTATAAAAAAAAACAGGCGTAGTAATTCATCACAACAGCTCATAGTAGATTTAAGACCTGCTAACAGTGAATTTAGAAATGTAATAAAGTAAGGCAGCGACCTTAGTTTTTAGGTATTTTTGAATAAATATTTTTTTATATCAAAATTACTGACTTTTAGTATGAACTTCATTATTCGATCATGGTGTGATTAAGTTCTGATCGCTTCTCAAACAAATATTTTTTTTTAATTGAAAAAGAATTACACATTTCGTTAAAATAGATGTAATATAGATTTTTGAATGATTTGCAATGAATGAAAGAAATAAGTGCGAATTGTACTTGGCATAATTCGATATTGTATCGGACCATTGGAGCAAATTGCGGATAAAACATTATAAAAAGTGTAAACTGAATTAATCAGATGCAAAGTATATTTATGCCTTATAGTGCTATTCATAAAAACTGAATATTATCTGTTTACGAAATCACACTTGAAGCGAACTGTACTCTTACTTGAAGCATAATATCTTTAATCATTACCGCGGCCGTTGGAATTTTTCGAGTGATAAATTTTTAATGTGTGCGCACGTTCTGCATACGTTTACAGGATGACCGTCGACGAAGGCTGGATGCACGGTGCCACTTTTCGCACGCATGTATTTTCGAAGTAATAATGGTAATTTATAATAATTACACAGTTTCTTCATTCCTTTTTGCACTGCAAAAGTGCTTTACAACGTGCTGGCTTCATTGAAATTATTCACAAACACAAAAAATATAATATAATCTGTAACAACGACGCCGAGAGGCGTACATTCTCAATGTTTCGGGGCACGTGTTATTTTCACGCAAATTATTCTCGTCAAAATTCATAAGGTTAACTCGATCCGCTGCGCTCCCCGTACTGTATGCATTATTAATTTAAATTAAAGAAATAATAAATTACTCTCCGCTTGAGTGCAATATTCAAAATATCATAATGTTTTGAAGAAACATTTATTATATTAAAGGAGACGATATTAAATTTATCAGATCGGATGTGAATTTTTTATTGTCAAATATGTGTGCAGTGGACTTGATGAGTAACACTAACAGTAAATTTAGAGAAAAACATTAATAAAATAAATTTATCTATTAACAATAATCAGATGTCAATATGATCAAAGTACTAAATCATTCGCGATTCAAATATTTGCTGATGACTTTATTTAAGATGACCATAAGTCCCGGATTGGCCGGGACAGTCCTGCATTTCAACCTAGTGTCCCGGGTTTTTCTAAGAGCAATAATTGTCCCGGATTGTCTCGGATTTTCGAAAAGTATAGGTTCAAATTGAATCTGCAAAATTACTTGATAATAAAATTACAATTACCGATAAAATATCTGAAAATGATATGCTTATATCAAACAATACGTTGCCGAATTCAAAATTTCAAAGGCGAGTTGATGCATCCTAGATATTATATGGGCTCGCCCGTAGGTAAGCGGTTAAGAGCGACGGGACTTGTTTCAGAGGTCCCGGGTTCGATACCCACTTCGAGCAGCCTGTTGTCAAGCAGCAGTGACAACGAATTTCACTTGTAAATATAGATAGCAATATGTTTCCAAGTGAAAATAGCCCTTGCCCAGCATTGCTGCATCAATAAAAAGTCAGCCCTATTAGATTAATTCTAATAACAAAGATTATTAAATATGGATGGATTAACCATTGGGTTACCATCTAAAAATACGAAGTGAGGAGAAGTTTCAGCCCAACAGCTCATAGGACGTAAAGTTCTGATTGCTGTTAAAAATATAATTAAAAAAAAAGATATTATATAATCGAATTATAGAATCCTTACTAAAAGTCAGTAATTTTGATATAAAAAAATATTTATTTAAAAATACCTAAAAATTTGGTTAATATAATACCTTACTTAACATTTCTAAATTTACTTTTAGCAGATCTTCAGTCTACTACACGCCCTCTTATTGAAAAATAGGGATATAGTTTGTTACTTTTTTAGATTTCAGCATATCATATTTTTTGAATCGCAAAAAAATTGAAAGGCATAAGGCAATTTTCAATGAGAAGATATTATTGATTATTAAACCTGTAGAGCTTAATATGAAAAACTTTCACAAAAAAAATATTTCAAAGTCACACACGACGGCAAAGCTTTTTTGAAGAAAATAATTGATTGCAAAACACGAAGGGTTTTGTGTGTTTGTATCTGCTAGTGATAACCGACCACTCACTCAGTGACTGTCACAACAAGCATTCGCCTATTATTTGGTATCTAAGTGGCGATAAGGGCTATGTTTTGTGAAAAGCTTGACAAGTGCTGCTATACAGTCGGCTCATCAATCTTGCTGAGTTCACTGTTGCAGCTTTTTCAATATCCCCGACACTGCGCGTACGTAAGATCTACACACGCAACCGAGTAAACAGCACTTCGCACGCACACTTGCTTCGACGTAGTTCGTGGTTGGGGCGGCGCTGGAAAGATCCAGCTAAAAATATTGGAAAATGAACTCCATCGCAAAATAGTTGAGGCAGATATATGATAGTATAAAAAATCTTGCTAAAATAAATATTTATAAAACCCCATAGAAGGCGCTTTACATTTTTTCTGCGTACACAATTCGATTATGATCTGAAAGATTTGAAAACATCACGGTCCCTTATTCACTTCAAACTCTTGGGTTAAAGCCCAAAGAGTTTCACAAATTGCGTTATTCATACAACTTCTTTAAATTATTAAACTTCTTTAAATATTTCTACAATAGAATATTTGCAGTTGATTAATCACATTACCCAAAAATGTGGGATACTATACAATACAGAATGGAGTTAATATATTTTATAAGACCATTCTAGGTCAGAAGATTTTGCGTAAAGTCTAAGTATATATTCATACTAAATCGGTCTAATCTCAAGAGACGTAACGTTCCATAAATAATTTGAAAAATATTAACATATTTAACATTTAGGATATGTGTGTATATTGTTAGACACTAAGTGCCTCCTTCGCTTTTATTATTATTATTATCGACATTATTACTAATGGTCAATATATAAATTGCGCAGTATATGTGATTATTCATCGACAACATTATTGTTAACTTTCCGTAGGGCAAGTTATAGTAATCGCAAAAAAATCGAAAATGAAAATTTTTATATATATTTACGTTTCAGAAGTTTCTGAACTTTTTGGCATACCTTATAAAAAATAGATGTATGTGTGCGTTATGACAAAATTATATGTCAAAACATATAATTAAGCAAATAAAGGTTCTCTAAAATTTTTCCGTTTATTATTTGATGGTCATTTTTTAACTTCCCGTAGGGTAAGTTATAGTAATCGCAAAAAAATCGAAAATGAAAGAGGCTTTACGTTTCAGAAGTTTCTGAATATTTTGGCATTCCTTAGAAAAAATGGATGTATGTGTGTGTATGTGTGTATGTGTTCGGATACAAATTTTCGTCGACGATTTCGGAAACACGGATGAAGCGATTTGAATAATTCAAAAAACATTCGATTCGTATTGATAAGGAGACGTGCTGATTAGTTTTTGGCGAAGGCAGGTCTAGCCGTTGCGAAGGTATAGGGCAAAAAGTGCTAAAAACGGTAACTCTGTTTTTAAGAGAACGGAGCGTCATTTTACTTGTATTAACAAGATGAAGAACTGATCAAATTTTCATGAAGGCAGGTCTAGAGGTTTCGGAGATCTAGTAAAAAAAGTAAAAAAAAATGCCACGTCGCGGTCAAAAATGATCATTAGACATATGCACATCAAATTATCAGATATTTTATAGAGATTTTAACAATAAGTATAAATTTTGTTTACATTCCTATGGGTTCCGTACCAATGCTTATCCGTTACTCGGCGGCGCGGCGCTTACGTGCTTCGATATTTCGTCTCTATGCAGTTAAAGCAGTACGATTGCTTTGAAAAAAAGTTCAGAATTTCCAAAATATTTCAAAATACACTTTTCTTCAAAAAGTCTTTTTTAAAAAAAAAGTAAATTTTTGTCAAAAATTTATAGTTTCTCAAAAATCTAATTTTTCAGAGTAAATTTTTTTCAAAAAATGTTAATCTTTTAAAAAAAAAAATTGGTACGGGAAGTTCCAGCAATTTGCCTTAAAGCACGATGCCATGCGCCCCACTAGTTCTATATATAAATGTAGTTATAAAAGCCTTTTTTAAATTTACCACCCTCACAAAAATGTATTCAATTGATAGAACAACATCTAAGCTCTTGCTCTACGAAAGTGGATGATGCACGCACACAACGATTGGCTGCTCGGACAGGTTAAGTGCATAGCTAAAACCGAACAGGTTATTATATACGAAAGGAACGATTCGCTCAAAGTGTATCTTCTATTCCTCTCCTGGCAAACTCAAAGAGGGAAATACGACGTACACACGCGCGACGTAGATTTCATGCGGTAATATCGTGTGCCAGGCGAATACAATTCTTCAATCTGTTATAAACGAAGTAAAAGAGTCGAATTCTCATTTCATTCGGACTTTATAAACGTTTAGCAATTTTCTGTTAGGTTACCAACGAGATCGAATAAATTCTCTCAATTTTTAAATCATTTGTAAGTAAGATAATTGATCTATTGTAGCAAGCTTCAGAACGTATGAACAACATATGTAATGATTAAATAAACCGTGTAAAGTACAAAAACTTAGGTAAAACTATTCGAACATGTTAATTGTCTACCAGTAGAAAGTACTGCAAAATGTAGGAAGGTGATGGATTCTAGAAATTTGACAAAGTGCCGGACAACCCTCTAAAACTAGTGTTTCAATTCTTTATTTTCTTACAAGTTAATATTACTGTAGTTATTCTTTTAATATACCTGCATATTTTTGTACGTTTAAATATAACAATTATTAAATAGAAAATCCACTACTATGAACTATTTGTAAAAATATTCACTGTGATCTCTTACACCAGATATTGCTTTGACTAAAATACAGTATGGATGAATATATATTTTAACTAACAAGCTAAGTTGCATCAGAGTAATTAAGAACATTCTTAAAAGCAAAATAAAATATTATAAATAATAAATCGTTTATATAATATACGTTTCAGAGGGATGAAGAGTTACAGAATATACATTCAATCAGTATACAAGTCTTAAGTTCGAAACATATGTCCAGGTTAGATTTATCAGAAGCACTATAAGATGCAATACACAGAATATACCTGTAATAATAATACGAGAACCGTTAGCTGAACTGAATAATCCTAATCCTGTATTATAATACTATTGTGAGCAATATTACAGAAATGTAGATTAGAGCATCTCGGGTATATTGCTCTAAATCCATTCGTACAATTGAGAGATATGTACAAATGCGTTAGGATACGAACCTGAAATATGTTTAAACATTACTAATTAACATCTATTATAAGATGATGCCATGAAAAGAACGATTCTGTGATCTAATTGTTTGAGTAAGTTTTGATCTGAATATCCAAAATGACATTTTAAATGTGTAGTAGCCAATTGAAAATATTTATATACTGTATACTCTGCACTATGTATTTTAAATATAAAATCTAGACATCTATCAACTACGCATTTTTAAAATTAACAAATGAATAAAATATTGGGATTGTTTTAAATATTTTAGACATCAATATATTATTTTGCATTCAGTTTTCAGACTTTAACGATCAGAACTTAGAGGTTCTATAAGCTGTTGTGATAATTTAACTTAACTAACTATAACGGTTTTTATAGATGGCATTTGTTCTATCTCTATGTTACGAGTTTTATTATTACAATTTTTGTAATAGTGATGATTTTTTTTTGGTGCAGCAAAGCCCGGGCAGTGCTGTTTTCAATTAGAAATATATTGCTATCTATATTTCAAAGTGAAAACTGATGTCAATACAGCTTCACATCAGGCTTTCTAAGGCAGACGTTGAACCTGGGACCTCTGATAATCAATTTAATAACATAATATAATAACAATAATAATTATTATAATAATAATCATGTACAATTACGACTATTATTTCTAAGGATCAAAAATTAATAATTTTGATAATACTACGAACATGTCCTGCCGTGCTGTTTTTGAAATTGCAGTAGCGTCAAGCCACCTGCAAGAGCACATGCACTGATTATCACGCCACCAAAACGAATCAAATTTAATTTTAGTAATTAAGTAAATTCCACTTTCCAAGCGTATCCTTTCCATGATCCACGTCCCCATCACATAATACTAATTTATTAAAATGATTAAAATTTCTTTTTGAAAATAAAATTGTTAGGTACATTGAAATGCGTCAAAACAATAAAACGCATATCCTTTAGCAGAGTACAAAATAATTGGATCCACGTACAATGTAATATGTATCGGCATAGAGAGCACAACCCGTTGAACTTATAGTTAATGGCAGTTCGATTCCCATACGTCTGACGATAAATATTGAAAAATGAGATAAACTAGAGCAGACAGCAGTAGGAGAGACTCATCCTTGCGTGAACTGTAAAATGCAGAAAATAAAGGAGGCTGTGTTGTTATTATATACTGAAAACGAAGCAATTGAAATAAATAAGTAGAAAGCACTACGATTATATTGCCGGAGTATAGTAGAATACTTACGTAACGAACGAAGGATGTGCGGAATGCAGTTGATAATGTGATATGTGCTTATTCATCTGGCGAAACCAATTAACTATATACTATCAGATTATTTAAATATGGAAAATTTTAGATTTGCTGTATCACGGTTCAGAGAGTATGAAACAGTCACGAATGAAACTCTATATGCATAACGAATACTTAAAGTACTTTTACTTTTTAACCTAAAATATTAGATAATGCATACAACATATCAATAGACTAACATAACGTTTCAATTCAATTTATAAATAATTGCAACATCTAATAATCATAATTTTCTATAACTGACGTAATACGATTGATTGATTTAAATGTTTCAAATTAATGTGAGAAATCAGTGTGTTATTAAAAAAATTAGTTGTGATAATCCGATCAGTATACTTTCAAAAAAATATTTCATGAAACAACTTAATGAACACTTATGACATTTAAATCAATATTGGTGAATGGGCGCAAATTTTATCGTGAATGTCAGATTAAAGTAAATATTTTAACTATTGTATAATATCCGATAGTCAAAAGTAAACGGAGAGGCTAGTGCGTTTGAATACCATTTGTTTTCTCTTGAATACATTTTGTTTCGTAAGACTTCCCTGTGAATCTGTGATAAAAATCTTTGTCATTTCATACAGATGGTCCCACGATCTACACTCACCCCAGCCAGACTGATATCAAGCAGTAGTCACTACTGAGTAGTGATATCAAGTTTCACTTGAAAATATAGATGATATGTTTGTCGGCGAAAATAGCCTTTGACGGCGTTACTGCCTCAGAATAACCATCAATTTTAGACAAATTTTAATAATAAAATAAATCAAATAGGCACGAAAGGGTAGAGCGGGGCACAAAGATCCAATTTGACTTCCGCAATTGTGAAATGCAATTCAAACCAAACCAAACTACATAACAATATCAAACAACTGTGTTTAGTAAAATTACCAGCTATATCATTATTGGAGAAATGTTTTTTGCTATTTTTCAAAAAATTATACCCAGGTCCATTTTACCCCATAGACGGGGTAGAAAGGGATAGTCAGAGGACGAAGAGATCCACCATTTTATATTTAATTTTAAAGAGGATTTAAGAAATACTAGCTACACTATTTAAGATGCAACAAAATTAAAAATTACAATCTAAATATATATTATTAAACGTAATGTTTAGTCTATCACAATCAGACTGACTGTTTCTTGATAGACAGTTATTACAAATAAGTCAAATACAACTTGAAATACATATTTCATGGGGGCATTTTTAACAAAGATCATAACTGCATATAAACTTCGTATGAATCTTTGTCATTAATTCAAAAATAATATAAATAAAACTTGTTAAGAATTCATTATCAGAGTTAGAATAAATAATAATTCATTTTATATCTTGTGAAACTCTTTTTTTAACTTATGTTTTTTTTATTTATATTTTTTTATTTTTGTTGGTTTAGTTGCTCCTTTTTACCCCAATCACATGTAAGCATGTAAGCTATTCTAGAGTTTGTTTAAGTATTCTAAAGGTATATAAAAAAAATCTTGAATATAACTTAAAAAGAACAACATGCCTTATAAAATAATTGAACCAGTGTATAATCGATAACCATAACCATAATCTAAACAAACTACATCTGGTCGAAATAACATCCGCAAGACTTTCTTCACGTTCCCTTAAACTTGACACAATGATGCAATGCACCTCGCCTTTTTCGTGTGCAAATATAAATGTACTTACGTAAAATTTACAGTTTATGCAAGATTTTAAAAACACATAAATGTACAAAGAGTAATAGGTCTGGTCGAGAGATAAAGTAGCACTTTGCAAAAGTTATGTTGTATTCCTATCCTTCCTGATTTTCGTGTTAGAGAATACACCTTTGAGAAACAGGTACCATCACGGGCCCAGCACCCTAATCAAATATCATTTTACACCGGTGTAACACAATAGAACGTGTGTATAAATATTTCTACCTTCAAAATTACTACAATGCAACCATCAAGAGTGCAAGCGCGTTGAAAAAAAAATCATGCGTAGATAATTATAGAATTAAGAATAGCCTTTAACGAATTTGACTGGAGACGATTTAAATTCCATTACATCAGATTAAAACTATAAGCTGCTGGGTAGCAAAGAGCCGAGAATGAGGCCTGTATGTGAACGCATAGAAAATAATAGGCTTCGTGTTTTGTATAGTGCTTCGATATAAAGAGTAATTTTAATACAATTCATTAAGACGATCTCATGTAATTGGCCGTTGTAAAACATACAGTTTACTCCCATGCCATCAATACAATGAAAATAGAATAATGAAATTTAAAATTAAAATTCCTATGACCAGATATTAATAAGACAGAAATTATATTTAAATGTTATTTTATTAAGATTTGTTGTATAATAAACAAAATTTGAAGAACTACTTTATAGATATAGTAGATCGAATATGCGTTTAACAAGCTAAAACAAGAATTAAGAGACCGATTCTGCCGTAAAATATACCAATGTTATGGCAAGGCTTTGTTATGTAGTGCTTCTCATACAAAATGGTACTAAATACTGTATAAATGCTACGTGGTTGCTGTGTAGTCAGGCGTTTTAGATAGAAAACCTTTTTTATTATTTTTATTTCATTTAATAATTACAACTCTCTAAAAATATGGCATCTAGTAACTTTTTGGTTAAGATAGAAAACCTAACCTCGAAAACGTACAGACATCATACGCACTTCTTATCATAACTACATCTTTGTGATGTGCCATAATAACATATGAATGAAGTTACATTATATGTGTAAAACGCTTGATCACAAAGCAAATAAAATATGAAAAGCGCTGGATAACATAGCCTTGTCATAACATTGGTCTATTTTACGGTCCCTAAATATAGAGAATTTATAGATTACGATACAAGAATGAAGTACCCAGATCCTGGCAGTTTATATACAATATTGTGTTGTTAATACCCATTTAATATGGTAAAATATTATACCAAATTGTATTTTTATTTTTATTTTTATTTGAACTGTGTTATAATGACTTAACTAACTACATCGCTTTTTCAGAAGGTAACCCAAACGGTTGTCCTATCCGTATGTGCTAAATTTTATTATTAAAATTTCTATAATACTGATAAATTTTGATATTGATATAGCAATATCGAGAAGGGCCTTTTTCACTTGAAACCGATTTATCTTTATTTGCAAGTAAAAACCAATTTTACTACTGCTTGATTTAAGGCTGCTAGAGACAAGTATCGAACCAGAACCTCTGATTAAAATCCTGTAGCGTCAAGTAGCGTCAATTCACGGAAGAATTCAATACATCGAGTGAATATGAGGAATCCTTGTAATAAAATTTGCCAAAAAGTATGTAAAAATTTAATAGAGGATTGACAAAAGTTTAAAATGATATTTATTATTATTGATTACGGCTTGCTTATGAATAAATAATTAAATAGAATAGAATGTGAATTTTCTTTTAATATGTGGAACGTCAAATAGTATAGGATTCAAAATAAAAATAATAATGTATGTGGCTAAAGCTCTTACGAGACCAAAACCTCTTATTTTAAACAGTTTTGACGATAATCGAAAGGTAACAAATATTTAGATAATGCCAATATCAATATGAATAAATCAAATCAATACCAATTTCTTACTACTGTCTTATACAGAAGCAATTCGCGATCGTGTAAGTCAAATTTTAAAAGAGTTTCGCAGCATCCTCTCGAACTTCTCACAAAATCGTAATCGGGTCTTAACACTTTCAATGATAAAAAAACGCCACAATAATTCGGTTTATATTTGTATATAATGTTCAGCAATTAGAAAATGTTTACAGCAAATGATAAAGGACTGCAAGATTAGAATAACGCGAATAATTTGTCATGTAAGTACAAATACCAATCAAGTGTTTTATGGCGATGAATCCATATTGTCCACCTACGTCGGGCTATAAATTCAGCATATTGTTGCTATTAAATATTTAACGCTCATCATTAATGCACAGTCGTAAAATCGCTCCGAAAGATTATCAAAATCATTTTCATACACTCATCCCGTGTAATCACATTTTCCACTTTGCATAATAGAACTTAAAAAATGTAGTCTGAATGCACAAAACAAAAGTTTCATTCAAACATTAAATATGTGAAAGTTAAATTACCGTTTCGGTTCGAAAAAGCTTAATTTTAATATTAAAACTTTGTGTATTTATCAGCAATTACATTACGTGTATATGAAGTTCATATATGTTTTATATAAAGTGTTTATATATAAAGTTCATATTATGAACTATATATACTTTTAAGAATATAATATACGATTAACTATATATCATATCCAGTTCATATTATTTCTAAAAATAAATAATAAATAATACAGTACCAACAAAAAATAATGACTAAACAAGTCGTAAAAACTCCAGATTATAATACAGTTGGGTTTGAAAAATCGGTTACATTCATCTTACAAGAATTTATTTTTAACAACTTTATGACATTATAAAAATTGCAATATTCTTAGAAACGACTGTATAAAATTCACTATCATCGGAGAACAGGATATTTTATGAACTTCATGATTTACGACACATTATTAAATTTAAAATTTAATTATGTGTCAGTCTGTGATTATGGGTTTAGAAGTAAAAACATTAATACATTGTTGTTGATCAACATACGTCATGCTGACAAGGTCTGTGAGGTCTTCACCGTTTTTTTTAAAGAATATCAACTGTATATGGGATTTTATGCATTTTTATAACTAGCTATTTCTAAAAAAATATCTTATTGTTAGGATATTCCGTACTAAGTTACAATCAATCTTACTATCAATTCCTCAAACAATTTGCTCTACAATTATTGTATAAAAAACCAATATTTATTAGTTTTATATAAGTCACACGTTATACCTCTTAACCGTTACATCCATATAAGTTTTACTGCATGGAAATAAATCTTCTTTATCTATCAATCTATATGTATAATTTTATTCAGAACACTTTTTTATAATCATAAAGTTAACTCACTCACTCCAGCAATAACCGACACCTGCGCAATTATTTTCAGGATTGAATAATTTGAAAAAAAAGCTTTAAATTTTAGCAACAAACATGGATTATTTTTATGATTTAATAAACGACTTCATAAACATATCGTATAATCTAAAAAATATATATATTATGCTAGTGTATATATCACAACTAACATTGATTTCATACCAAAATCTGGTCAACACTTAAATTTTTCTACAATAGTGAATTTTGATAATTAGTAATTTTAAAAAGCATGCTATCGCAATAATTTTTATTTAAAGGCAACTTACATTGCGTTAAAACAACTTATATTAAAAAAATGCGTGTTTTCAAATCGCACTCACAAAGAATTGTAATAAATTACTCTCACGATATTAAATACATACTATAACAGTATGACTTTTCAAAGACAAATTATGATGAAACATTAAATTTTGAAGTATTTATGAATATTTCGTATGAATGATACATATGGCTTACGTATGTATTTGTTAATGGGTATAGCAATTGTCTATAGTAGCAAAAATTTATCTATTAGTCATGAAATCAATCATTAAAAATAAATATTTTAAAAAAGATTTCCTCATTTTCTGCAGATTTGAAGGGTAAAACTATGTTCGATGTTCGTATATAATTTTTTTTATTGTTAGAAAACGTTTTTGGTAGTAATGGAGGTTAGGTAAAAATAACAAATTTAGTAGTTTATTTATAATTTAGAAACCGAATATATCTAATAGCTCATAGTTGAAAAGAAATTATCAAACAAATAGATGGATGACAACTTTCAACATATATTCGACCATTTCCATAACTCTTTATTTTACCAAATTTTGTTGAACGTTGAACATATTTAGATATAAACATTCTGATATACGAAAATTTAAACGGTCAGATGGACAGATTAAGGTACTATATAATTGCAATTAAACGAATTAATCAAGAGAAAGAAATTAAGTAAAGATAATGACTACGCACGCTCATGATTTCCAAGAAATCAGTTTATTTATTATTAAGTTCAAAACTCGATAAAGTTCTGTTAACCGTCTCACAAATATTCATTACCTCTCACAAGTACAAATTCGTTATTTTGAAAATGTTATTTGTTTAAATAGTACAACTTAATTAAAAACTTTAATACTATTTGTAATAATAATCATTTTTGAGCACACTATAACTAACATTATACATAAAAATGATTAATAATAATTGATATTTAATGAAAAATGATCTGTTATTATTAAACTTATAGTATTACCCCAACAAATATGAAATACATTAATCACAAAATCAAGTCAAAAAATTAGGGTCCCCCTTTTAAATAAATATAAAATACAAAAAATAACCCTTACATTTTAAATTTATATTTATAATTCACTATCAAGTATTCAATTTGACAGATAAATTGCGGTTAGGGTTTGAATGCAAGGGGGCCAAAAAATGAAAATTAGGCCAATGTAAATATTAGTAATCTTCATATATTTAATATCGCTTATCGTTTTTAATTAAATTATGGTGGTACCCACTTTTATTATACAGCATTAGCTTGAAAATAAATCTCATATACAATTTAACGACATTGATGTGTTATTATAAAGAAGGCAATCACGCACATCAAACTTGTTTAACTTTACAACACCAACGGATCCCTGATGCCTCATAAATTGTTAGAGTAGAATAAGCGAGAATATAGTAAAACGCAAAAAAAAAACGCAAAAGAATCTATTTCATAAAATAATCAATTATTAACACTGATGAATGTAAATGAAAATCTCAAAAGTAAAAGTTTCAAGAATTTTCAAAATATATTTCCAAATAAAAATAGCCCCCGGCCATAAAATTGTCTCCTAATAGCTTGGTAAAAAAAGTAGATATCACGACAGCTTATAGAACACTTAGTTCTGATTGCTGTTCAAATATAATAAAAATAAAAGAGTTTTATTTGTTTTCCATTTCTTATATGATAAGCCGGTCGTTATATCGCGCAATAAGCTTGGTTGTAAATGTAACAAAGCTTGAATATATAGTTACTATAAAAATTTGAAATATTGTTGAGAAGTTTTCCTCAAGTGTAATGGAATTGTCAAATTTTTAAAATCAGGTTTAACATATGTTTTTATGTAAGGAACAACAAAATGATTTTGAAACTATAGCCTAACTGCATTAAAGTAATTTTCTACTTCCAAGTTTTTCTTCGGTCTTCACATTATTAAATGCAACGTGTTTCCGATCATCTTCGAACAAATTTGACGTCGACACTTAACGCAGAGGGATTTGACGATTATTAAGACAGCATTGACTTCCGAAGATAACAAAATTTTAATGATATTAAATTCGCAATTTCGACCACCTGGTATTAAGCATTACTATTTTCACTTCAAAATATAAAGTAAAGTTTGAGAGTTTGGTTTGAACATTTTATAAATATTATTTTTTTACCTGTCGGGAATAATGTTATTGATATCACGCCATAAATTTGTTTGAACTCACCTGAAACAAGAAAAATAAATTATTATTAATAATTATGAAAAGTAACATAATTCAATGAAGACAAGTGTTAATTTGTGGATTTCTTTAATTGAAACTACAGAAACCATGCATACTTTATTTCATATAGATATTTACATAATTTAAGGATTCGTTTACATAAAATCACAATTAAAAAAAGTAAATCTGCGAAATATTTGATTTTTTTTTTATTATGGCCTTCGACCGTTGGGTCATTTGGCAACAATTTACATAGTTTATAGTATTTGAATTATTGAAATTTGAACTAAATTTGTAACGTCTCAATAAAATCTTTCATAAAGGTGACTGTCTGGAGGTTGCCTAAAATATCCTAACGATAAGGTCAGAAACAATTTCATCATAGCACGATCCAAGCATGATTTTTGAATTTGAAAAGTATTTTGAAAACTATTAAAAAAAATTGTTGATAGATACCTTTAAAAATTGCATCAAAATTAAAGATGCACTATACTACTATTACATTGGGCTAATAGAAAATATTAAAATAGATAAGACAACCACTAGTTTCCGAAAACTAATAGAACTCTTTAGTTTTGTTTGCCGTTCCAAAGAAAAACAATAAAAAAAATTACAATGTATAATAGTACATTCGATGAAAATGAATTTATGTGGGTCGATATCGTTTGTTAAGTGCTAAATTCGTTGATGTTATTTGAGCTATTATTTCATTTGTTTCACACTCGACGTATCATATCGGTGCATCATTTTTCTATTTGGCATGTGCGTGCGCATGAGAGTGGCGTTAAACTCGTGTCTTTCTACATACAGAATATGAATACTAATGAAATTTGATAGTGTAGCATAATTGAAAGTACATACTATTATAAAAAAGCTGTTTCGCGATATGAATCCATAAATGCTTGTTGTAATATGTAGATTTTTATATGCCGAGTGCTTCAAAATGTATGCATCAATTTGAACCTATGCGTAAATAGTCCGGAACGCTTTAACGATGAGTGCAATGAAATTATGATTTAATTGAAGGTAAATTGCTGCGTATGCAGTTATTAAAACACTGAATTGTAAAGCACGGGTAGAAATAGTATTACTTGGTTATGTAAAACAACTAGAGGGGGCGGAATAAATAAAAATCATCATGAAAATTAATATAAAATAACTAAATTCAGCAGTCGTCGATTACTAATTATACAATATCATATATCATATAAAATGTAAATGAATGTAATTGTGAAATAATCTCAAATTGGGTAGGGCGGCGCACACAGGTCCAATTTGACTTTGAGCAATTATATTGTGAAAAGCAAACCAATTACATCACTACAAATACCACAGATCAAACAAACAACTATCTGACTATATTCAGTAAAAACCAACTAATTCATCATTGTACAAATACGTTTTTTCTTCTATTTTTCAAAAATTTGTCACCTGGTTGCTTTTACCCCATGGGCTGAGTAAAATAAAACAGCTAGGTGGCAAACTGATCCAATGTCATATTTCTAATTTTAAAGGATTTTTACGAAATAATAGCTACAATACTCAACCAATGCAACATATAAATTTCACGAGCACATTTTTTACAAGGAAAACACTATATAATCTTGGTCTGGTATTCCATCAGCAATATTCATCAGCAGAGTTGGCATAACTATTAATTTAATTACCCTACCTATAAATGTGAATAAACTGTGCAACTAAACAAGAAAAATTAAATTGCTCTTTTTATTTTGATAGCGTGGCATTCAATAAGAGGTTCTTATGCGATATTGAAAATATCACAGATTGAAAAAGTGAGAAATAAAACTACCAAAAGGAATTCAATCATAAATAATCTTTTAATAAAAATTTCGATCTGAATGAATGAATTGTGGAGAAAAAACGGAATACAACCAATTTGGCGAGCGTTTGTCATGCCGCTAGAATGGAGGTATTGTGAGATCTCGAACATAATATCAGAACAATCACATGAATAAAAAAATAATAAAAACAAGTACATTTTGTGGTGTGTAGTGCTCCAGATAATTCTTAAACCGCAAATAGTGCTGATGTAACTTGCTTGGGTTTTAGAAGAAATACGCCGTGCGATATTCTTGCGGTACCTACATGAACATCGCTGTGGGAGGAATAATTTTTCGTTTCCCCAGCAATTCAATGGCATCACATCATATTACTGATATATAAAAACATTCTTTTTATTCAATTTTTCAATTATTACAAATCAAACATTTCCATCATAGGGTTTCCATTAATTTATCAATGGATGGTATATATCGGTATATACTTTTTGGTACAACACTACTATAATAGTTACAATACATACAACCATTTTAAAATGATTGCAATTTTCAATTGATCATACGTTGAAAAAAATTGATAATTGTTAAAAACGGAAACGTTCACATGTAGCACTCTACTTTCAGTATTATATTAAAACGATTTTTAATATTTGATTTCTGTTCGAAATTAATTATTTATTCGATACCTATGTTGATTTTTCTGCATTGTCTATTAATTATAAATAGACTAACATTCATTAAACTCATTTAATCGTTAATTAATTTATATTAATGCATAATAAAATCGAATCAAAATAAAATTTAATTACGTACTGACCGCTTGTAAATAACTCCATGAATGTAAGTAAGCAAATTATAATAAAGTTGATCTATAAAACAATGACAAATATTTAAAATAAACTAGTTCTAATAAAGTTATCAAAAAAAATCTAAATGTTGTTCTGATATCTCAGAAATTGGGCAAATAGTACCAACAACATGATTATATTGATAGAAATATGTACTTGAATTATAAAAATATTATAACGCATATATAGTACAAAACCAGAAAAAACTTTATTAATCACGATATATTTCTTTATACCAATTTTTGTGTTCGTAAATTATATTTGTTGATATTGATTGATTTTCACACCAATATATTACTGATAGATATTTCCCAATAGATCTGAAGGTCGGGACATGAATAGGTAGTAGGTCGGGACATGAAGGGCCCAATTTGACTTTAAGTAGTTATACTGTATAATAACCCAAATGAACTACATTTGGTTGTAATACAACACGTAACACGTTCAGTATGTTCAGTAAAATTCCCAGTTAATTCCTAATTATAAAAATGTATTTTTTTACTACTTTTCTAAAATTTGTCATCTGTCCCAGTTGTCTGCTGTCAGAGGGTAAACTGGTATTTTATCTATAATAACTATACTTAATAATAACTTTGATCTGGTATTTCATCAGAAATATTCATCATCAAAGTTAGAGTAACTATTTAATTCATCTCTCGTAAAATTTCTTTTTAAACTTAATTTACTCTATTTACTATATTTTTATTGTTTACACATTTGCTAAGGTAAAGATTCAGTTGGTCCTTTTTAACCCACCCACATGTTAGTTTTTATAGAGGTTATATAAACAACTGTTGAATCTAACTTAAAAATAACACTGCATGTCAATTGAATGACATATACTTAGAAATTATAATAATGCCTCATGAACTAAACAACAGTGTTCTCTGCAAAAATGACTAACCAAATAAATACTGTTGTTATTAAAATTGCCATTTATCTCTAATAGCGACGTCGTAAGAATCAAGATGATAGCTGGTTATACATCTTTTGGCCTCTACTTTCAAATATTGTTATTAAAAAATACCTAACTGAACTTTTTTTGAGATATCGTTGGTGGGCCTTTTTACCCATGAACCTTTAAGCCCAGCTCTACAGTATTCATTATTTATAATTAAGTAAGTAAATTAGATAAGTTTCTTACACAGTTTTAGTTTACAGTAAGTTATATAATTTTATTTTATGAGTAGACTATATTAAATTTAAATTTTATTTATGAGATTTATATTTTGTCTAATATTACTAAGCAAGAAAAGATTTATTCGTTACAAATTAATTTTAAATTAGTATCTTTGTCTATTACATTTATTACACTTTGAGAAACTTTATCTCAATATCGTTACAAAAAATTAATAAATTTATCTAGGAAAAGGTTTTTTATCAATTGCAATAAATTATATATTCATTATTTTATTTTAGACGTAGAATACTATCAATATTGTCGTTCAGTTTGTAACACAAATGCAAACGGCGTTTAATAAGCCTATTATAATAAGAGTAAAGTAGTGAAACAAAAAAAAAAACAATAAAACAACTATAATGCAGCGAATGGCTAAATGCAAAATACTTGGTGTGTAATTACATTTATATATGAACGTATATTTTGTATATTGTGTATTTATTACGAACTGTGGCCATAAGTTACGCGGGCGCTGTCAGTGGTCGGCGCTCGTGTAAACCGGTTCTTCGCGTATGCCGCGCCGCCCGGTCAAGAAACTAGCGAAGAATAAGAACTCGAGCATCTGCTCGCATGACGAAGAGGCCAATAATTGTAATGTGCAGTGGGTACGTATCCAGGCGATGGCGTAGACTATTCATGAAATATTTTAGAGACGGAATAAATTAATTAAATTCTCTAATTATATAATTACTTCCGTAATGATAACAATGATGGTATGTTTTTAAAATGTTAAATAATAACCGTTAAATACGAATAGTCACTATACATATTTAGAGAAAAACGTCCACAACATTAGTCTTGAAAAAAAAAGATTCCGAAACAGAAAAAAAAAATTTAAACTAGTTCACCATTGAAGATTGTTCTAATACTGAGCATTTTTATATAAAAAAGTTTTATTTTTATTTTATTGATAAAAATTTAGAAAAAATCGTCATTACTGCATCCAATAAACAAGCCAAGTATTAGAGATATTCTGACAAAAATTCAATGTATTAAAGAGGCCGATCTTTATCATCTTATAAATCTAAATCATTAAAAAGTCATCACAACAAGCTTGTAGAACTATTAATTTCTGATTGCTGTTAATATTATTACAGAAAAAAATCAAAAATAGTGCAAAAAATCATCCATATTACACAAACTTCCCAATAATCCAAAAACAATGAATGGCCAAGAATTTTAATTTACCTTGATCTAATGCCAAAATTACGTGCATTGGTGCATATTTTCAGACACAATACAATATAGTAGGGCATTGCTAAAGTGATAAATTTGAAAACATATTTGATTAATCTTAAAATTGTACATACGTTTTTTGTACGAACACGGAGCATTTTTATATAAAATAGCTCTCATTTTATTGTTAAAAAAACGTAACGACAATGAGAATAAAATGCCTTACTTCTGTTACTAAATGTTGAAATTTTATAAAACATCCAAACATCCGAATTATTAATATTAATATTTAAGTTAATATTATTTTTTACAAACAAATTAATATTAATGTTAAGGATAATATCATATTATAGCTACTTCACATTACTACTTCAAATTGTGAGCACTGTAGATGTAGTGTAATTCAAATCGCATCTTAATATGATTTTTGTGTATACTTTATTTAATTGTTTTGTAAGATATATTGTTAATTTTAAGTTAGATTTCTCAGTTTTTTTCATATAACCACAGCAAAAGGTTATACGCTGGAAGGGAGAGGGATTGTAAAAAGGGCCAACTGCCCTTTACCCTGACAAAGGTGTAAACAATAGAAAATAGTAAATAAGACAGTAAATTAAGTTAAAAAAAAACAATTTTACAAGTTATTCCAATCTGCAGGTAAATATTTCTGACGAAATACCAGATTAAGGTTATATACAGTGTCATCTCTGTAAAAATGTATCTATAAAATTTATATTTTGGTTGACTAATAGCTAATAATTCGTAAAAATTCTTTAAAAATAAAAATAAGATATTGCACTTGTTTATCCTCTGATCATCTTATTTTACCTCGCCCTATTCTACAGGTTTATATTGTATATTTTGTATATCTAATAGTTTTAGCGTATATTTGTTGCAGCAATGCCCTCGAAAGGCTCGCTTGTGAAAATTTGATATCATACCGCTCGATATCGAGCTGGACGAGGTTGGGATCGAACCGGAAACTACTTTATGCTCACCTAAAAACGTGGGAACCATTACATCACGGCGGGCTCGCATGTCAATAAATGATTGTATAATATATAAACCGAATTTATAAACCGAAAATATACTCGATGACAAATTCTACTAAAAATGTCACAATTTTTTAGGCATCTTTCATTTAAATAATAACAACGAATTTAGAAGGAGAAAATTAGTTAAGATTCGCTCGACAAAAAACTCAATTTGATAATAGGTTGTCAAATATCTCCCTTCCGCCTTTTTGTATTATAAACCAAGAGCAAAAAAAAGCGGAAGGGAGATATTTGACAACCTAATATTATATCGCAAATACTGGTTTACCACAAAAGAATTTTAATAAACCAAATCATATTCAGAGCAATATTGAAAATGATAGCAACAATTCAACTCGGTCAGCTTTTCTGGTCGCCTGGTCGCGCCCGCCGCACATCGCGGTTAGATATTGACTCGCGCCTAGTGTAGAAAAAAATGAAAGCTAGACCGTCTTCTCTCATTCGCGAGGTTCACATCACATCGGGCCGAGCTCACGTAAATACATACCCATACCCATACCTATACCCATACCCATACCCATGCACACACTTTAACCATCTCTAATCTAAGCGACGCGACGGATTCCACTAGACGACCAAGAACTTTCGCATTCCACGTCGTACGGGCGAACAGAGCCCGTATAAGAAAATTCGATTCCCATGATCGATTTTCAAAATGCGACAAAATACTAAATACGCGGTCGCGGACATCAATCGGTTCGATACGTTTGTAGTTCGACAAAAAATATAACTGAAAAATTCAACAGAAATAATGAGACATGCTATTGGAAAAACGTTTAGCATTTTTCTTGATGAGTAGTTATAATAAAAGGAAGAAAGGACATTATGAGTCTTTAAATTAAAGCATAAGTAATAGTAATAATTTTCATTAGTTATTTGATGTTTTCTTCATTTCCAGCAATATAAATAAAAATCACAACATCATACCCAACTAATAAGGAAGCTAGGGCCCCTAGCCTACGGGCTATAATAGGGGTAACTCGTAAAGAGTAAATGAGTTTTTCAATAGGATCTCTAACGATATTAAAATATATTTTTGTCTCGATTGGACATGCAAACCATCCTGCATAATATTGTCATAGCTACTGCCCCGCAGACAACGCAATAAACAGAAGTGTGCAATTCCGTCATTTTTGACTGGTAATATAAAATTGATCTATCATAAAATTTTGGCTTGCGTTGTTATTATGGACTAACTTTAAATTTTAAATATCTTATTTCGTTTCAAATTTATCAATCTTTGATAATGTATAACAATTTTTGTAATTGCTAAATTGAATAAATTTATCAAATTGTTTGTCGGTGCCTTTTCAAACAATCGGATTTTACTGCAATACAAAATTCAGCATGGGCTGTACATTTTAATGTATTATATCTATGTAAAAATTTTACCTTATAGTTGCAAGGGCTCAGCCCTTGATTAGTGGTTAGAAGGCTATGACATTTTAATCAAAGGTCCCGAGTTCGATACCCGCCTTAGCCAGCTTAATGTCAAGCAGTGACATCGGCTTTCATTTGGAAATGTGTATAGTAATACGTTTAAAAAAGTCCTTCCCTTACAGACATTGTAATAATAAAATTAACCCCATAGAGATAAAACAATCGTTTGGATTGCCATCTATATAACCCATGTAGTTAAGTCAATCACAAAAGCTTATAGAACCCATGAATTGTGATCGCTGTTCAAATAATATACATATATATTTTTAATATAGCAAAATAAAACAAACAAAAACGAAGAAAAAATAAAGTTCATCGGTGGAATATTCATAATTACTAATTTATCTATTACCGCGAGTTTCAAAATAAGCACTCCTTTCACGGCACCTTTCCTTATTTCATTAAGTGTTTATTGCATAATCGGAGTTCAAATTAATCGAGAGAAAATTACAAAATCCGTCTACCTTTGTTTAGAAATTAATACCACGCGTTACCATGAAATCCCTTTGTAAAATTTTCCTGTTTCATGCTTCGAATAAAACCTTCGAGTCGACTGGTATGGATTGATGTTGCTTCGATAACATACAAAGTAATTCATTTATTATAAAAATTGACATTTGTCAGAAGATAATGGATAAGGCGCAATGTGTGAACTTCGACAACTAGCAGTCTAGACATTAATGAATCGTGAATTCCAAACCGTATATTACACTTATACACGTACGACAAAAATTCTTTCACATAAAATCTATTTCATCGACATATCTCACAGAAGAAGCGATTAATTTCTTTTAGTGCCATAAGTTATTTATAATGAGTTTCAATTATTAATAGAACGGAATCAAAAATAAACTTCAGTTTAAATTCTTATCGTTTTAATTCGTAATTACTTTATTTCCTTGACATTACTTGGATAAATAAATATAAAACCGTTAATCATTGAAATGTAAATGTACTAATCCGCCTGTAAACTATTTTTGGAGATTATTGGCACTGCCTATAAAAAATTGAAAAAACAAATTTTTCTTCAAATATTGTACCTACAGAAAATAAAATAGGGTAGGGCGGGGCACAAAGGTCCAATATTATAATTATACTGTCTAAACCAAATAAACTACATCACGACACATAACACGTATCAAACAAAAACTATTGTACCATGTTCAATAAAATTCTTTAATTCCTAATTATAGAAATATTTTTTTTTACTATTTTTCTAAAATTTGTCATATGTCCATTATAGCAATAATTTATTTTTAATTTTAGAGAGATTTCACAGAATATTAGCTACAAGATTCAACCAATGCAAAATATAGAAATATATAAATTTTATAGGCACATTTTTGATAAATATAACAACACTGTCTATAATTTGAATCTCAGCAGAGTTGAAATAACTATTAATTTATTTTTAGTGAAATTGTTTTTTTCGACAAAATTGTCATTTTTATTTACTATTTTTTATTATTTACACCTTCGCCAGCGTAAGGGTTTAGTTGGTTTTGTTCCCTCATTATACAGGTTATGTAAAAATATTTGTTTAATCTAACTTAAAGTTAAAACACATGTTATAAAAAATTAAATAACGCATACTTAAAAATTATATTCAGGTCTCGTGAACTAAACAACAGTACTCACAACCAAAAAAACAAACAACGAAAGAAAATAATTTTGTTATAGATGTTCAAACATGGCCATTTATCTTCTGAAAGCGACGTTACTTGATTTAAGATGATGACAAATTACATATCTCTTTCCTTCTACTTTCAAATATTGTTGTTAAAAAATTCTCAACTTTGCTCGTTTTTGAGATAATAGCCGTGGACCTTTTTACCCGCGAATCTTTAATCCCCGATTTTTCCTATGTACTAAATACAATTACAATGTAAATTATTTCCATTTTATCAGTTAAGATTTCGTAACTTTATGTCTGTTAGTTGAGAAAAAAAGGTTCTCATAGGTAAGTGAACAAATAAAAAAATGCCAAAAGCAAAGATTTTTTTCAATAAATATTTCAATTTTTTTTTTAATTTCACGATGCAACCGCTGTGCTTTTAGCTACATCAATACCAATGGTTGGTTTGAGCGATAGCTTACAACACGTTTCCGAGCACGTGTCAATTTTTAAGAATTGTACAAATGAAAAATAAAAACAAAGGGAAAGCGAACACTTATAAACCGGCATCCCACCAACCCATCATCTTTATAGTTAGATTAAAACCTCGGTCCAAATTGTTGGGTCAGCGTCTGTGCATGCGTAAACTAAAATAAAATATCGAACGAGATGGTTTTACGCAACTATTATACGCCAGGCCACTTTCAATTATTCAGTTGAGTTACAATTCAGGGATATGAATATATTTGTCCGTAACCGTACAAGCAACAAAACGCGAAATGTACACAGTTGACAATAGCACGAAATAATGTAATATACATATGGTATAAATGCAAGAACAATACCGGTTTTGGGAATGCTGCGCCAAACCGTCTCGCAATCTCAAACAAAATGCAAAATTTCGCAATTCTGTAGAACTTCAATATTTGAGGTCCGACTGTTTACACAAAGCACAATGTTATTCCAAATTGTTCTTAAACAGCGACAATAGAGAACGTTCGGTTTAATTGTGCGCATTACTTGAATTATTTTTTATTTATTTATTCGCACAAGAGCTTCTCCTTATATTAGTGGTTAGAGCTATGAGCTTTCAATCAGAAGTTCCAGTTTCGATACCCACCTCGAAATACCCGATGTCAACTAGTAGCTAGTGACATCGGTTTTTACTTGGAAATATAGATAGCAATACATTTCCAAGTGAAAATAAGCCTTACCGCCATCGTTGCATCGAATAAACAAGTCATCAGTATGAAAGTTATTCTAATAACAGATTCATCAAAATGAGACTGGTCAACCGTTGTGTTGTCATCTAGAAAGCAACGTCCTTAAGCAGCCATCACAAGAAGCTTAAAAAACTATTAAATTCTGATTGCTGTTAATAGTATTATGGACAAAAAATCAAAAATCTTAGTTCGAAAAACGTACTACACGCACTTCCTAATAATCCAAAATAATAAATGGCCAAAAATTTAAATTCAACTCGATTTCTTTTAATACTTATTTGAACAGCGATCAGAACTTAAGAGTCCTATGAGCTGCTGTGATGAATTTCTTGCAAACTACGTTTGGTTTTTAGAGATGGCAACCCAAACAGTTGTTCCTGATCATTTCTATGTGATGATTTTTATTATTACAATTGACACAGCAACGCCGTATCAGGGCTATTTTCTTTTGGAACCATATTTCCAAGTGAAAACCTATGTTACTACTGCTTGACAGCGGGATCGAATCCGGGGCCTCTGATTCAGGTATAGTCACTCTACCCATTTACCAATGAGAGAGCCCATTATGAATAATAAATTAAAATAGTGCAAGAAATCTACTATACTACATGCACTTCCTAATAATTCAAAACAATATACGACCAAGAATCTGAATTTAACTGGATCTATATTTCAAAATTAGAACATTTGTGCATATTTGCAGAAATAGTACAATACATTATTTAATTTATTTTATAATATATTGTTGCTAAAGTAATTAGTGAATTTTAGGATATATTTAATTAACATTATAATTGAATAACAAATATTATACTTTTTTAAAATTGGAGTATTTTATTTATTCGTGCAAGCTATTTGCGATTTCACGTGTTATTGAAAAAAAACTCAAATATGATCAATGTATTCATTCCGAATCAAATGAAGCAAATATGCGATTCGACACATAAAATCTAACTTTTTGTATGTGGTACTTTTATAATGCATCAAAAAAAAGAAACAAGATCAGATCCGACAAGCACACCGATTTAAACAAAATACTCAGAAGATGTATAATAAAAAACGCTTTGTTCATCAAATGAAAAAGATCTTTGTACTCCTTGTACCGTTACATCACGTTTCTTTTCGACAGCTATATAAATTGTATTTTTATCACATTCACGCATCATTGCATTTGTTTACATACAAATACCTCGACTCTTGTTCTAGTTCCCATAATCGGCTCTATTGCCCATGCATAATATTTCATTGGTGTTGCAATATGATTAATTTTGCGAGACGGGGTGTTTTGCACACACAGTTCATTTGCATAAGTCGCGCTGTGTATGACTGATGTTCTCGTATTTAGGTGAAATATGTGCCTGAAATTGAAAAAATTGTCGACGCAAATATTTAATCTGGGAATTGTGGGAAAAACGACATGTGACAAATTTTCACATTAGCTAATATATAGAGAAAATATAAACAAAGGAACATTTTTATTGTGTACCTACTAAATTATTAAATCCATGATTTTCTTAGTACGTAATACAAATTATAGTTACTGTACTTAATTTATAAATTTGGTCTCAAATTTAATTTTCATAGATGCCTTACCACTATTTTTAAGCAATTTGATGCAAAGTTTTACATTTCCCAAAAACCATAATATTATAGTCCTAATTATTAACAAGAAAACTTAAAACTTAGGACCAAAACAATGCATTCTTAAAAAATTGTGATTGCGATGAGACAAAACACAGTCGAGCGGAGGACAGAGAAGCCAATCAAATTTTTTTTGCAATTTTTTGTAACTGTTACATGTACCATAGTTGAAAACATTCATGCATGAGTTTTCTCTTATTATTATTATTTGAACAGCGATCAGAAATTAAAGGTCTTATGAGCAGTTGTGATAAGCAGGTCTTATAACAGTTCCCCTATCTCTATTATTATTACATTTTCTCTAATGTTGACTAATTTTTAATCGATGCAGAAATGCCAGGCGATTTTCACTTGAAAATACTTTACTATCCATATTTCCTAATGAAAACCGATGATATTACTGCTTGGTTTCAGGCTACCCAAGACGGGTATCAAATATAGAAACTCTTGGAATTGAAATCCCATAGCTCTAACAAGAAGAGTTAAGGTGAAGTATCAGATTGACGTTTTTGATTGAACAGGTAAACTCCTTCCAAGAACGCTTCAAATTTCCCTTATAACGTACACGAGTAAGGAATCAAGTCTTTGCAGTAAACAAATTGGAGAATAGTAAAATAGAAATCTGCTATATTTATTATCAGATAAAAAATATAAAATGAAAGAAAGACGTTACAAAACAAAGATTAATAGCAGAAACAACAAAAGAAACTCACACTTCTTTTTTCCCAAAGACAGATTCAAGATGTCAACGAATATATGGATATACAGATTAGTTTTTTTTCGCAAAAAAATTAACACGAACAAAAATTCGATAAAAATAAATTAATCTTTTATTTTGTCAGCTTATAATCCGATTAAAAGAAACAAGATTTTGTCTGTCAAAATAACGGCATTAAAATTCCGCCTTTCTCAACTTAATTCATATGGCTGTTTCAAGGATGCAATATCAAATTCAGTTCATTAAAATAACAACTCTGTTTTACACACTTAGAATAAACTCATTATTTGGCATAAAAAGGGAATAAATATTTGTCTACAGCAAGTTTATTGGAATATAAAAAAGAATATGTAATAAATTTTGTCATTTTACACCGCTCACTGAAATTCTGTGTAGGCAACGTTAGCGCGAGTAAATATATGGTCAATATCTTATGGTATTTTATACTGGTTTTTGTCAAGATGTTAAAAACAAATAGAAATCATCTATCGGTAATCTAAGACTCAGACTCCTTATAGTTTAAATAAATATATTGATTTTAGAGTATCTTGGTGGATCAACAATGTACCGTAATACATCAATTTTAATAATTTATATTGTTTCTATATAATACCTAAGGGTAGCAAATCATATACCAATCACACTATGTAATATTCAACACTTTGTTTAATGAAATATATGTTTTTGAACTCAAACTATATATCCGTGATTATTAAAGTCAGAATTCTCTTAAATTTGTCTAAAATGCTAAAATTTTCATAATAAAACAATTAGTATATGTACAATGCAGTTTTGCATAATATTTATCTACATTACGAATTCTGACTTTAATAATCACGGATAAACAGTGCATTATGATTAAAGTGTATTTTAATGTGAAGCGTCAATGTTTAATACCCTTTTTGCCCCTTGAACATACAATTTCACTGAGAGATAATGACTTTTCCAAATAGATAATTTATACTTTTTTTAAATCCTTTTGATCAATAAAAATTTTTATACTAAAGTAGCATTACGACAACATATATGTCAGATATGAGTTATGCCAAGTTAAGCAGAAGATTAACTTCCTCAGTCAACCTATGGGAGTTCATTTATACCGACAGCATGGAAGCTTGTGAAAAGATAAGTTATCATGGATCACCCATCCTTGGGGATGCTAATCAGCATACACGTATCTGACATTTCTCTAACTATTACTTCTCGAAATATTTTCTACTGCTCTTACGATGTTAAGTCCTATGCAATTCGTTCTCCGTTTTAAGTCTCTAAATCCGCGGAAGTAAATGTTGACAACGACAGATGCAAATTCATCCGCGGGGTAAAATCTTATGTTGCATTATCATAAATGAGTTTTGGATAGAAAATCTAGCACAAAATGGTAAGCATGTTGAAAAGGTAACTGTCCAAAAGTATAAATTGTATATGATTTGAATACAAAATGTTTTTTGACTGAACAACCATGTTGCAAATCTACGCTATCCCCCCTACAGTTCAGAAAAGAAACAAAAGTATTCATCAAAAGTTGGCCCAAGTTGTACATATATATCTGATATATTTATACATCTTGTCATTTTCCGATAGAATCTGCTTTATAGAGATGCATTACAAAACCAAGAAATACTCTTAGTTAGTAAACTTTAACTACTTTTCATTAATTAACAAACCTTGTGTAATAGTTTCACCATCAGTCTTTTCCCTTCAAGGTAGCTACGGGCCGCTCCCATACGATCTATCCAATGAATGCAAACAGCAAAATATTTCTGAAATTAAAAAATATCGTTCAAATATATTTAAAAAAACAAATTTCTGCTTGAGCTAGCAGAATATATTCTATTGCAAACATTACGATAAAATTCACAGATAGCAATTCATCGGTATATACATAAACTGCTTTTATGTAAATTTATGCAACGGTTAAGTAATCAAACAAATGCAAACATCGTATACAAAATAGCGTGTTATCTCATGATTCACATTATAAACATACTTTTATCAAGAATAAATGTAATATGAGATAATGTTTACGAAAAGTTTAGCTAACACAATTTGAAATATTGCATCAGTCTGATAAATTTAACCCTTTCGCTATAATTGTCGCCTTAAAAGACATCTGCCTGACGATCTTCGTGAACGAATGTCGCCTATAGATGACATAGACGACGACTTTCATACAATACATGTCATTGAGTTAAATTATTGAGAACTTAATTAGTTATTGTGGTTTTTAGTTCTTTGGAAGTGTGATTTATAATTTTTAAATACAGTTTTATCGTTTTATTGAAAAGACTTGGAAAACTTTGTGTAAAAAATACTTGGATCTCTGGCTTGAACAACAGTGTCACTCCTACCACTAGGATATAATCATGTATTTTTTTTTGTTCTAAAACGTTTTACTTGGAATAATAAAAAGCTGCAAAATATATAAAAATAAGAAAATAAGAACAAATACAAATACATGATTATCAACTAACATCTATTTTCCTGTATAATTCCTAACATACCAAAGTCAAAATGACTTGAATTGAATAAGATTAGAACTGTAGTCTATAACACACATGTGTTTGTTACCACAGACAATGAGTCAAAAGTTTTCATCGGATAACATGGGCATTTTAGTCCATATTTTAATGATTAAATATAAAATATATAACACTGATGATGAGACAAATCGAGCCTAGAAACTTTTCTAAAATTAAAATATTTAATAAATAGTGCAAGAAAAAGTGTTATATTGTTCAAATTATATATGTATATATATATATATATATATATACATATATGCTCGTTGAAAACAATACGCAATAAAAATAATCCTTTCGAAGCTATATACAAAACACATCGTTTATAATGAGAGTTTTCCACGCTTGTTATACGTTAGGAATATCGTCACCTCTCGATACTAACAATAACAATCCATAGAATATAGAGAAATAGAGAGGAAACTCAATAAACTTGGAGCAAACCAATAAAATATATAACGGGATCGTTAGATGTTTCAGCTGAAACAATAACTCCAAACAAAGAAATACAAACTGAAAAATACAAAAAAAAAATATAGAGCAAACAAATTAGTAATTTAAAATAGTTATAAAAGCCGAAGTCTCACTTATGATTGAATCACAATAAAATTTGTTTCAATATTTCATACACGCCCTGTTGAACTTTATATATATTTCCTTGGATAATTTTTGCTTCGTATGAGAACAAAAGTGCAACTTCACAATTTAATGATCAACTCAATAGATAAAATGGAAAGAGCTGTAACAAATAACGTACAATGCTGATCAAAGAACAAAGAATATGTCTCGACTATAACTAATATAAACTCTTCGTATGCGCTATTTTCATTGATTCAATTCTTACATAAATATACTTCTTTAGGTTCACAAATACACAAATAAAAATAAATAGTTTCACACACGTTTTGTAGAAAAGATGCAGCAGTAATGAGTCCTTTCGGCCTTACTTTAACAATTCGTGAAAATTAAACAGCAGAAAATCCAATATTACATCGCTATTTGAAGATTAAAACAGAACTAAATCAAATGAGCAGCTGAATGAATGTGTAACAGAATGGAATAGGAATGTGATAATGCTAAACTTTTGGAGAGAATTTTAAAATTGTCAAACAATGCCCGGTAATTTTATCACTTATAAACTCAGTGATGTGATTAAAGTGTTTAATTCAGAATGTGTAAGTCACAGTAAAATGAAATACCTGAAGCGCTATCAATTTAATTATTATTTTTGACTCACTTACTCTCATTTACACTCATATATTCGATGATGATTTATCTCCTCAACTAAATGAATTATTAATACATTAACTTTAGATAAACATTACCACAAAAATTTCAATTTCAGTCAAATTCTAGTTTTACATTGTGAATTACTGATCTAGAGGAGTAGTTAAATTAAAATAATTAATATAAACATTAGAACTGACAAGACAATAACTTGACTTTATTGATAATACTATCTTATATAATATAATTGTAATACACCGGGTGTTCCAGAACTTAAAATAAGGCCGTTTGGGTTTCTGAAATCAGGTGATAACAGTGTTAATTTTAACTATAATGAAAACAATCAGATAAAAATATATTCCATCTAGTTTGAAAATTATGAGCTTTTAAGTACATCCAAGAGCTCTGTATATTGATGTTAATTTTTATTGTTTTTATTCATTTAAACTTTGGAACCATAACCCTGAATAACATTTTTAGAACCACCGCAAAAAATCATGGTACAATTGGCGCAAGTTTTTTAGAATTAGGATTAGGACCATTTGTTAAACTATGAAATTAAAATATTCACGAATTTCTAAGTGTCTTGGCAAGTTTTATTAAAGGTTGACGCATATAGTCAGGTTTGCAGAATGATACTTGTTAGTTTTATACTGAAAAGGAAACCTAAAAAGAGACTCATATTTGCTAACGCATTTCACTCACAATCAGTTCAAATGTTTTATTATTCTCACAAGCCCAATGGGCGGTTCAGAAACATTTGAACTAATAATTTTATTTATTTGTATTCTGTATAATAATTTTATTTATTTGTTCTTACATAGTACAGTTAGTAATTAAGCTTGTTTGTACCATTCAAACTTTAGACCACTGATGATGACGTAAAATAGTACGTCAAAACGTGTGTTACAGTAAAAGATGTTTTAAAATCTTTAGATTCTATTTTCTACTCACAAGTCTGGTTTATAATTTTCTAACATTTTCTAGAATCAGCTATTCATATTCAGCCGATGTATAATAACAAATTGGCACAAAAAATTCGTTAAAATCTTTTTCATAGGGAACTCTGAAAGCCTCATTTGATCATTTCAATTCAATTCAATTTGATCAATGTTGTGACTTGCATTTTAGATTATGAAGCTTAATTTTAGCTGCTTTCGATTCAATATAAGAGATATTTGTCTTTTGTTTTTCTAGTGTTCAAGCGTTTTACTCAATATTATGCTTAACAAGAATTTATTCATTCATTTATATATCAAAATACTATTAACATATATAACTATTCTTAACATATAACGTTATTAAAAGCTCTTGAGCACAAAATAACATATGATTTGTAATATTTGATATAAGAAAAGATTATTTTACATAAGAATAACAGTTATGAAAAATCCACAGTGCAGAAATATGTAAGCGTATTCTGCATTCCACTAAATCGATTTAACTAACTAAAAGCTTCAGGAGGACAAAGTGTACGCTACATGCAACTTATTTGCCTCTGTTGAATTAATTTCTACACGCGTCTGAATAACACTCGAAATCGCAATCGCGACGAATAAATATGAAGAAAGCACGAGTGACATTAGCCGGAACAGGCAACAACAACAGGCAAACGAGGCGGTGAGCAGTGGTAACGATTTAACAGAACATAAGTGTTCGTCTTTATTTTATACAAAATCGAGATAGCGCATGTTTTACGAATGCACGCGTCTTGTTTGATTTTATTGTATCAATTTATTTTATCTGGGAACAAACAAGTGGTATTTAAAAGCTAAACAAACCGAGACACCTCTACCTCTCCCCACGCAGAGAGGTAGAAAAATGAGAGTCAAGTCGGAGTGCAGGTATTGGGTGGTATCGTCTTAGACGCTAAACATTGTAAGTTGTAAATAAGTGCGATCTGATGGGTTCGTGTTCACGTGGAAACTTGAGCGTTCGTAAAACAAAATATCTCCAATATAAAATCAAAAGTAGCTAAAATTAAGCGACATAATCTTAATCACAAATCACAACATTGATCAAATTGAATTGGAATGAATCGATCACATGAAGCTTTCACAGTTCGCTATGCAAACGATTCTAACAAAACTTTAGTGCTAATTTGTTATTATACACAGATGATTGATACTAGAAAATAATAGAAAATTATAAACCATACTTGTGTGCAAAAATAATTTAATTTTTTAATTTTTCAACACATTTTTCAACACTATACAGTACATTTAATTAATAAACCCATCAAATTAAAGCAAACTGCATGATCTACAATTTTTTAAATAGTTTACGTGAATATTAATTAAAACAAAATATAAAGTTCTTAAACCTATATTCAAAATATAATAAATATTATGGTTGCACTACTATCTACCATTGTCTAATGTGATTGTCATTCACATTCATTCTCGTATTCCTCCTCTTTTCACGAATATATTTTTGTGATTTATAAGGTAGTATATTTTGAATATACAAAATATCACGAGTACAAATTCCAACGCCACATAATATTCGTTGTATTTTATAAAAATGGTTTTTTCAGTTCGAAACCATCGTACAATATAAGTTATGTGCAGCAAAAATTTCATGCCAATTTAGATAATAATAGCATTTAGTTTATAGCATATATAGTAGTTCTATTGGTGATCAATCGGCATAACGTACTTTTCAATTAAGCACTACCATAAAAAATGTTATACCTAGATATAACATAGACAATTAGACTTTAAACTTGCCCTTATCTTTGAAGCCTGGCGACAATCAATTAGACAATCTAATTTAATGGTAGGAAACCAAGGCACGTTTTATGAACGAATATAAGCTTTGCACTTCTCCGAAAGTATTTACGACTTTATTATATTAAATATATAATAATTGTGAATTGATTATCGCACTGTAGTGCTAATTTAGTACATCAATATTTTATGGATTCTTAATTATGTGAACTGCGTACAGGTGAATTTAATAGAATCTCCATAAACGATACACAGTGCGCGGCGAAGCGGTAATAGCTTTTAAGAATTAACAGGCACTGATAATAAAACTCTCATAAAAAATATCCATAAAAATATTACAAGCTCGATCCTTATATTAATATAGTTGGCATAAACTAATTGCAGTGGATGTGATCGATTCAATGGTTTCGCAATCATTTCACTATTCAACAAATGCCTTTGTGAGCGTACCCGTGCATATGCGTTGCCTCGATTCGTTCACAGATTGCTACCATATATATATTTATATATCGAATAGTAATTGAACGTTCTAAAGTGCTTCAGCTTATACGCATGTACTTCAATGCGACCTAGCACGCAAATTAAAATACGAAGAGGCATTAAATCTGAACAGAAAATGACAAATATTAATATTGATCATTTCGATTGCGGGCAAATAGCTCAGGAAATGACATATTACGAACGAGAAGATAAGATTAAAATATAGCGACAAACGAAACTGCATGACAATATAACGTACATTATATCACTGTGCCCTAGAACGGCTCCGTGCATGATAATAGTTTTCATTGCGTTAAAAGCCCTTTTGCCTCGGCCTGCGGCGATCATGCGGAATTGTAATATAGCATTCTATATATTTGAATAATACTTATATTTAATGCCGCAGAGGTCGCAGAGTGCATTATGCAAATTACGATCACATTAATTACAAGTTGTGCGGCACAGTAATATATATATTCATGGCTCAGCGCTCAAAAGGTATCAGACGATTTTTTGTGAAATGCGCTAAATACTCTGATCAGCAACCACTCAAATAATTTAGCCCATGAAAGAACGTCCATTTCAATATGAATATAAAACTACAAAGAGAAAGATATTCAACATAAAAATGAAAGCAACATGTGTTCTTTGTATTCTCATGACTTAGTTTGTCATTATTAGCTATTATAATGTGTGTACACCCAGGCCTCGCTATACGGCCGCTCTTTATACGGCCTTTCGCTATAACGGCCCTCTTTAATTAAGGAACGTTTTCGATATACGGCCTAAAATGTTTTGTTATAACGGCTTTTTTAACTTCGCGTAGGGCAAGTTACAGTAATCGCAAAAAATCGAAAATGAAAATTTTTATATATCTTTACGTTTCAAAGTTTCAAACGTTTTGGAAAAACTATAATATCAAGGATGCTGTTGAGAACATTAGTCAATACTGGAAGAAATTGAAATCGACAACAATGAACCATGTTTGGAAAAAAAATATGACCAGAATGTATAAAAACTACCGATGCAGAAGTTAATTTCCTTCCTAAAGTTAGACAAAACATTTTGGATTTAGCACATTATCTCGGTTTTGAAGATTTAAACGAATCTGATGTGCTGGATCTACTTGCAGCTGATAGGGAAACCCTTTCATATGAGGAACTCATTCAGTTGTAAGCAGAGCCGGCATATGATGAAGATACAGAACCTGTTGTATCCAAACAGCTAACATCAAAAATCATGTCGAGCGCTTTTTCATATTTTGAACAAGGAATAAACATCCTCCTTGAAAACGATCCTGACGCCGAACGTAGCGCTAATGTCTCTCGAGGAATTAACTCAGCCATTAGCTGTTATAAATCACTAAAGGAAGAAATAGACAAGAAGGCAAGACAAACAACTTTAGACAAATTTTTCAAACCACCGGCGCAAAATGATGGTGACAGTGATCTGTAGGATTTAGTTGTTTCATTTTTATTTAAAAATTATGGAATGTTTTTGAAGTTATTTATTTTATGTAAAATTTATGTTCTTCTTAAATATGTTTATAATTTAAACAAAATAAAAAAATAAAATGCCATAAAAAAAAACCATATTATATATTTATTAAATTTGGAACCGATCCCATTGAATTTGTATGGATACGTATTAGAATAATTGATTCGTTATACGGCTTTTCGCTTTACGGCCAAGTTTTGCGGAACGTATCTAGGCCGTAAAGCGAGGCCCCAGTGTATATTACAATGAGGTCTCTTCCTACAAATTTATTCTTGTCTCATACACGCTTGAAATACAGAAATACTAATTCTTGCATACGATTTCTAAGATGTAAAATAGAAAGGTGATTTATTAGATAAAGTACTAGGTAGAAGTATAGACATATATGAGACAAACTTCATAAAAAATATTTTCAAACACCATACTTATACAATATTTCTAAATGTGAAACATAAAAAAAATAAGTAGAGCATATTGAAAACTCTTTTGATGATTTAACGTACAAGTTCAATAAAAACATATGGCACGTCTCTCATACATTTGTTTAGCAAGATGCAGTCACGAAATTATTTAAAACGATAATAGCAACCTGAATTATTAAATACCTATTTATTGACTTACAAACGCAAGTTAGATACCATTAATTATATGCAAGCACAATGTCTAGTAGGGTAAGGTGGAGCACAAATGTCCAACTTGACTTTGAGCAATTTTATTGTAAAAACCAAACCAATTATATCACAACAAATAACACATATCAAATAAAAAACTATCTGAATATTTTCAATAAAAACTCCCATCTAATTTATTGTTGTAGAAATATGTTTTTTTGCTGTTTTTCAAAAATTTTGTCATCTGGTCTTTTTTACCCCATAGGCAGGGTAAAATGGAACGGCCAGGGGGCAAACGGATTCTATATCTTATTTTTAATTTTGAATGAATTTTCAGAAATAATAGCTAAATTATTCAAACAATACAAAATAAAAAAAAATATGAGCACATTTTTTAAAAAAATTACACTCTATATAAACGTGATCTGGTACGTCGTCAGAAATATTCATCATCAGAGTTGTAGTAATTAATAATTTTACTTATCTCTTGTAAAATTGCTTTTTTAACTTAATTTACTTTTATATTTACTACTTTTCATTGTTCACACCTTTGTTAGGATGAAGATTCAGTTGGTCCTTTTAACCCCGCCCACATGTGAGCTATTATAAAGGTTATATAAAAACATCTGTTGAATTTAACTTAAAATTGATAATACCTCTTATAAAATAATTGAATAACGCATACATAAAATATATTAAAGCTTCGTAAACTAAACAACAGTGCTTACAACCACAAAAACTAACAACGAAAGAAAATACTTTTGTTATATAATTTCAAATATTGCCGTTTATCTCCCAATAGTGAAGTCGTAAGGATCAAGGTGATAACTGGTTATACATATTTTGGCCTCTACTTTCAAATATTGTTAAAATTTCTTAAATTTGTTTGTTTTTGAGGTATCGATGGTGGACCTTTTTACCCGAGGTCCTTTAAGCCCCGTTCTTCTCTATATCAATCTTACATTTGCATAGCTCGAAAACGACTATAATTACCTTTGTCAAAAAAAATGGGTTCTGCTCCGTGTTAATACGATTTTGAAGCATCTACCAAACCGATTTTAAATTTTTCTTAAAACATTACTCAAACATATGTACATGGTACTCATATGAAAACATACATACATGCATTCATTTCTTTTTCTAATTGTAAGGTGAGACAAAATCGTCCGAAGTTCTTGAAATACAAAAATATAAAAAAATGCATTATCGATGTATTGAGATTCTAATAACTTATCGTACGTGAAGAAAATGTTACATTTACGAGAATATATATATATATATATATATATATATATATATATATATATATATATTGAATTATAATTCCGATGTCATTCGTCAAATTCCATATAGCGTGACGAGCGACAAACGTTAGTTCCAAGCGCGTCGGTGGTAGTGGATTAACTTTCCTGCTCTTCATTACTCGAGGAGAGTAATAAACCCATTAGAAACACCGGAACAGAATAAGTGCACACTTATTAATCACCAAGTGCCAGTAATTTATACAACAAAGCCGACAACATAAAAATCGACCAAACATTTTTGAATAAAAATCCATCAAACTCAATGAAAAAATTTCATTTAATGTAGGGTAAAGCGAGGCTTAAAGATCCGCGGGTAAAAAGTCCACCACCGATATCACCGGGTTAAGAATTTGTTAACAACAATATTTGGAAGTAGAGTGTAAAAGATATATAACCAGCCATTGTCTTGATTTTTACGACATCAGGAGATAAACGGTAATATTTAAAAATACATAACTACAGTATTTTCTTTCGTTGTGAGCACTGTGGTTTAGTTTACGAGTCCTTAATATAATTGTTAAGTTTACGTTATTCAATTATTTCATAAATTGTATTGTTAATTTTGAATTAGATTCAATAGATCTTTTTATACTACCTCTATAAAAGGTTGCACCTGGGTGAAGTAAGAAAAAACTCTTCAAGATTTTACACAGTGTTAAAAATAAATAAATGAGTAAATAAAAACACAAAAATGAATAATAGATAAAGTAAAAAAAATTAAATAAAAAATAATAAAAATCTAAAAATATGAACGAGATAATTAATACCCATTCTTTTTTTTTTTAAGCGATATTTACAGAATATAGCTTTTATTCAGAGCTATAAATAAAAGAAAGAGGTTGTTGTAAGAGGCCTAATGTAATTATATTCCATATTTCTATTTTTAACGTAAGTCGCACCCTTCAAATTAATATTCTTATAGTAACATGATATGCAACACGTATTCAGTATAATTTAAAATTAGATGGGTACGCAATTCAGCGTTTTGTCTTGACACCCAGAAGATTTACAATACAAGCTTCCCACGTAACCCGTTTCTGTAACTGTATGCTAGTACAGAAAAAATTCCTCGTTGATTTTGGCCAACTAAGGATTGTTAGAGCAATAAATCTCCCTAGTTGTGGACGCCATATCTTAAACAAATATGTCAGTTTAATGTATTCTTCAGTAATATATGCAAGAGCTTCCCTGGTAATGTAAATTTGATCATTAGTATATCATTATAAATGTATAATTCTCCGGAATAAACGCACACCTGCGCGTACATATTATGTGTATGACAATAAATATGATCGCATACATAGAAGATCTGCAATATGATCAATGGCTGAACAGACATCGCAATCAAATTAACATCAACCGATATCCCATGGAAGATATTCGATTAATTCATTTGTGCATATGATGATTTATTAATACGCATCGATTGATTAGGTGGCTATTCAACAGAGCTTTATAATTATATATAATACAAGTTTGCATGTCGGTATCAGAACGTAATACTTAATCGAATGCTATTTATTAAACATTATATTAATTGGAATATGTATTCTCAAATAATTGATTTCATTCTATACCACTTATCTATTGCAATAGATTTTGCAAACAGTAAATTTATGGTAGTTTATATTTGCAGAATATGCATGGATATTATTTGGAATAAGTTTAAGCTTAATAAACAATATGCGTATAATTAGTTATGAACATATTACAATAATATTTGTAATGGCTTATTATTTTGAGTCATAAATAAAAGCGTTACGACTTCGAAACCAAGGAAATTTATTTTATAGCCACAATATATCCGATGATATATTATATAAATATATACCCTAAAGTCCAAGAGACATAATATCAACCAACACAATCTTTATCACACCCATCAACAGAGGTATATATATATATATATATATATATATATATATATATATATATATATATGTATATATATATATATGATTTAGTAGTTAATTTTGATGTTGAAATATATGAGTGAGTTCTTGAGGGCGATACATCAAACAAAGAAAAGCCAAAGATTTATAAAATAATCTTTATTTCCAAACGTTTCGACATTCAATTTAATGTCATCATCAGTGGATCTAAAAACAGTATGAAAATTAGCATATCTAGGTAATTATAATATATGTGGATTGGTAAAGTAACTATACAATAAGAGAAAAATTAACAAATAGCAACACTTAACAACAAATCAAATATAAAAGATAGGAAAGGTAGTAGAGACTAGAATTAAATAAATAATTATACTTTGCCTATACTTTGCCTATTCTTTGCCTATAATTGCCTATACTTTTTAATTATTTATTTAATTCTAGTCTCTACTACCTTTCCTATCTTTTATATTTGATTTGTTGTTAAGTGTTGCTATTTGTTAATTTTTCTCTTATTGTATAGTTACTTTACCAATCCACATATATTATAATTACCTAGATATGCTAATTTTCATACTGTTTTTAGATCCACTGATGATGACATTAAATTGAATGTCGAAACGTTTGGAAATAAAGATTATTTTATAAATCTTTGGCTTTTCTTTGTTTGATGTATCGCCCTCAAGAACTCACTCATATATATATATATATATATATCTATATGGAGTAATGTAGGGCATAAAGGTCCAAATTGACTTTAAATAATTATACCGTCTAAACCAAATGAACTACTACATCTGCACATAACACGTATCAAATAACTATCGTACTTTTTTCAGTAAGAATCAACAGATCCTAGTTTTTATTTATAATTTTAAAGGATTTTACGAAATGATAGCTACAATATTCTACAAATGCAACATTTAAATTTCATGGGCACATTTTTGACAAAGAAAGCACTGTATATAAACTTGATTTGGTATTTTGTTTATCTGGTAAAATAACTACTAATTTAATTTATTTCTTATAAAATAGTTATTTTTTAACTGAATTTACATTTTATTCACTATTTTTTTATTGTTTACACCTTTATTAAGTTGGTCCTTTTTACCCCACCAACATGTAAACTATTATAGACGTTATATTAAAACATCTGTTGTATCTAACTTAAAATTAACAATACATCTTATAAGGACTGGTAAACTAAACAATAGTGCTCACAACATAAAAAACAAAAGAAAATACTTTTGTTATGTATTTTCAAACATTACCGATTATCCTGATAGCGACTTTGGGCGATGGCTGATTACTGATCTTTTTCCCTCTACTTACAAATATTGTGTTAATAAATTCTTAATTTTGCTTATTTTTGAGACACAGTCGGTGGATCTTTTAACCCGCAGAACTTTAAGCCCCGCCCTACCTTATTTATAACAGCAATACATATATACATGTATATTCTAAGAATATAATATATGTTACGCGCGCGAATATAATTTATGCACGTAATTTAGCATCAGAGACCATCTTGGTAGAAATGTTGAACCTTTTAAGCTGATTTCATATTTTACAATCATACTTTTATGGAAGCTTGCATGTAAGCGTCGTAAATAGACGTACAGAAAAGCCCATCAAATCAGATTTGCAACATGTGCGTCAGGACGTAACATTTGAACTCGAAGCAACTGAGTTCGGCAAAATTGATGGCAATATCGAATAATAAGTCGATCGTAAATTATCGATGTTATGACGCGGACAGATTTTATTCGATTTGTCGCGTCCAAACGATATATTATCGTCGAGCATTATCGTCCGCAGGGAACGAGATTCGTACGTTCTCTCGCGTCTTGAACTGCAGAGATGCGATGATATAACGATATAGCCCGAGAGCCGCGCTAGTGACTTAGCGACAAGCGGATAACGACGACGTTGCGATGTCGTAACGAGTCACAGCGGGCCGCTAATTTCCCAAAGGGGACAAAAACAATCGCGAGCCGCGGAAGTCGAACGGTCATGGCGAATCCCTAGGACGAGCGTCGGTAAAGTATACGCACGACTTTGATAAAACCTTCTAAAAGCACAATCTCAAAAAGATGGAAAGTACAGTAGAACCTCGATTATCCGGACTAATTGTTGTCGATAGGCATCCGGATAATCGAAAATCCGGATAATCCAAATTATGAAAAATAATGTTTAGTTTATCAAAAATAACAAATGCATACATAGATATCAACAAAAATCGATGTTTATTAGAAAATTAACACTTACATATTATCTTAGATTACATTATACATATTATATTAACATGAGCTAAAATATTCAGGTGGTACGTAAAGTATCAATGAAGAAGAAAAGTTGCTTACAAATAATTTGTTGATCGTTTTTGTAAAAACCAACAATATAGAGCTTCTTCTAAGAGTTTATTTTTCGGTCTCTTCACCATTTTCCGATTTTCACTACCCTCTTTACTATCTAACTTGCAAGTGTACGACAAAATTGAAGCGGCATTCTTTTTAATATCGCTTATAGTGGATGCATCTACACTACACCATACCTATCAGCTAACTTACGGCCGGTTTCGCCTTTTTTAATGATTCTATAATATTTATTTTATCTTTAAGGGATAACACCACCCTTTAAAAATGTATATATGCACGGCAAAACAGAGAATGTATTAATGTAATATATGCACATCAGAATATGCAAGTTCCGACGCGATTATGTCCGGATAATCGCGAATCCGTATAACCGAGGTCCGGAAAATCGAGGTTCTACTGTACTTCATTTTGAAAACCAGATCGTAGAGACAAATTCTAGGCATATAACAGAAGGGTGGTAACAAATGTGTAGGGAATGTACAGACGAAATTGCATGGTATTTTGTTCTTTAATGATATTTATTTATTTAACCAGTCTCAATCATTTTTACTCAGCTATGGTTAATTGACTACCAGTATGAGATCTTTTAATTAAGTACGAACTATAATGACCCATTTATTAAGAAAAAATGCAACCAATTGCAAAAACCATTTTGTCTATAATACGAACAAAATGATATAGTAGGTAAGGACACACTGAGATTCGAATTTTTAAGAAGACAGTTCACAAATAAATTGTATGCTCTGCTTTGGGACATCAGCATATGAAACATAAGTACAAAGGGAATAAATCATATATCGTAACCAACCTTCGCCGGGCTCAAAACGGGAGGAGGTCTCTGCAATAGATGCAAGTCTCTTGTTTTCACCGGTAGATTCCTTAGTCTGCTTTTAAAAGTAGAGTAGAAGTTAAAAGACCTTTGACAGGCATCAATTTCCCTTTTTCTTGGCATCGAAAGAAATGTACAAAAAAGTACTATGTCATTTTGTCCAATGTATAAATATGTCATTTTATCCGAAAATGAACAAAGTGTACTAACTCACAATAATCAAAATTCACACAATAATCAAAATTCTATCAAACACCTGATAATTGATCGAAATCGCTAGTATTGACATAAGTTGATTGATTTTAAATGAAATAATTGCACATAACAATCGATAAGTACCCAAAACACTTGAGAAAACCACCCTGAAAATGATCTTTTGAAGGCGAGATAAACGTTGAATTGATTACTGCGACAAGACTATGCCAATGACGCTCGACATCTGACAGGATTGTGATTATTACTTTCTTAACATTATACAATCACGGAAACGTTAAAACTAGCCTATTTTTAAATAAGGCCATAATGCCTTTTTGTCCGTATATATCATTTTGTCAGTATTTACCCTATATCTAAATTTTCATAAAAATTAATTATGCAATTCACCTAATATCCAAATCTTCACTTATAAATTATTATTTAAATTAATGCGCTCAAATCAATTGTATACAATTTCGCCAGATTTAAATCATTTATAAAAATATATATTATTAGAATAAACATTATTGGATTTAATTTCGAAAATCATAAACGATAAACTTCGAAGATATTTATTAAATTAAAAATAAGAATGTAAATTTTCATTTAAAACAAAGAGAAATATACCACAAAAGCATTCGGTTACAGTTCGCCATGTCAAATTACTACTAGTAATATTAGTCGATAAAATTAAAATTATATAAGTTCTATGTATAGATATCTTCACTAGCTCTGGATCTACCCTAGCAAACTTGTACCCATTCCATAGTCGCCACCCTTTCCACTCGGAAGATAATTCACCGGCTGATTAAGACGTGCCCGAGTTACCGTTGCGGTGCTGAGCGGCGAACGGCGAACACACGCAAAGTGCTTGGGCATGTGTGACATCCGTCATCGTAACGGGCTATGACACTGTTTGACAGAATGACATTCGACCAAACATGCAATCTTCATTACCGGCGCTATATTAATTGTTTAATATTTAATCATTATAATTAATAATTAATATAATGAATCAAACGAATAAAACTTGCGCGTCGATGTCATTAATAAGTATACGTTGCGCAAGCTAGTTCCAATTTGAATTTTTTTAATAATTAAATAGATTAATTAATTAAGTAAATTGTTGCATAATATTTGCTTAATGTTAATTATTTGAAAGCTAAAAAGTAGAAGGGTAGAGCGGGGTTTCAAAGTCCACCATAATGTGATATTTGTTGTGGTGGAATTGGTTTTGTTTTCACAATATAATTGCTCAAAGTTAAATTGAACCTTTGTGCCCCTTAGGGTGGTCCTTGAAGTTTTCGAATTTCCTTGCTCCCAGGGACTCAAATGGTTCCAAATTGATAAAAAACAATTCTCTGAAAGTTTTAGCTCTTAATATTAACGTTTAGATAGAGCGCAATTCAATCAAACTTCGTATGGAAAAAGCATGGAAAAAATTTTGAAAATTAAAAAAAAATGTTTTAGGTATAACTTAGCGACAAATGAATGAGTTTTATTCATTCATTTGTTTGCTAAATTACATCTAAAAAACATTTTTTTAAATTTTGAAAAATTTTCTATCTAAACGTTAATATTAAGAGCTAAAACTTTCAGAGGATTGTTTTGTATCTATTTTGAACCATTTGAGGTTCCTGGGAGCAACGAAATTCAAAAATTATCATTTTAAGGACCACCCTAGTGCCCCTATATATATTGGACCTACCCTATTGCTAATAAAGACCAGGTTTCAACTCTCAACAATATCATTCCCAAAATTTATAAATTAATTAAATTAGATTTCATATTATAATTGTGCTAATTGCATATATTTCTCCAAGCAAAATTACTCTACATAATTCTTTTCTGCTGAACTGTACTCATGATTAGATCTAAGATTATTTAGCATTGTAATAATAAAATAAATTTATTTGAATACAATATAATTTAGTTAAGTTATACGTTGAACTGAAATCACAAACGCATCACTAATTTTTGGATTCATCATTCAAATAAGTTTATCGAATCACTGATAGTTATGAAAAGAAAAAAAACTACATTTGAAAATTAATTAGATACAAAATTTAGGTTGGAAGTAAATATAATTTAGTTGAGAATAATTACATAGAGCGTTGAAAACGAGACCTAAAACCGCAACCAAATATTAATTTCGCTAATTGACCGGCACTGCGGTGCCGGTTCTTGAAACTAGAGCACAGAGGGCATTCGATATGTTTATTTGTACTTAATCAATGAAATCATGTTTATCACTAGAGTAAACCAACAATTCCCATATGGTCGACACGCCTCAATTACTGAGAGTGCATCCCCAAAGCGCCGCGAATTAGTCAGATGCGGACTAATTTGCAACAGCAATTTTTATACTTCAGAAACTTGTGCATCAGATGCGACTATTAATTATTCCTTCAAGTGCTAAATCCTAGCAACGTTCAACCAACAGCATGAGCAGTGAGCGTGAAGCGCGCAACAAATTTCATTTTGATCCATTCAATTTCTCAATTTCATTGGCGGACTATGCACATCGGCGGACCATACCCGACAAACAAAGACATTACTCAAAGGTATACAGAGCTACACATTATTAGTAGCAGCAATGTAGGAGGGCTCGGGGCAGATTGTGACAGTTGTTTTTTTTTTTCAATTTATATATCTTAAGATCCACTCATTATATTTCTACGAGATAAAGTTGAATAGTTGCTGCAACTATTTCTCTATCAAATCAAGTAAAAATAATTCCACAACTGTTCATTATTTCACAATTATTTATTTTCAGAAAAGGTGCAGTTATACTCGTGTTTGAGGCTATTTTATTATACCAAGGCAAGTAGTAACGACAATAACACCTCTAATAATTTATTCTTCTCAAATTTTTAAGAAATTTGAGTAGTTTTTAAGTAATTGTTTTCATAAATCAACGTAAACTATAATTAATACAAATAAAATAGATAATGTCTCCTATAATATAATTTTTTTTCATTAAGGGGGTTGTTCTTTTTTTATTTATTTTTTTTTCGATTTTGAGATTTTTTGATATTATCAAAGCTAAAAACCTTAGAATTATTTAAAAAAAAATCATCTCAATATCTATTTTTTTGACGAAGTTATAGATATATATATATCTCTATAAGTATGATCCTCTGAAACCGTTTTTTTCATCGCTCCGCGAGCTATTGTATGCCAGCTGCTCTCTTTTTCATTATAATACGTCATGCACATGACCTTTTTAATGTTTCAGCACCTTTGAACACCATGATGTATTAGTACATTAAATTAAATTGTGTATTTAGTACATTATATTAAAAACTTTAAATACGTTTTTCTCAAATTGACTTTTTTTAATGCGGTGCCACAAATTAAAAAAAAAACTACAAGTCGGATCGACTTGCATTTTTTTTTTTAATTTGTTCACCACTGCAATACCTAGTCCCCCTACCTCAAACAACTTGATAATATTACGCAAAAAAAAATTGCGAAGCTTCTCGTCCCAAAAAAGGCCCTTTTTAACACTTTTTTTTAAATAGCTGTCAATGAACATAAAATACAATTATTACCATAATATAATTGAAATATATAATGTCTCCTGTAACACAATTCACATTTGCCCACATCTTACGCATGTAAATTAGCATAAGTAAAACGAGTGATAGTTTATGCATATATAGCTCGAAAGATAAATAATACATTAAAAATAGATAAATAATAATAGTTCAATATTAACACCATCATTTTTATTTCACTTTACTGAGAACAATATCACAAAGTAGCAAAAAATTCAGAATAACTGCGGGTTCAATGCGGGTTTGTTACCCATTGCAATTAATTATTAAAGCATAATATTTTAATGTTTAAACTAAAGCGATCTATCTGTTTTGATTTTAATAACAGCAACAACAATTAATTGAAATGTTATATTAATATAACAAAGAGGAAAACATAAACAGCATTTTGAAATTTAAATTTAAAATTTATTTGATATAATGTTGTAACTACAAACATATCAATTTAGACCGGTTGTTGTATTTTTTAAATATTTAAATAACAAGAATATAAGGCAAAATATACTCCTAAAAACTACGCCAACAAATCCTAATATTTTTTATATTTTTTACCGCTGTACTTCGTAAATTACCGAAAAATACTGAATTATCTTTTCAATTGTTTGGTTTCAGCACTACTCTCTATATATTAGTTTATGAGAAAAAGGGATATAACAAGACAACTCAAACATTGACTTACAAATAGTTTATATCTCTTTATAAAGACACTGTGATCTTCCCATCAAAATAGACTTAAATGAAATGTATATAATTAACTTTAAAAGGGAGTTCAATGTATAATTAAAAATCCATTTAGGCACACTATAGAAAACATAAAAAAAAAATTCGTTACTTCGCAAAAAAGGAGAAAGCCAACGACATCAATTCGATACAAGACATACAAATACGTCTTTTTAGCATCTGCGTCTCATTGTCTGCAATAATTAAATAAATCTAAAATATAGCACTAGATTTGTTATGTAAATTGAGCTTTTTGCTCATATATTTTTGGCTCCGTGGATCGTTAACTTATACCGAAGTCAGCTTACCCATTGTCAGAGGTAATATATATTACGACTCATTTGCATTACAATAACGAAATTTGATATCAACCCATAATTAATGTTAACCGTTGTTTTAAAACATTTCTGTAAATTAATACATGTCATGTAAGAGATAAAAATGCTTTTGACAGGTTCAAGTTCCATTTATCTGTATTTCCCATGGTAAAGAGCCTAAGCCACAATATAAGTTTAATCTAATTTTCAAATTTGGAATAAGCAATTTCATGACTTGATACCTGTGTTCGCAGGTAATAATAATAAATGATAGTCCGTATTTATTATCAATATGACTATTATTACTATTATTACTAAATTGTGACATTAATTGAATTATTACTGATACAATAATGCAAGTTCTAAATGCCGAAATATCTTCCTATACATGACTCAAAGCTAATAGGATACAAACTAATGTGGAGTTCTATAATCATTCTGAAATTACAGAATCATTAGTACAATTCAAATCTTACTATTTCATTCGAACTCAACCAACAGAAATGAAACTGTAATTTTTCTTCTATAAAGTAATTTTATGGTATTATATACGTATATCTTTTAATATTCGACTATAAAATAGATAATTAAATATTCTTGTTCATAGCACTTACATGTCCAGGTTGTAATAAATACTCCATCAATATAACAATTTTACATTCAATATAGTGTTATAAATATGTCGTATATTTTTTATAAATTAATTTATGTAGGAAACTATTCAATTATTTATTGACTCATAAAAATATAACCATCAGAAATTTTAATTAGTATTTTATATATTTAATAACTTATTTGTTATATACATTTTTACAAGGAAGTTAATCTTGGTCCTATAATATTTTCATGCACAAACATTATTGTGCAAACTACAAAAAAAAATTTCTGTACTGAATAATTCCCTGTACGAACCGAATTTTTGTACAACAAAACTAGTAATGCATGGCATCGTGCCTTAAGACAAATCGCTGAAACTTTTCGCACCGAAAATTAAAATGTTTAAAAAAGCTTTAATTTTTTTTTTGAAAATTTTAATAAAAATACACGAAGAAGAGAATTTTAAATTTTTTGGAAAAATTTCCTTTTTAAATTTCTTGAACATTTTTAACTTTTTTTTCAAAGTAATAGCACTGCATAGGTGCTTTAAAGACGATATATCGAAGCGCGTAAGCGCCGCGTCGCAGTCTTACGAATAAACATTGAAATGAAACCCATAGAAATGTAAACAATATCTGTACTTATTGTTAAAATATCTGACAATTTGATTTGCATGATCATTTTTGACCGCTAAATAGCATTTTTATACTTTTTTCATAGGATATCCGAAATCGCTGAACCTACCTTCCAAAATTTTATTTTATCAGCTCTTTCTGATTTTTTAATTACCATTTTTGGCACTTTTGCCCCGAATCTTCGAAACGGTTGGACCTGCCTTTGCCAAAAACTAATCAGCACGTTTCCCCATTAACACGAATCGAATGTTTTTTTGAATTATTCAAACCGTTCGAGAAATGGTCGACGAAAATTTGTATCCACACATAGACACATTCATACTTCATACATTTTTTCTAAGATATGCCAAAATGTTCAGAAACTTTTGAAACGTAAAATTATATAAAAATTTTGATTTCCGATTTCGATTTTTTGCGATTACTATAACGTACCCTATGGGAAGTTAAAAGTTAAGGAAACAAAAAATTAGTAATTATAATCCTATACATATGCAAATGATAAATAAAAATATATTTTGAAGAAAACTTTTTGGTAATAATAAATTGTGACTTTCAAGTCACAGGTGGCCTTAATGTTCACATTTTTGTGTATGAAAATTATATTTCAAGTTGAAAAGCCAGGCAAAGGTCATAAATATTATTATTGGTTCTCTTCGCAATGTTATAGGATTAGAATTTATGCATCATCGCACGCAAGAAGTCATAATTATCGAAAAAATTTGGGGCCCATAAAGGGTTAACATAAAAGCGCGAAATGAACTAAATCACATAAATGTCAAATAACAAACAAACTTATATATTTTTCAGTATTTGAATCGGAGTCAAACAGTAATATCGACTGATATCCGACATCCGATCTGCTCGATATGTAGCAGGCGTTTACGAAGGGCCATATATATTCTCGCGAGCGCTTCGCATACCTTGGGCCGTTAATCAATGAGACGAAAAGCTTTAGTCGGCTCACTGATTGGAACTCTTACAACAGATCTCTCGTTGATCTGAAATATGGATCATTGTTGGAACCCACTCGAGCGTGATTTTTTTTATTCCTTGCATGTACACATCGGGCACGGCGGATAATTTGAAGTTCGTTAACCTTATCTCTTCGCGTTACCTTTCGTTAAGGTTGTTTATCTGTGGATGGAGCCTTCAAGAAATCAACTGCTGCGAACATCGGACATTTTGCTTGAAATGTTAATGGAATAATACGATAGGATATCCCGCATTAAAATATATGTATGCGTCTGATAACTAAGGCATAAATTTTAAGTGACTAATATTAATGTATTTTTAATTAAGATTTCATATGGAGAATTTTATACTCGACAACACTTAATACGACGTTTACAGCGATACTAAATATAACGTTGATATTTTGAATAAAAGCCTCATAAATATTTTTAATCAAGACAGAGGATTTGGAATCCAATATAAAAAGATGAAACGATTCTAAACTACATATATTTGACTGTGAAAGCCAGCCGTGTAGTAACAATAAGGACGTGAGCTAGCACAAACTAGTCTTGGGTTCGATCCCAACCTTAGCCAAGCTCGATATCAAACAGTATAATTTCAAATTTCCAATTGAGGTTATAGATATCAAATTTAATCTCAAATAAAATTCACATTTCGCGGGCATTGTTGCATCGCGCACAAGTCGACACTATTGGATAGCACATGACTATCACATAACAATATCAAAGAATAGTGATTAACCATTGGGTTGCCCTCTCGAAAAAAATAACAGATCAGGAATATAAGTTGGTATAATAAATAGCTTGAAGCACACGTAGTTCTGATGAAAAAAAATACTGTGAATATTATAATAATGAAGTACGTTAATACTTCGATTTTCATGTTATTGCGGATAACTCAAGCACATTAATAAGTTAAACCGAACTTGAACTTAATTCTTTCTTGATTCAAGTGTGTTCATATAATTTTATCAAGATAATCTAATATTTCCTTGCTAAGAACAAAATTTAAAGTCAGTTATACCTGTGGCATCTTTTCGGATACTTTGCGTTTTGAAGTCAGCTATCCCTTTCTTTCTTCATGCATTTACTTTATATTTCTTAATTATATAGTAATAAGAATTTAGTTCAATCAGCGACTTCATGGAGTAAAATTCCTCCAAGATTTTTTATTGTCTTCCTCAAACAAACTGTATTCTAGAATAATGTGCCAGTTGTTCCTATTGAAGATCCACAATTATACAATTTGGTCGATATTATTCCCAACCTTACCGGTACTGGAAAGTTGTTAAATCTTAAGCTCGATAATGACAATGCTATTCTTCTTATATTTTTTGTTTTAAATTGATCCTATATATATTATTTTAAATTGTTGCTCAGGTACTTAAATTTTAACCAGTTTAATCTTATGAGAATATAAGCTTTTTATAATTATTTTATAAATATTTACACACAGAATTTTATAAATATGAGCATACTACACACCTTTTTGACGATTATATTAGGTTATAGAAAATAAGTAATGAAAAGTTAGCCGATTTGACTCACATTCCATATAGCATAGTTTTTTAAATTATATTTTTACAATAATATCAAAATACAAAACTAAAATTTATACTGATGATTAGACATACCATCTCCACAATGTAATAAAATTATCACCAAAAGGAGTGCACTGAATATATCTATAAAGCTGTTTCATTTGTGTAATATAAATGCTCTGCGTTGAGTATAAAAACATTTTCTATTTCACCAGAATCATAGTTGGTTTAATATATTTAATATTCGAGCTACATAATTGACAAGTTGAAGCCCAGTAAGCGATACTCAGTTATTATTAGTATCGACAGTTTGATGTAATGTGATTATAAAGAAATTTTTCAGAAATAATACTTCACGTTATATTCCTAGTAAACTAGAAATTTAAACTCCGAAACCAAACTACTGGCGCATACATTTACAGCTTTATTTGTATATTAAAATCGAATTATATTGTGATTGCTTATATTTCTTCCAGTTTCAGAAGCATTCAATTAGATATTTTCATCGTAATTAAAATTATGAAAACAAGTTCAAATTAATAGTTATCAGTATGATCAAATCACTAGGAGAGCATAATTAATAACTTACTAGATGAGTTATACAGCTTAACATTTCCGGTTAACTGGATACTTTGATAGGCAATACTGCTTTCGAATCATGAGATGTAAAGTATAATATGAAATTATAACAAAGGTAATAGTTGAAAACCAACTATTTGGATATCATTTCTCATTTGGATTTGAGAATAGAAGAAGATTTTTGATAGTTATAGTTGTTTTTCACATATATGTTTTACCTATATTGAAAATCAATCAGAACTAACTAGGTGTTTCATAAGCTGTTTGATTTAGATTCTTTCATTATTATATTTATCATTGTGATCATTTTTTTATTTCAATGCAACAATGCACTAAAATGCTATAATTACTAAAAATCATATTTACATCTCTATTTTCAAGAGAAAATGGATATCACTACTGTTTGACATAAGGTTGTCCAAAGAAATAAAAGAATAACCCTATAAACGCCAAAGCTCCTACCTGTTACGAATTATTTGAGATCGTTATTCTTTACTTGATATTCTTCAAAGTATATAAATGTTTTGATTTTCAGTTTGTAGATAGTGATTATCTAATTATAATTAAAAGTTTAAGTAAGTTTCAGAAATGTCTTGTTATATAGTTGCTACTAATCAGTTACTTTGTGATAAAAATTTGCAGATATTGGCAATAACTTCCGCCAGATATTTGTTGCTTTTTCACTCCTCAAATCAAAAATAGGCAAAACATGTTAACAACACTTGTTTCTTACTTAATTTTCAATTTACCTTATAAATATTATTGAAAAGCTCACTTCGAGGTCAACAATTGTCTGATTGTTAGATATGCTCACCAAACTCGAATTTTATAGAGATCTCAATTTAGTTTTGATTACTTAAGTAAAACTTTCATTTCGTGTAAAAAATGTGGAGTTGTTAAAAGAATAGAAGTTTTATATTTGGCAAGTAAAATTTCATTAAACAAAGAAAACTCGTGAAAGCAACATATCCTATCACAGAACTAAAATATTTTATACCAATATTATGGTACACTTGTAACTATTAGAATTTCTTCGGTTAAAATTTTGAAAATATCTTATTGTAATTTACTTAAAAAATATTCAAAATTAGAATCTTTTCAGAAGCTCAGAATAAACAGGAATAAAAAAAACTAAATCCGACATAAATATTGCTTGTAGGAAAATTCGAATTCTAGAAAATTCAAGAAATTCGGTATTGTATATTTAAGACTATTAGAATACCGATTTAGAAAGAAAGAAGTTTAATATTCATTTGATGAACATAATCTCGTAAGAACAAAAATCTAAATTTGTATCATATCATTGTTTAACTTTTAATACATTCATAAGTAAAATAATGCAATACAGCCATAAACATGTGCTATTGACGGCAATAATTTTTGAAATAGGATGCCGACTATGATCGCTTTCATACCCCGCAAAGGGAGGTCAGTTGACCCGATATGCCATCCGGCTAAGTTCAAGTAATGGATAGCGTCCAGGTTTATCATCCTCCGGTCTAGTTAAATTATATCCACATTGAAGATTCCGATATTTATCTACAAGAAATACTTTACTTTACGGAGTCCTTTGTTATCGTAAACGCCATCATCACACTTGAGCGAATGCATTCAAATCGGTAGGAAATGGGATAAACACAAAGAGAAGATACTAGGACACCTTTTAGTGTTCTGTCGCAGTGCCGGTGACACAGTTTTCGGGTTTATTACATTGTTACACAAAGCTTTATCATCACGTAGAAACGAACGAAAATCTTTGAAAATGTCTCTTGAGAAACAATTCTGAACTAAAATTATACGCATACAACTTGCATATCCTGGCGAACTTTTAGGTATAATTCATAGCGAATAATGTCAAATAAATTAAAATCGTCAATGATAACGTATAGCATCACTTGAAAATATAAATGAAAAATGTGTTGTCAAGTGAAAATAGCCCCTGCGGGCACTACTGTGCGGAAAGAAATATATGAAAATCAATATGTTGTAGAATATTGAATAACATAGATAAAGAAGTGTGTAAAATAAAGAAGTATATAAAAATCAATATATGTACATGCATGCAGAGCATTGCATCAAGTAAAAGCGAAGAAGTATGTAAATACCAATATTATATAAAACATTGTATAAATTAGGATATAAAAAAGTGTGCAAAAAAGAACCGATATGTAATATATATAATCCAGAACATAAAATACGATATGAACAAACAATGTAAGTAGCTGAATGCTATAGTGATGCCAATGAATAAATTTAATTTACAAAACAAATATCAGATAGTATACGTTAACTAAATGTGAGAGTAGCTAAAAATTCTGTGTTAATTAAGAACTATTTTTTTCTAAATATGCATTTCCTTTCATAGACAACCCCGATATCGAGCAGTAGCGATATAAATTTTCTCTTAAAAATATAGATTTTAAATGTATCTCCAAATGAAAATAACCCTCAGCGGAAAATGCTGCATCAAATTGAATAATAGACAGCCCTATTAGATAAATTCTGAAAATAAAATGATCAAATAACGCATGGAGTAGTTTCATCCCAACAGCTTATAGGATTCAAAGTTTTGACTGCTGTTAAAATATAAAAAGCATAATTCGGCTCAGCATAAGTAAAATATAAATAATAAAATGTCAGCAAATACTTCGAGTATAGTTAATTAGTCATAATTGGATTGGACAATTACTGGGTTGCCATTCATTAAAAATCCATATAAAAAAGTCAAAACAATTACTGAATGTGCGACAGATTGTATAATCTATCAGATATAATAACTTATTGTTAAAAAGTGCAGAACTGAAATATCTATAAAAACAGAATCTCAGTTATCGTAAACAAAATATTTTGCATTTCAAATGAAGAACAAGAAACACCTTGGCGCCAAAAGTATATTATCTCAACATATGTTCACAATTTCTTGATAAAAAAGACTACTTGATGTACTTTTGATTTTTCCTGAACAGGATCAACGCAATAAAATCGAAACAGCATAATAAATATATGTAGTCTTTAATAAATTCATAGGTTTAGTAGATACTTAATGTTATAAAATACACTATATTCGCACACACTATATATTATAACGTATATATGTTATTCATAACTTTAACTTTATTCTGGCCAATTAAATAGATTTGTGTTGAGCAATAAAAATAACAAGCATACTGCTTTATATAAGGCAACTATATTTTTTTTTGTTAAATAACTGAAATATTTATAACTATTATTATTTTTTTAATTATATATGAAAAATACTGTTTAAAAATATAATAAAATATAGTTTTTTTAACGAATCATATTATTTCAATTATTTGGAACAAATTTCTTTATATTTTTCGGGATTATGCATATTTTGATTAGATATTTTCGGTTTTAATCACTGTGTAAAAGTCTATACTAATTTACTTTATAATTAACATTGGTAGTTAATAACAATTTTAGTGTGTCAGTTATTGTAATAAGCAAAATTTTTTCGGTTAATATTTTGAAAATATCTAATTGGAATATACTTAAGAAAATATTGAAAATTAGAATCTTTTCAAAAGCTCAGAACAAACGGGAATGAAAAAATCTAAATCCGACATAAATATTGCTTGTAGAAAAATCCGGAACCTAGGGTGGAAATCCGGGACTGTATATTTACCGACTATATATTTAAGACTTGGGCAGGTCCGTGAGCTGAGTTAAACTCCAACTCTATTCAGGGATGAATAGTGTGAGAAATTTTTTATTGCCGTTTCACACCGCAGTGCCCGAAATGGGATATTTTCAATTAGAAGCATATATTTCATCTATATTTTCAAGTGAAAATGAACATCGCTATTGCTCGATGCTAGGTTGTGCAAAGCGGGTTTCGAACTTACGATCCGTTTATACGAGTCCGTGAGCTTAACCATTACATCATAGAACGCCCATTTGAGACTATATAAGACATAAATCAAAATTTCGTAATATTAGGGGGAAGTCCCGTAACGCCCGACGGCACCAAGCACCGGACACTATTTAACACGTATTATTTAAGCGAGTATAAATCTTTTCATTTCAAAATACAAGTGAAAGGAGCATGGGGGGCACACAGGTACAGGATCACGCGCCAAGCCTCGCCTGTGATCTAAGAATATTCGTCAAAGACACATGTGCAAACATTCCAAAGTGTGGAGATGGCTACATATGTGATCAATGTAGGTTATTTTGAAATGTCCGGTACTAGGTGCCACTGTTTAAAATCATATTTTTTTATACCAAAGTTTGATTGATAGTATTAATTATTTTTAAGCAAAGATAACTTTGTTATCTAACATAAATCATAATTTAATAAACATTTCGTAAAATATTTTTGCGAAATGCTGAAATGCTTCAAACTAGATCTTACTTAAGAAAACTTACTTTCTGCACTTCTTACTGGCATATGTATACATTTTCAAAAGTTATTTATTATTTAAACATCATTGTTAGTTCAATCAAAATTATACTCAACAGTCCCACAAGACGTCAAGCTTGAAACTTTATCCGTCCGTGACGAACATATGACATAAATAATTCCTGGCATTTATAGGGTATTAAAAATAGTTTTGAGCAATAATATATTTTTATGAAATTGGCTCCTCAGGTATATCAATATGAATTATATGAAATGCTGACTGCGTTCCATGTCGAATAAGTAAAGCAGTATACTTTATAGGCATCGCCCAAGACGTCGCGACTCGGTGTCGCGTTCGCGCCGCTCATAGCGAAAGCAATACCAATATCGTGTCGTGTATTATCTCAGCGTGAGACTAATAACCCAAGTCTGTAGAACTATCGGCCGATCACTCTCTAGCCCCGCACACGCACCCAAGCCACGCATAGGGGGTCAGGTCAAGGCATCGTTATACAACATTTCTTTGATTGTAAAGATTAACCACTAAACTCGAATCTGTGCTTAAAGATAAAAGAATTTGCGCTTTTTCTGACATCCGCCGCAATAGCGATTCTTGTAAGTGTCTTAAGGCGGCAGTGCATTTGTTGGCATAAAAGTCTATTACAATGTAAACACAATTTAGGTTCATACATATCCCACGTAAATGGTGCATGTTTATGGCAGTATTATCTTATATTCTTATAGATTTACATGTTATGAATGATATTTAATTTAATTTATAGTTTTATAAACATATTGACATTATGAACACCTATTAAAGATATTTTATCAATAATATTTTATCAATATTTAATTAAAACGCTTTAAGATTACAACAATTATTCGTTGCAATAATATATATGTATTTTTTTTTGTACTCCTTTGAACAGTGATCAGAACTTATGGGTACTATGAGCTGTTGTGATGAACCTCCTACAAACTACGTTTGTTTTATTATAGATGGCAGCCCAAACAGTTTTTTTATTATTGCAATTATTGTAATAGTGATGACATATGTGTAAATACAGTGCTCTTTAAAGAAGTGCAAAAAAATTAAATAAAATATGATTTGTTGACTTAAATTTGAATAAAATTAGAAGAAGAAAAACAAGGTTAGTATTGGAGAAGATCTGATTAATATCGGGGAAGAAAACAGTTGTAAAGAGCGCCAAAAAAGATATATAGAATATAGAATATCAAAATGTATAGAAATGTATAAATGTATAGAATGTATAGAATATCAAAATAAATGAGTACGTGGTTAAATGCTCTAACAATGGGTAAGCGAGTCCAATAAAAAAAGAATAACATTCCCTATCATAGAAAAATTCGCTACAAATTTAGTACACATAATTTTTCCTAGACAAACGTGGCATTGCATTTTAGAATTAATCTTTAAAATCGGCAATATTTATCCTCTATTCAAGTCTTGTAGACTTGTTTTAATATGGATGTCATGTATAGGAACTGGTTTTTGATTTTTATTTTTTTTGCTTTAGTGAATTATTTTTAAAGGAGGGCCACTCATAGTCGAATTATGAAAATTTTAAAATCATAGTTCGCCAAAAAGTCTTAATTTTTGAAAACTTGAGGCAATTGTGTTATTATTTTTCACTGTGGTATTAGAAATGGTTTTCACGGTTACGGTTCCAAAGTTTAAATGAACAAAATTAATAAAAATTAACCACAAGGACCGAAAAATGGCCATAATTTCACCAAAGCTCTAGGTTGCACTTAAAAGCTCATAATTTCCAAACAACACGAGATAATTTTTTTCATATTTTTTTCAGGATGGTTAAATTTAACAGTATCATCCTGTTCCGGCTTTACGTTAAGATCTGGGGCACCTTGTATATGCAAATGTCTTGGAAAAATAAATTTCAATACAGGTAATTTATTTTATAGAAAAAGAAAATGAAATAGTGCATTATAAAAAAGCAGACAATATCGAGATATTTTCAGGTCACCTGTAAGGCAAACGCTATTGAAATTGATATCATAATTGAAAACAGAAAACAATATAATACAGTGATTGTTTGTTATAATATTACAGTGATAATGTTTATTGTTCCACGGTAATGGCAATTTGAGAAAATTACTTACACAGTATATGAAATAGAGGGAATAAAATTATAATTCTGCACATGCGGAAAGATTCATTTATAAATATATACAGACGATATATTTTATTATCTTATTTTTAAAAACGTACTTTATGAAATTATATTGATAGTCTTATTTACGATGACGCAAATTCATATGTGACGAGATATGGAAAAAGTTTAAATTGCAGCAATGTTTGTTTGCCACGTTAGCTTATGCACGTACATTTTAAATCAATTTGGTAAATGAACAAAAATAGCAAGACCATAGTTTTCTTCCGGTGACAAATTCATTGTTTTTCGGTTTTGTTTATTGCAATGTTAATTTTGCATTCTCCCACCAATTTATGCAATGTTGCAAATATGTCTCGAAGTTAACCTATATCTCTTTTATATGAAAAACATGCTATAGGATATAATTATCTAAGGATAGAAAATGAAGTTTCTATTCATCTCATTTTCTATCCATTGTTATTTGTACACAATATACTAGCATTTATTAGCAGAACACAAAAGTTCTACTTATATATAAAATTTAAAACAAAAATAAAAAATGTGAATAAATATCGGATCCAAAGCAATATTTGTGGGACACATATTGAACTATCTTCGTAGTAAATCACGAGCTTTTAGATTAAACTGTCCTTCAAATAAATTAAAATAAGAAAGCATATAGACAAAAAAATAAACAAAATATTAAATAAATATATTGACATTTTTTTTTTATTTTTTCATGAACTCCTTTTTTTCTTCATATGTCAATTAAAATCAATTTATAAATATGAGTTTTATTCCTTGTGATTACTAATATTAGCGGCGTAATTTATTAGAATCAACTAAAAATCTTTTATATTTTTAACTTCCCGTAGGGCAAGTTATAGTAATCGCAAAAAAATCGAAAATAAACATTTTTGCATTTCTCGACGTTTCAAAGGTTTCTGAATATTTTGGCATACCTTAGAAAAAATGGATGTATGTGTGTGTATGTGTGTGTGTGTATGTATGTGCGTGCGTGTATGTATGTGCAGATACAAATTTTCGTCGACGATTTCGGAAACACCAATCAACCGATTTGAATAGTTCAAAGACATTCGATACGTATTGATAAGGAGACGTGCTGATTAGTTTTTGGCGAAGGCAGGTCTAGCCGTTCCAAAGATACGGGGCAAAAAGTGCCGAAAACTGTTACTCAGTTTTTAAGAGTACGGAGGGTCCGATTTTATTAATTCAAACAACATTTTACTTGTATTGACAAGATAAAGAATTGATAAAATTTTCATGAAGGCAGGTCTAGCGGTTTCGGAGATCTAGTAAAAAAAGTAAAAAGAAATGCCATTTGGCGGTCAAAAATGATCATTAGACATATGCACATCAAATTATCAGATATTTTATAGAGATTTTAACAATAAGTATACATTTAGTTTACATTCCTATGAGTTCCGTACCAATGTTTACGCGATAGACGGCGACGCGGCGCTTACGCGCTTTGATATTTCGTCTTTATGCAGTTAAAGCAGTACGATTGCTTTGAAAAAAAGTTTAGATCTTCCAAAATATGTCAAAATAAAGAAATTTTTTTTTTATTTTAATTTTTTTTTTCAAATTTATAGTTATCTTATTTCTTCGAATCTTATTTTTTTTAAGTAAAATTTTTTCAAAAATGTTAATCGCTTTTAAAAAAAATAATAATTTTTGGTACGCAAAGTTCCAGCAATTTGCCTTAAGGCATATTGTACTAACAAAAAAAATTGAATTTGATATTTATTTCATCTCATATAACAACAAGTTATGCAAAATAATGAATTAGGAATTGGCATAATAACGTTACAAATAAACATAAATATAACACAATTATTGAAAAAAAAAACACGATGGCTGAAAACCGAATAAGATACGGTTTTTAAGAAATCAATGACATGGAATTAAAACAACATTACAAAGAATCGCCCTGCAAATTGATTGATCGCTTTGCTGGCTTACCACGAACAAATTCAAAGGCTCAAGGAGGGGAAAAAGTGATCAACGCCGACGACTGACCGCGACGTTCGTTCACATAACAAGCGTAACGAAAACATTGAGGTGAAATTACAACGCCCGCTTTAATCAATACACTGTATGCTTCCATACTTCCATGCGCTCATCGCCTTTGCCCATGCTTATGCTTTGGTAGCGCTGTGCTGTGCGGTACGAGCTTGTTTTCCCGCCTAGGGTTACAAGCTTTGAAACTTTGAAACTTTGAAACTTTGACACATGAGCTATTATCATTCTGTTGCTTTTATTATCACGTATCAGAATGGCAAAACGAGTTTAATTAAATAAAAACCATTGCCTCAATTATTGCACTAGTTTACTTTCCTTGATTTACAGATACCAAAAAACACTTATTTAAGTACATACATACAAGATATAGTAAGATATTATATTGATACATATATAGATATTAATTTTATAACTTAAGGGAGTATTCTGGTCCAGAAGCATGAATTTTATGCGAATTTTAAAAGACCGTAAAAAAGCCAAATAATAGTTTTACTGTATATTTTTTTACTAGGGTATTCTAGTGTAGAGCGATGAATTTTAGGTCATTTTGAAAGTATCGTAAAAAAAGCAATGAATGTTTTTACTATCCATTTTTTTACCACTTATTAATATTATTAAAGTACAAAACAAAAATCAAAAAATAAAAAAGTTGAAAATTGTAAAAGCTGGCAGCTGATGAAGTGGATGGTCTCAAAAAATTGGCACTTCAGTCTTGACATAATTTCAGCCCTCCTAGCCATCCGAAATAAAAGAAATAAAAAGATAATTAATCTACAATGATGTCGCAATCGCCTGAACTAGCGATGAGTAAAAAAATGTTTTTTTTACAAATTGGCGACAGTTTGAAAAAAAAGTGTTTTTTTTTGCTGTTTTTTTGAGTTTCTCGAATTTTTTAAAAATAGTAAAAGTTGGAATTTGGGGATAATCCTAGTTCGGGCTATAGATAGGTCTATAAACAAGACTCTCTGAACATTCCAAGTGAATCGGTCGTGTAGAACTCGAGAAATCTTGTCAACAGTGCTGAAAAAGTCTGTTCTGAGAAAAACGCATTTAAAGTTTAGCGTGAAGCCAAACCAGTATGGAGACCGAGTCAGTAAAATGCTTATATCTCCGAAAATAATTCAAATTTACAAAAACCTTCTCGTACCCATATTCTTAGATAGTTAAACCTTGAAAATATGAAATAAAAAAATCAATTTTTTTGAATTTCTACACTAGAATACCCCCTTAATGTTTTTAAATTATAGAAAAGAATAAAAATTAAAAATTGACAAAGTTTTATTTTTTAACAGATAATAAAGTGGAGGGTGCCGAAAAATTGACACCTGACTATACTCATGAATTTAGTCCTCCAATAATCTGATTATTAATTATATTATTAATCTAGAATAATGTCGCAATCGTATGAACTACGGACAAGATGACAAAAAAATGTTTTGTCACAATAGCGGCTGTCTGAAAAAAATTACAACATTTCTTGATATTTTCGATTTTTTTTTAAAATGGTAAAAATAGGAATTTGGGGATGAGTGAAGTTCATACTAAAGAGAAGTCTATAAAGAAGATTATGTAAAAATTCGGTAGAAATTGAGCAATCGTAAGTATCGTATCGAAAAAGGCAGTTTCGAGAAAAACGCGTTCAAACGATCAAACAAAATTATCTAAATTTTGAGAAATCTTGTATACATATTCTTGAATAAACTTTGAAAATACAAAAAAAGAGATTTTTTTTAATTCTTGAAATAGACCAGAATACGATTTTTTAAAAAATACGCCCTTAAACACAGTAAATGTATTAATTTTCAATTATCATTGTACAAAATCATTTTTAAAAATATGTATGCGTAGAAAACGTGTGTTGAAGAAATAATATGGTGAAGTGAGGTGATGACTTAAATTGTAAGTGTTAAAATGTTGACAGTGGCGTACGGTGTGGGTACATTATTTATATACATAAACGTTCACAAACATACGATATAGACAATATATATATATATATATATATATATATATACATTGTAGAACCCCATTAAGACGATCAAGCTTCATATGATTTACAGCATAATACGTCATTTCACGCCGGTCCTTAAACTTTGTCCCTATCCCGCATCGCTACAAATCAAATATCTCGAAAATATATCAAACATTTCAATGTTCAATAAATTCCACAAAATCTTCATTATTCACATTGACTAACTCATTAAGTAATAGAACTAAAAACAAAAATTTATGAACGATTTATAATATCTGTAAACATCGAGGGCTCAGAATATCACATTAAAAACAAGAAATTCTGCCAATTATACTTAATAAAATATGTTAAGCGATGATTATAAGTAAGCACCCATAAAAAATTGGAATAAGATGATTTTCCACCTCAAAACATACTACCCAACGACACAATCAATAAGGCGTTAACACGCGATCGTACGAAGAAAAACCCCATCAAGTCACGCATCACATGTGTTCCGCTGAAAGCAGATTCGAAGGATTTAAAGCTCCTTAAGACAAATGTACGATTCCATCATTGATGTTGATTCCTCGTCTCCACGGTCACCGGACATAGATCACTGAATCCAACTGAATCCAACACACTGTCGCTTACTAATTCACGAATCATTGCAAAAGATCAAATTTCGAAATGTCACGAGAGAGTTTTCTCCGCCAGACAAATAGTACGAAGTCTTAAGTCCGAGGAGGGTAGAGGGTGCCCAAGCTGAGCTACAAACTGAATGCGGCAGTGTATCTGGTGCGAGTGATGTGATTTGTCATCTGAAATCCCTTCGCTGGGACAGTCACGAGTCCGAGGGACGTCGATGCCCCCATATGAACACTCTGATGACATCCGACACGGAAAGGGAGGAACATCGAAATGAGAAAGCGTTTCCAGCCGCGTCTGTTAGGGCGCAGTATGTTCTCAAGCAACATGTTCTCCTTATAAGGATGCAATGAGTTTCTTTCAATAATATGACAATAGATAAATAAACACGCTAACGACTTGTAAGAAAAAGATGAAGCGTCCATGCATTATTAAGTAAGTTTAGATAAAATGCCACATTTGGAAATATCTAATTTGATCAATGAATAAACTCTTACAGGCACAGAAAATTCGGGTTTTTTAACCCAAGATGCACTCTCAGTAAAAGTTTTAACTGAATATTTTATTATAAACTAGCAAACCCGACGAACTCCGTTTCGCCACCAGATGGTTTCGTGAGATAGATGAAAAAATTTTTTGTTCATTTTATATTTGAAAAGAAATAATTTGATTTTATTATACAACAGTAATGAATTTATTTCGATTACAAAAATGAAGTGTTTTTTTGTTGAACTTCTCTAAGTAAATGAAAGTGAATCCGCAAATTATCCATTTCATTGAAGTGCTCTTTGGTAAACCACATTTTTTGTTTTTTTGGTCTGACGTTAACACAAACAAAGCGGATGGTTTTCCAACTCGTGAACAGGCAACGTAGAATTGCCCAGGTGAAAAAAAATGATTTTCTAAATAATCTATTTGAAATTTATCCCGCAAACACTAAGCGATTGACCTTGCGACTTGTTATTGCGAACGCAAGGCGAACTGGAAGTTGCAATCGTTTGAAGTGAAACGGAAGACCAGTCAGAATCATCGGTATGTCACCAAATCGCCAGCAATTTTTGATTGAATGGTGAAATTCAGTGCGTGCACATCATATTTCTTTACGGCAAGAGTTGCTCGTTGACTTAACCAATCATAATTCTGATAATTCTCACTAATGTCATTACTCGAATTTTTAAATACGGTGCGTGAAGTTCCAGCAATTTGCATTAGGGCACCATGCCATGCACCGCTAATTTCCTCAGCTATAAACCTTGCGGAGCCCGAGACCTTTCTAAAGAATGCGAAATTGTCGAAATCGGTTCGTGCGTTCTGGAGTTAAATCGTCAGGAAGGAAAACCCGACTTATTTTCATATATATATAGAAGATTATATAAAATATGTATTATACAAGGACGCAAAAAATACATTAAGCCATCTTTAACACGTACTAGATTGCGCTAAGAACAGTGGTACATTTTGCAACAATCTTGCAGCATAAGAAATATATTCATTTTATGATACACTATATGTACCACCTTGTCGTATAGTGAATCAAAAGTGTGGTACATTGCCTATACCACCAAGCCTGTAGGAGTTACATCAAGTGTTGAAATTCGAAAATTTTGTCTCCATTTATTCTATTTAATTACTGATCAACGCTGATCAAAAACTATAATATTTATAACTACACAAATATACAGGTTCAAGTGAATTACTATTCGTGTTCTGCTAAACTTAATTGCCAGATTTCTGCATGATAGACGTGATGGGAATCCTCTATTACTTTTCGATAGAAAGAAAAATAGTCTTTCATGTTTTAAACGTGTTACAAGCTTCAGAATAGCAAATGCACCCTTAGATGTGCAGACTCGCACGATATTCCAACTCATGTAACCATTACACATATGGAGGGTAAAACGTAAGACACATTTCAGATATACTCACGTGACCCACGCCACAAATGCAACGACAGCTATAGGCAGAAAATATAGAGCTAAGTTCGAAATATTATTTATTGGATTTATGATGACGAATGTGTGAATACATCGTAAAGTTCAGAACAAAGTTTCAAAATTGTTGCGCCAGAGATTGTAATGAAATAATGAATACAACTCACTCCTTAGAATCTTATTTAATCTACGAGCTTGTTGCTCTCAATTAACATTTGGTAGTAATAAAATTGCTTAAAAGAAAAGAAAAAAAAATGGAATAAAACTACATATTTAGTAGCTGAAGTAAGCTCTAAGATAATACATCTCTAAATACAACAAAAATTACGTTTTTGTTCAATAGACATGTAAGAAAGGATAATAAAGCACAATACACGCCCATTATCATGATTTAGAGTAAAAGTACAAAACAAGTATTTCTTAACAGCACTTATTCTGAACAATGAACATAAGCACCTTTACGATTCGATAAAATAGTAAATCAGTAGTAATGAATTAAAGTGACATCAATTATTTGCGCATTCGAACGATCGAAACAAAGGTGCAACTCATTTAATAGAAATTCAAAAAAATGAAATTGCGGATGTAAAAACGTAAATTCTTTTTTAAACATACATTTTTAATGAACATAAAATGGTATTAAAAACTGCCAAACGCTATGTATTTGCTGTGCTTCACTCGTATGTTATTACGATTCCACATCATAAAGATGGATTTATGATAAAATTCTTTTTTGGCGTTTGGGCGTTAGGTTTTCTATCTAAAACGCCTGACTTTACAGCAACCACATGGCATATATTACGGCAAAATCGGCCCACTTATTTAAATTTTACCAATATGCATATTAATTACTGCATTTGAAGATCCGCTAACAAGTGGTAAATTTCGATCGTTAAAATTTATTTACAATTTTACCATCTGCGTAAAAAAGTTGATCTAACAATCATGAAAAATTGATTTTCTTATTTCCTTTTTTAGGATAGATACCAATAATTTATATCTTGCATATAAAATTAATACAAATTATTTTTTCTATTATATAATTTTTTTTATTTTAAACGAAACTATTTGAATCCGGAATAGAAAATCAAAGATCTGAAATTCGGGAGAAATTGAATGAATGAATAAGAACACATTCAAAAGACAGATCCATAATTTGAAAGAACTGGTGCAAATAATGGAATTAGCAAAACAAACCGTTTTATTATATGAGGTAAATGTGTTCAAAGAAATAGTTAAAAAACAGCACCTGATGTTTTTAATGATGATCTGAAGTAATTAACTAACATGAAGCATAAATAATTACCATTGTAAGCATGAACAAAAATATTGATAGTATTGATTTTAAAAAAGAGCAAAAGAAATTTCAATAGTATTTGTCTTTGACCACTATGCCTAATTTTGTAGATTAATTTGATAAAAATTAGCAAAATTTGCACAAGAGGTCTTTGAACAATATGACTGTTTGAAAACATTGCACGTGGCTAAATGCTCCAAGTAAGCAAGGCCAATAAAAATAATATGTAATAAAAAAACAATATGAGTGAAGTGTGAAATAACTTGTTGAAAATGATCCAAATTCTAACAAGAGACGAGGGAAATCTCTTATTTGGAAATTCATCGATGAAGCACAACTTTGAACAATATGACTCATTGAAAACGTTGTAGGTGGCTAAATGCTCCAAGTAAGCGAGGCCAATAGAAAATAATCATAATAAAAAAACAATATGAGTGAATTTGTGAAACAATTTGTTAAAAATGATCCAAATTCTACCAAGAGACGAGGGAAATCTCTTATTTGGAAAATTCATCGATGAAGCTGTATTCAACTCGAGCATTATTATTATTATTATTACATAAAAGTTGTAAGAGCCATGGCAGTAGTTGGTCTTGCTGTTAAACAAGCAACTACACAAAAATGTATAATTTTGCCGTTCTTCTTTCTCTTGAACAGTAATGTAGATCTAGCATGCGGACGCGATCTTGTATGCGCGCTTCGTTATAATGCACATAGAAAAAAAAAATTGATGCATTCCGACAGTGCGACTAACGACTTTTGTGTCACGTCGGCTACTCAAAAAGATGTTCTTACAAGAATAAAAAACAGAGACACGCACACAGGCAAAAGCACAAGTAACATTGTCACAAACACATAGCCGCGCATAAATCACGACGAGTCATCAATCTAAAAGCCGTGACAACCGCGACGAACAATTTGTCAAAAATATGGGAATACTGTTCTTTAGTACAAAGGATTTTGTGCATGTGCATTAATTTAATGAAAATGAGAATTCTATTCAGATGAAATTAATTACTTTTTTACAGTAGGGTAGAGCGAGGCTTAAAGGCACACCACCATTATCTCAAAAACGAAGTGTAGGATTTTTGGTGATACTATTTTAAAGTAGAGGGCAAAATATGTGCCCTCATTGAATATGTATTGAATGTCAACCAGTATGAATGAATATCAACGACATCATCTTAAACGGCCGAATTCAATATCACGAGTTAAATGGCCATATTGTCAAAATTTCAACAAAAGTGTTTTTTTTAACTAGTTGCATTTTAAGTTTTGAGCACTGTTGTTTAGTTTACGATACCTGAATATAATTCTTAAGTATACATCATTTATTTGAATTTTTTTTTTATTTTTATATATATAAAAGCTTACATGTGGTTTTGAGGTAAAGAACCAACTGAAACTCTATACTGGCAAAGGTGTAAACAATGATATTAAAAAAAATATTAAGTTAGAAAAAGAATTACAAAAGATAAATTAAATTAATAGTTATTCCAAGTCTGCTGATGAATATTTCTAACAAAGTACAAAATCAAAGTTACATATAGTGTACTCTTTCTGTCCTTTTTTACCCTACCTATGGGGCAAAAAGGGGCAGATGACAAATTTAGAAAAATAGCAAAAAAATGCTATAATTAGGAAATAACTGAGAACTTTACTGAGCATAGTTCAATAGTTGATTGTTTGATATGTGTTATGTGCAGGGATGTAGTTTGCTTGGTTATCATAGTGTAATTAAATTACTAAAAGTCAAATTAGACCATTGTGTCCTGCTCTACCCTATATAAAAAAAACTTAAATAGCTTACTTAAATAAAAGATTTCTATTATTATGATAAAAAATATTTGAGTAAGATAAGATTTAAATACGTGTCAGAAATTATAACGATACATCAAATGAAAATAAGTTCTGTTTATCCCCTTAGAAAATGATGTATTGCAATTTTGAGATTATTATAATACAGAACTACGTATTTATCTAATACAATAAAGTAAGCAGAATTAAATAGTTTGTAATAAATATTTGTTATAAATGCTATTACGTTTAGAAATTTGCATTTGTAGTGCTATGATAAAACTGGTTCTAAAAAGCAAACTGGAATAAAATAGCTCACGTTTAATTTAACTAGAGTATCTAATGATACATAAAACGATCTCAAAATTCTTATTTTAATTAATTTAGAATTTCTGCAAAATGTCCGCACATGTACTTACATCAAAGAAGTACCAAAAGTCATAATAAAAGTTACTTCAAACATAAATTTCGCATTTATTAAAAATGAACTGCATTAAAATGTGACTCCACGAACTTTTAAGTTCTGACTAACAAGTTAACTTCATGCAAAATGTAATTTAAATATTAATTTACACACATGGAGTTTCATGCTCTGAACTACCCTCATGTAATGATATGCATCATACATTTTAGATTTTAAATTAACAATTTCAACTATGCTTTGCTCTTTTGCAATTATATATCTGAACTGGTTAATGAAACAGATATTATGCAATAAAGAGTAAACAAACACGAGCCAATTAATTTTATTAATAAAAAAAAACTCACCAGTAAATATTGGACGACCTGAACTTCGTATCCAACCAGCAAAACTGAAAATAGAAAGAAATAATTAATATGACAAATGATTTATCTTAAATAATTATACAAATATTGAATATAATTAGGACAAATAATTACTATGGAAAGAGTTTTTTCAGACAGCACTTTTTTTCAGAATTACTGTATTCTTTGAAAAAAATAGATATATATGTGTGTGTGTGAGAACAAATATATGTATGAACCTACCAAGTTTTCTAAGAACTACTGAACTAATTTCGATGCTTTAGAAAACAGTGATTCATATTTCTATTTGGTTAGACCGAAGTACTAAAAACTACAATGTACGACACATTATTAGATTTTTATTGGACCAGTAAATGTACATTATTAAAATACTTATAAAGTTCACACGAAAGGCTGACTGACTTATTAAAGTCAATATGTTTGAATAGACAGATATGACATAAAATACTGAAAAATTCAAAGATAGAATAGTTACGAGAAAAACGGCCAGCAAATTGACAAAGCACATCAAACTATCAGCTTCACTGAAAAAGCTCAACAATATAAATGCATTGAATGTATTAAAATTTCAAAATCACCAAATTTTTCAAACATGTCATAAGTTCAATAGAATTGCTAACATATTCACGTTAATCGTCATATGTGCCTGACGCTAAAAAGTTCTACATAAGCCATGCCATTTATATATGTCTGACATACGCGTTTTGGTAGAAGAAAAAAAATATTATAGGGCCATGTCAGTCATATAAGTGTGGCATAAAAATAGTGCTTTTATGTCACAAAATTTCAATAATTTTGGCAAAAAAATATTTTTCTTTGGTGCATTAAGTTTCCTTAATATATTTTTAACTAAATTATCTATAAGGAAGTTGCCATGGCTCATGTGAAAAAACGTATGAATTATACAGAATTTTTATCACACTGCGGTAAGTTTCAGCAATATACTTTAAAGGCAACACTTATTTTAGAATTTAAATTCTTGAAATTGTAAAAAAGCTCATTAGAAAAATGCATTCATAATTTTTAGATAATCTATGAAAACATTATCTTTTCACGCGATAAATTCAATTAACATTTTATTCGTGATTTGAACGGTAAAGAAAAATCGTTCATCGCTTACATTTACTATTCTTCACTAAAGTTCAGACAACGGTTTGCTCATCCATAGATTTAAATATGATTAGTTAGTTAAAGCATATCGAGATCGTAAATTGAACCTGGATAGTTGTTGATCAATCAGCAATGAAACCTTGAACAAAACGGTCTTTAACCTTTCAACCGGATATCGTCTACATTATTCTGTCCAGAATCGTTGTGAGATTTTGCATATATCAAATGCTTGTTTATTGCTTTTGGAAGACGCGCTTTGCATATATAAGTCAGGATTATTAAAACAGACGAGGTCAAACCCGGTTGTCTTAAAATTCTGCAAAAATTGTAATAGATACATTTAATAATCCATAGGTATCCGCTATCACATAATTAAAAAAAAATTCATTTTATTTCAAAAATCACATTTCTTATTAATTGTAACAGAAGTAACGTGTTATTCCAATTTTACCCTCATTTTTATTTACGATTAAATTTAATTCTATCTATTATACCAGCACTAAAATCAATGAGGAATTTAAATTCATCCCGCATATTCGAAAGAGTTCCCAAGCTTGTATCAGCAATACCTTACTCTGGTTTTAGTCATTTTAGAATATGGCACAAAAGCTTCACATAATACATAACAAAACCTTTAGAAAATTCATAATTTCCATTAAAAAATCTGTATTTTTCGAATTTGTAACCAAATAATAAAAACCGCAGCTATAAAAGAATATTAAAGATATTGTATCGAGCATTGTTTGCATCACAAAAGCTTGCACATGGAGGGCAAGAAGTACATCGTCCTTTTTCGTTAATTAAACGCGCACTTAATATTTCCAGAACATGGGCATGTTAGCATTTAAATTCAGAGCTATTGAAATATATACAAAGGCACAAGAAAACAATATATATGCCTCACATATTATTTAAAGCGATTTAAATTACCATCACAAAGAACACAGTGAATTATCGGCTTGACAAGGAAGCTGTTTAATAAAACCAAAATGCCACAAATCCTTTCAACATGATTTCAATAAAGAAATTAATCAAGACGAACAAATCAAATATGCATCAATATAATCAGCATAACAATTTAAAAAAAAACATGAGTCAGTGCACGTGTTTCTGGAGGATTTTCATTAAATAAATAGGTTCTAGGGAGTATGAAGTCATAGTATCACAAAACTGTTTCATAAACTTTAAACCATAATAAAAGAAATGCTTATCAGGCTATGTTTCAAAACCGAATAAACAAAATGATAAATTTTATTACATAGGTCAAATAAAAAGATTTAATTTTATATGTTTAAAACTACAAAGTACTCAAATAGAAAGCAAATAGTACAGAGCAAATAAAATTAAATACGACAGAAAAAACAAAACTTCATCTAGAAATACGTATTAGGTAATATTTTATAACCAAACAAACAGTACGTTGACAGAACAGGATAAGTTAAAACTTGAATTAGAAACGAACTAGTGGTGCATGGCAACGTGCCTTAACGCAAATTGATGGAACTTCTTGTTCTGTAATTTAAAATTTTGAAAGCTTTAAAAATTTTTTGAAACTTTTAATTTTTTTTTAATATTTCTGAAAGTTTTGCAACATTTGAATAATTTCAAAATTTGTAAAACTTGAAAAAGTAGATTTAACGCCGTGTCGCAATCTAATGGTTACACTGTATATTCATTATAAATCTTGGTACGGAATCCATAGTAATGTAAACTATATTTGTACTTATTATTAAAATCTCTGTCTGATAATTTGAGGTGCATATGTCTAATAATCATTTTTCAAAATTTTTTTTTATTAGATCTCTGAAACCGCTGGATCTGCTTTACCAAAAATTTAATCAATTCTTAATTGTGTCAAACAAAGTGAAATGCGCTGTGTTCATTTTCTCAAAAACTGAATTGCCATTTTTTGAAATTTTTGCCGCGTATCTTCGAGACATCTAGACCTGCTTTTGCAGCACGTATCCCCTTCAATACAAATCAAATGCTTTTTGAGACTTTCAAATCGGTTGATCCGTGCTCTCGAAATCGTCGACGAAAAATTGTATCCGATCAATCTTACGCAATTTTAATTTTCGATTTTTTTGCGATTACTATAACATACCCTACGAAAAGTCTACTATAAATGAAAATGCTTGTCTTCTAGAAACACTAATTTCAAACTGAAAACAATTAGCAAACGCTGGTGTATTCCGAATGTATGAGAAGTAAAGCACACGCAATTCAACGACAGCATAGCAACTGGAAGCGTACGGTTTGTTATACGTGCACAATTGAGTTTGTCGTTCCTCCGACAATTATCTATTAAAATTTGCATATAGACATTTCTCTTATTGAAACCTTTAAATGCAAGAGCGCAATGAGAAAGCGTCCTCGGTCTGGGAGCCTAAAAATAAAAGATAAAGAGACAACGAAACGACGACTTCGCTCCATTCGATATTACTATTATTATTATTACGAATGGCGTATTGTCGTGACATCGACGCCGCGTAGACCGACGACTGAAATTAAAAATGCGAATTCATCTACTGCGGTTTTCATCGCGCATTTATTTACCCCAAAAATAATATTTTTAATATAATCGTCAAAGGCGTCACAATTGAAAGGAGACGAAAGAAATGTTGGGAAAACCCAGGGGGAGCTAACAATAAGCATCGTTATGTTTGCGAAAACCGAAGCACGAGAAATTTTAATTATTACAAAACTTGGAAAATAAAATAACATTAACACAAGGAAACGGTTATATAATTGTGTATGTCCATAAATATGATAAATGATTATTATATTATAGAGTAATATATACATGAACAAGGTAAGGATATCCCCCGCTTTACGCGGAAGATAATTCCATTAAAAAAACATGTAACTCGAAAAATTCATTTTTATATCGGAAAACCGTGCTAAACGAAAATCATCATAAAAGAGCCTTTTTGATATCATGAATAACTAACTAATATTGAACACATTCAATAAATTATAAGAATATTAATTTATTTCAATAATGAAACCAATATAAAAAACCTATTTTAAATATTGCATTTTCTTTATAGATAAAAATAGACAAAGATAAAAATACAGTTAAAAACAATGATACTCTTTGTTACGGTATTTCAAACAATCTAACTTATACATACATAGAATTTAGTTTTGATCATAAAACTGAACTTTCCACCCATCCCAGATGTATTTCCATCATAGACATAGACCACTAAGAATTCGTAAGTGTAACATACATTTTGTAGTGATGTATTTTGACAGTAAAACAATGAAAATGTTATTGTAGATATAATCAAATTATAGCTGTGTTCATAATATCGTGTAAATCCGAAAATAAATTAATAAATTTCGTTAAAAAAAATATTTTCAAAAACCGTGCAAGATCGAAAACGCATGCCATTAGAGCGGATCGATTTAAAGGTCACTTAGATACATATGATTTTCGATGCGGGTCGATTTGTATGGGTCAAAAAATGTCGCTTAGGCACATACGATTTTCGGATACTAGGGATGAAAATAAGATGCTTTGTTGAAGAAACCAAACCTCTAAAATGAATTCTGATGTCCCGCGCATGGACTAGGATAAAAAATAAAGGTTAAAATTTGAATAACCTCTTAGGGGAGGCCCCAGGGGGTGAACCACGGGCATGGGTGGTTCGGCCTTCCAAAGTTATTGGGGGTCGATCATACATTTGGAAGCAATTGGGGTACTCTAAATGGGTCAAAATGGAATTTTTCAAATTTCAATCCTTATCTTTGGGTCAATGCCCGGGACATCAGAATTCATTTTAGAGGTATAGTTTCTTCAGCAAAGTATCTTATTTTGATCCCTAGTATCCGAAAATCGTATGTGCCTAAGCGACTTTTTTGACTCATACAAATCGACCCGCTCTAGCATACCATTTAAAACGGGGGATAAGTATATATCAGAAACCTGACTAAAATGCCTTTTCACACATTCCATGAAATTTTCTAATAAAAGCAAGTAATAGATAAATCGCTGCAAATAAACAGCTTATTTCAAACATTATTTACATCAATTTGCTCCTGAGTGGATAACGTACACGTCATCTAATAAAATCATTCATAAACCCATCGTCATATTCATTCTTGAAGGAATATAAATTTACTAAAGCAAAACGACTAAGGTTGTGAATTTTAGTGTGACTAGTGCAAACTAATTCTACTGTCACTTCCTACTTGTACAGATGCCAAGAATAAGATTTAAACACTTACAAGATAATATCAATAGGACTCCATCATATATCAAAGCGTCATTGAAAATACAGCGATGTAATCAGACTTTACGAGAAATGTTATTAAGTACAAAATACTATTATATTGAATTTTCAAATAAGTTTTTAGTTAACCAGTTTGCTACGAGAGTTATTAGTAATTAGCAATAGTGGTGCATGGCATCGTTGCTTAAAGCGAATTGCTAGAACTTCCCTACAAAAAAATAATTTTTTTAAAAAGCTCTAATTCTTTTGAAAACCTAGAGAAAATTGGATTTTGAGAATTTTGAAATTTAAAAAACTTATGTCCGCAAAAGTGATACAGCCCAAGTATTTTTACAGAACATAATTAAATATTTTATAATTATTATCCATATATTTAAAAATTAGCAATTAAACTTAAAAGAACTAATAATTATAATAAACACAATTACAACAAAAATTACAATAAGAAATTAAAATTCTCAATAACTTAACACAAAGTGATAAATTTTGAAGCAATGTCGTTTATGGGCGATACTCGTACACATAGGTTGTTAAGTGAATGTCGCCTATAGACGACAGTCGTAGTCAAAAGGTCAACTCTAGTTGACCTAGTATACTGACATTAATTAAAATGTATAACTTGATAAAATATGAGTACCATCAACCTTTGAACATTTGCTGCTAGCAAATTGCTACTATGCATATTCAATAATTGATTTTATTATCACAAAAAACGAACATAAACAAACTAAAAGCGATAATGGCAATTATGAAACGTCATTGCAATGACAATAGTAAATACTTGATTTTTTTTTTATTTTAATGATTCTTTTCAAATTAGAAAGATTATTGTGAGGGATTTTTAAGCCATGAAATCAAATGCTTCTCTCTTTGTCTCTAGAAAACTACTGCACAATTTTCTTTTAGATTTTAGCATACATAAACTATAAAAGTTAACTTCTCTGTAATAAAATTCGCTAATGCAACTCTTCGATAGATATACATCCCCAATAATTCCTCGGAGCGCTGGACAATTTTTTGGAAATCAGCTGGAAATTTTTTGGCTATTTTCAAAATCTTGTGTCCTTTTCACTATAATCCAGTTACCCAAACATTCCACTAATCCGACATCCTCTGGATTGTAATAGTGTCGAATTAACAAGATTCTACTGTATCTAATTCTTTGTTTCCCTGCTTTTAATAAAACTAACAAAATTTTTAATATTCTTCTTAATCATATCTCAAATTCGTACGAACTATAAGGATAGATGCTCACTTTTAGTAGGAATTCTAAATAAAAACTTTTGAGGATTAAGCCGACAGGCTTCACATATTTCTTAGAGTGCTCAAGCTTCTTTATTACATACGAGCTGCACATACTTCCACAATTCTATTTGGGTACATGAAATACGACTAAAGCCTCATACAATTTGTTAGAATGCAAAGCATTCTAATTTTTTTCTGGCGTTGATTTTATATTTATGATCGACAAATAAGCAAGTGTACTTTGTGTTATGAGAACCAACAACGCTAAAATTAGAGTTATGTATTTGGTAAAATATTCTACAGCATTAATAGATCATTATTGAAATCAAATGAAAGTTGTATATTTTTCATACGATGATACATACTGTGGTAAAATGATCATACTACCTCGTATGACTAATGAACATAAAGAGCATATTAAAATTGCAATACCTATACAATGTTTTTTTTTTCGTTGTATTTGTAAATTCCACAAAACACACCTTATAGCTTTGATAAAAATTTGTCGTAAAAAATAAGAAAATAAAAATATACACACAAATCGCAAATATATGACATTATGAACTTTTGATAGTATCGTTCTCGAAAGGTCAAAAGTATTTGTGAGCATTCTATTGCTCTAGTTTAATAAAACACTGTACACTGTACGAACACCCTTGAATTAAAATTAGTACAGACATTAGTAAATCTAGCTATTACATGCTAGACAGTACACGTTTGTAATTCTACAAATGTAATGTTCTCAATTACAATTCTGAACCTGCTTTGCAACAAGTTTCAAATGACACCCAGCACTGTGTCATTATCGCATTATGTCTGAACAAGTAAGTTCGATCGATGGCGGAAAGGTTATATCAACAAAACATATAACAAGAACATTTGAATATGCATGATAGAATAACAGTAGATGTACAAGATAAAACCGTCAGACATTTAATACAATTTGTCAACGATACGCTACAGATCTAATACAAATACAAGCCGCTTGCTCATTTAATTACACGAACTAATTGTTCTGTAATTATGCAATTAGTGCATACCTCTTTTTCTAGCTATTTGTCATTTTGAACACTGGATTGTGTGAATTGATATTCTACTAATAATAAAATGACAACTGACTCTATTTATATTAGGCAACTAAGTAAGTGTAGATTTTTGATAGAAAATCCAATAACTGGAACCCAATAACTTCATTAATTTCCCGTAGGGTAAGTTATTATAATCATCCAAAAATCAAAATCGAAAATTTTTACATTTTTTCACGTTTTGAAGGTCGCTGAACATTTTGGCATACCTCAGAAAAAATAGATGTGTGTGTATGTGTGTGTTTGTATGGATACAATTTTTCGTCCAGAATTAAATAAAAACATTCGATTCATATTGATAGGGAGATGTGCTGATTAGTTTTTGGCAAAGACAGGTCCAGCCGTTTCAGATATACGGAGCAAAGAGTGCACACAATATAAATCGAGTTTATGAGAGAACGGAGCATCCGATTTGAATGATCTGAAAAAACATTCAATTCGTAATGACGGGGAGAAGTGGTGATTAAATTTTAGCAAAGGCAGGTCTAGCTATTTTGGAGATATTGAGCTAAATGTGCAAAAAATAGCAGTTTTTGGGAAAACTAAGCATCTGATTTAAATGATTCAAAAAACTTTCTGCTTGTTTGGACAAAATAATTGCTTTTGGACAAAAAATAATTTTTTTCCATTTTTTTTTCTCTTTGTAATTCAGTTTAAATAACTCTTATAAATATTGAAAACATTTATTATTTCTTGAATATATTTCGTTACTGTATGGGAAGTTCCAGCAATTTACCTTAAGTCACGACTAGTTATGCTATGAATTGCCCACTTTGATCAAAGACCTTTTGTCATCTTTCAAGTAACGTCATTATCCAACATTCATGAAACCTCTGATTTTTATTAGCAAAAAACTGAACTAGGTATAATTTGACATCTTCATAATCATTAGATTGTTTACAATTCACAGCTGTATGGTGGATATGGCAAAAACATCCCAACCAAGTTGCAATACTTTTTGCCGAGTGGCCAAAGATATGTGATGCAATTTAGGCCGCTTTTCTTCGACTACGTTATTTGTTTAATGTAGACATCACAATTGATAGTTCGGTTGGATGGTAAGACTAAAAGTAGACAATTCCTTTGTAATCAACTTCAACTGATTGTGAGTGAAAAATCACCAGAACAAAATTCAACAAACCAATTTTGACTCTTCCGCTTCTTTAAGACCTCATCACCATGGCCAGCTTGCATATAATCTTCTTGTGAGCTTAAGATGCCTTTTTACTTTTGCAGAAATAAAAAAGCAAAATATTATATAATTTTTTAAGCTCCAATTGCGATAGCTGCTTCGGAGCGTCTAATTACTGGATTTCAAGTAGTTTGTTTCCAAGTGAAAATAGCTCTTACCAGTATCGCTGCATCGATAAAAATTTCATCAGTATCACAGAAATTGTAATAATAAGTTCATAAAATAGAAGAACTTGAGTTGCCTGCTCAAAAAAGCAACGCAGTTAAGTAAAATCTTCGCAAAAGCTTATAGGACCTGCAAAATTCTGATAGATGTTAAATTAAATTTAAAAAAAACAATTAATACAAAAGAGTATTGGCGGCACAAATAACAAAAATAAAAAGATGAGTATAATATCTATCAATTACATGTAGCCGAGTGTACATGCATACATCAACACGGACATTAAAAACTTCATCCACGAGTAAAAATTTAATCAACTGAAAAACTCGACTTGAGCTCAATGTCGGTATCGGAGCGTTTTATATTAAAAATAACTACGGAGTACTGTTGACAGCACAAAATGTCATTCAGACGGCGAGGACAAGTACATGGCTGCACGGGATCGATACACCAGTATTTTTTTAATTGTCGAATGCGCGTATTGCCTCCCTCGACCGTTCTTCCGCCGCAGAATCGCTTGCACGGACGAACCGACAAATGGGATAACTCCGACGACAATATCAACTGTTTGGCACCAAAGCTGCTGCAACAATGTCGCCGTTTTTATTTTCTACAAATATATGTAAATACAGTCAACCCTCTATATCGCGATGAGTGCTTACCGCGTAATAAAAAATTCGCGCGATAAGAATGTCGGATTTAACCCTCTGTGGGCACGCGTAAGTTTCACGTCACATTCCAAATTTTCCTATATTTTACCAAATAATTACGGCCTTTTTCGTGGTTTTTTTTTGTTGCAACTTAATTTTAACACTTACTTTTAATTGCAATATGTCGTAATAGGACATTCAGTAAGTTTTTTGACGATTATATGGCTTTTTGAATGGATCGGCAACCCAGTCCAATCCAGTTGTCTATCAAACTATATTCAAAGTATTTGTTGACATTTTCATAATTATGCAGCTATACTTACGAGAGGCGTTTTTCACTTGAGGTTATATTTGAGATCTATAACCTCAATTGGAAATTTTATGCCGGACTTGGCCGTGACTGGGATCGAACCAACAAACCATCGAACCATTTTCATTTGGTGCTTGCATCTTGTAGACATAACATGGCACGCCCGGGTCATAATGCTGCGTAGCCGATAGGTGTTGAAGTAATCGGAAGTGAAGTTTCAGTGAGTTTTATAATGAAAGTAATTAAATATTGCAATTTTCATAATTAGTGTAGTGAGTTAATTATTGCGTTTTTATGATCGTGTTATATGATAATTAAGAACCATCCGTGGCAACTTGTTACAATCGTACCATTGGATCCTAATGAGCCCCATCCACTAAGCGATCACACGACCATACAATTTGAGAAAATGATCAATTAATGTTTAGTTATATTTTTTGGAACATTGAAGAACATTTTTTGTATATTTTGAATATGTGATGTTAAGAATGAAATAAAATCGACTCTTGATACAAAAAAACAGAACTAGTTTGTTCTAGCCCACGTCCGAACTGATTACACCACCGCTGTGCCCTCTTTCATAAAATGACGCATAAATCTTAATTCCATAACGTTGTAAAGGCAAGTAGCATCAATATTACAATTTCATACGCAGAAGTGCAAACTTTATAGGCCTTTGTGACTTTAAAGTTTCATAATTCATTAATACAAAAAAAGGTTTAAATAGATTGGGTATTTAGGTTTAATTGGATAGTTGTATTTATTTGCATATACATACAGGCTTATAAATGGCATATAACTACCGTTTTTTGTTCTATTTTTTTGGATGTAAAACAAAAATTAGGCTCATAGAGGGTTAACGTACAATCCAGGCTCATTCATATAGGAATAGAGTTCATATAAAAATATGTCAAAAAAATATAAATAATTTTATTGGATTGAAGAGTTTGTATAGGGATATTATAAAAATATGAAATAAAAACTAAGCTGAAAAACTGTTCGAACAAAAAAAATCAATTCATTTTTCTTAGAAAGACTAACGTGCTGTGAAAAAGCTCTGACACTACCAAAACCGATGTCGTACAATAGCTATGACATGAACTGTCTTCTTTGTACAACATATTAAATAGTCGAGAATAAATTTTTTATTAAAATCTTTTACAACTATATCTAGTTACTGTATGAGCTGTTGAACGGAAACCGCGTTATTAGAGTACCATGTTATAAAAGGGTTGTTTAAATTTTTGTTGTAATATGAAAACTGCCTTACCAGAGTACTGTGAAATAGAAGGGTTGACTGTATATAAGAAGGATATATCACCTTTCCTGTCATCGTGCATATCTCGTTTTCCTAATTCGATAGTAACTTTGTTTGCAGTCTTTGTGCGTGACTAGTAATTCAACTTTCAAATTGTACAGTTAAATGATAACATTTGTTCTATTCTATCCTATGTCATATTATTTACAGATAAATTATATGTTATGTGTAATGCAATTAGACGAATGGTATATTATCACGGAGTGTTGAGGTTCTTTATGGTGATCTTGCCGCGACTTGAACCGGTTTTGATTAGCTTATCAGTACCCTAATGCAACAAAAAAAAAACAACAAGACGCAAATAAAATCTTACTTCAGTTTCTATTATTAGTGTTTTGTTCTTCAAGAAAATTCATAAAACTAAATAAGAAAATTGTAGGAGTAATATTAAATTTCTGCGATTCGGAGCAAATAAAATATGAACATAAATAAGAAGCTTATTTAAATAGAATGAAGTAAGAAGATTATTAATAAAAGTAACAAACTAGTATTTACGAGCATTATTGTTAGCATTATGCATTTCAATATAAGAACGCTGTAATGATTATCAAATGCAGTCAAGGTAAATACGAGAAAAGAGATGAAAGAAATTTTCTGCAAAAATATATTACATTAATGTTTAAGAAACATAAATAAGCACTTTTCAAATAAATATCTATTTTATGAGATAATACTTGAGAATGCAGGACGCCATATATTATAAAGATTGTAATAATTGCACTGTCAATGAACTTTCTATTATACGTTTTCACTATTATTGAATAGTAGTACATCATAATATTGAATCAGGACATGCATAATACAGCATATAAAAAATCCAGCAAAACAAATTGCACCGAAATCAAATAAAGTTGGAAAAGAATTTCTTGAGTAATAATAAGTTTCTATATTTAGTGCTATATTATATAAATATTGAAGCTAATGAAAAGCTATTTTAATAATCATGACACGCGCCCGCCCACTCATTTAATTGAATTTATTCTTTATAGTTTAAATAAAGATATACTTTATTATATTTAAATTTTCCGTCTAAAATAAAATATCGCAAGTCAAAGTTTGAAAATAATATTGTAGTTTAAAGATAAAATTGTGTCCAATTCTTCGATAAAATAGAAATGTTATGGGAACATAATATTACGGGTCTATCTTCAGATAAATTGTTAGTAGCAAACTATCAAATAGCTATGTATTTACTGCATGATCAAGCTTTTTACACATAAAACCTAACTTCACGTATGTGTTACAAATGAGACATCGGAAAGATGCACTTATGATAAAATTGTTATACAGCAGCGACACTCCTGCGGAGAGCACTATCATGGCGAAAGGGTTAAATATATTAATGAAAATGTTTTAAAAAATTGAAAATTACGCTTCAAATAAACTAGGAATTACAATAAAAGACTAGAATTTTTAATAGTTTAACTCATAGTGATAAATCTAGAAGAAAAGTCAAATACAATGCACACGTCGTCCATGGACGACATCCGTACCACACAGGAATACACAACCTATGGAACACTCAACATGTACTATTATTCACTAAACATTTTAAGAACAATTTCTATAATTAAATCCATAATTTTCGAAATCTGTAATTTGTCGTACAGAATTTTGACAAAGGTAAGAGTATCGCGCTAGGACTCAAAAATGGACAGACATAAGAACGCTCTACTTTTACGAAAATTACTTAAAAAATAAATTTCTCTCGAAAAAACGTATGTTCTGACCATAGAGATACCGACACTCACACGTTCAATATATTCCCGTAATAAATGTACGCAAGAAACGGAAAGAAAAATGAATTCCACGAGGTTTGTTGTAAACAAACTCGTTCACGTGACATATGCGAGTCTCCTTCGTGATTTAGTTTTTTTTTTCGGGCGTATTCCGACTTTCGACTGTGTATCAATATGACAAAATTCGTATTGTTGCCATATACAAACGAACATGTATAATATAATATAATCCATAAGCCTATCATCTCAGATGCCTATCTGTTAGGAATTTTTATGCGCTGCAGCTCTTCTACGTCTGTGGCATCTGTGCTCTGTTGTGTTATGACCGAGCCTAGGTATAAGATAAAGCGTTATAGACCTTTAAAGGAAATTCAAACCAAAACTCCGATCTCATTATGATAATTTTATATAAATGATTAAAATCTACATTGTAAAAAAAACTTTGGGTAAGAAAATCCACAAGGTGATTTCAGATAGATTCGGATAGATTATACCGATAAAGGATAAAGGTTGTATTTAAAAACCATTACATACGTTGATGTGACAAGATTTTATTAATAGTAAATTGTGATAATGTGCTTGTCTGATAATATTTAAAGTTTTTATTGCTGTGAACTACTATATAAGTAGAAAAACATTAAATACGCAAGATAAAAAATACTTTTGAGTTAAATTGTGGGTAATATAAGGTATAATGTGAACTTGGAAATTATATAAAGAAAGGGTAACAAATATATAAATAAGAAATACTGGGTACGGTTGTGCACTTTTTCGATAGGAAATAATTTTGTTAATTTACCAATTAGATAAGAGAAAAGTAAACTAAATGGTAATTTAAATATTCATCTCTGTAGAAATATTGTCCTTAAATACGATGGATTAGTCATAAAATCAAATCATACAATAAAAGGACGAGTTGTGACAGACATAACCAAACTGGTTTATAATAATTGTTATTGTCAGAAATATGTAACACAACATAATAAACATTTAAGCAAAGTTTATAACAAAGCATATTTTTTAAGCAGAGTTAACAAGAACTCTGTGTTTTCTTTCTTGTATTGAATTTTCCTTTCCCCTTCTCTTTTGTATTTTGTCTTACATAAGTTACATTTTTTATATGCTTAATCTTTACCCGAAAAGGACAAGAAATGTTTAGAGAAAGAAAGTTTTATTAAGCTGGCTTAAGTACTACAGAATATTTTAATTGGTTTTATCAGCGTTATCTCAGAATACCACACAATATTTTGAATAGAAACATTTTATTATTTCGCATTGGCAAATAAAAATTTATCATTTAAATAGTAGAAACACTAAGAAAAAAAGCTTTAATAAATCTGATTTAAACAAAAGCGCATGATAATGTAAATCATACATTGCAATTGGCATAAATCCCTTTACTCAATAATTTATGTTAAATGCAATTGTATGTCAAATATTTCAATTATGCCGTGAATCCGTGGTAAGAACTTGGTCTAGCAAGCACTATTTCCGGGTTCAATATCCACTTCGGCCTGCTTAATATCAATCAGTGATATCATATCATATTTTAAATCTATAATCTCAAGTGGAAATTTGATAAGTTAAAGTAACCTTTCGAGAGCATTGCTGCAATATATCT
>NW_020538040.1:150222621-150431602 GCF_003426905.1 Ctenocephalides felis
AAACGCATACCATTAGGGCGGATTGATTTAAAGGTCACTTAGATACATATGATTTTCGATGCGGGTCGATTTGTATGGGTCAAAAAAAGTCTCTTAGGCAAATACGATTTCGGATACTAGGGATGAAAATAAGATGCTTTGCTGAAGAAACCATACCTCTAAAATGAATTCTGATGTCCCGCGCATGGACCCAAAAAATAAAGGTTAAAATTTGAATAACCTCTTAGGGGAGGCCCCAGGGGGTGAACCACGGGCATGGGTGGTTCGGCCTTCCAAAGTTATTGGGATCGATCATACATTTGGAAGCAATTGGGGTACTCTAAATGGGTCAAAATGGAATTTTTCAAATTTCAATAAGCATAACGGGGGATAAGTATATATCAGAAATCTGACTAAAATGCCTTTCACACATTCCATGAAATTTTCTAATAAAAGCAAGTAATACATAAATCGCTGCAAATAAATAGCTTATTTTAAACATTATTTACATCAATTTGCTCCTGAGTGGATAACGTACACGTCATCTAATAAAATCATTCATAAACCCATCGTCATATTCATTCTTGAAGGAATATAAATTTACTAAAGCAAAACGACTAAGGTTGTGAATTTTAGTGTGACAAGTGCAAACTAATTCTACTGTCACTTCCTACTTGTACAGATGCCAAGAATAAGATTTAAACACTTACAAGATAATATCAATAGGACTCCATCATATATCAAAGCGTCATTGAAAATACAGCGATGTAATCGGACTTAACGAGAAATGTTATTAAGTACAAAATACTATTATACTTGAATTTTACAAATGAGTTTTTAGTTAACCCTTTTGCTAGAGAGTTATTACGCAACACGAGGATTAAAGTAGTGCATGGCATCGTTCTTTAAAGCAAACTGCTGGAACTTCCCTACCAAAAAATAAAATTTTTAACAAAGCTGTAAATCTTTTGTAAACCTAGAGAAAATTGCATTATTGAGAATATTGAAATTTAAAAAACTTATGTCCGCAGAAGTGACACTGCTGTACGCGCCAGCCAGCCAAGTATTTTTTACGGAACATAGTTAAATATTTTGTAATTATTATCCATAATAATATATTTAAAAATAGCATTAAACTTAAAAGAAACTAAAAATTGCAATAATTAAAATTACAACAAAAATTACAAAAACAAATTAGAATTCTCAATAATTTAACACAAAGTGATAAATTTTGAAGCAAAAGTCGACACACTGGATGTCGTCTATATGCGACACTCGTACAGACAGATGAACATTGTAGCCAAATGATTAACTACAGACTTTAATTAAAATGTGTATAAATATGAGTACCATAACCTTTAGATCATTTACTACTATTTCCTACTATTTACTACTATTCATATTCAATAACTGATTTTATTATCACAAAAAATTAACACAAAAAAGCAATAATGTGCAATTATGAAACTTAGCATGTAAAAATAATAACTTTTTATTGCATATTCTTCACAACGTCAATGCGATGACAATAATAAATACTTGATTTTTTTTATGATTCTTTTAAAATAAGACCGTTTTTGAGAGTTTTTGAGGGATTTTGAAACCATGAAATCAAATGCTTCTCCTTTGTCTCTAGAAAACTACTGCACAATTTCTTATAGATTTTATCATACACAAACTATAAAAGTTAACTTCTATGTAAGCAAAAATTCGCTAATGCAACTCTTCGATATCGATATCAGATACATCCGACACCCCTCAGCGATCGGAGCGCTGGACAATTTTTTGGAAATAAGCTGGAAAATTTTCGGCTATTTCCAAAATCTTGTGACTTTTTCACTATAATCCGGTATCCCAAACATTCCACTAATCCGATATCCTCTGGTTTGTAATAGTGTCGAATTAACAAGATTCTACTGTATCTAATTCGTTGTTTCTTTGCTATAAAAATATTTGTTCTAACCAATTTTGATATTCATCTTCATCATATCTCAAATTCGTACGAACTATAAGGATAGATGCTCACTTTTAGTAGGAATTCTAAATAAAAAACTTTTGAGGATTAAGCCGACAGGCTTCACATATTTCTTAGAGTGCTCAAGCTTCTTTATTACATACGAGCTGCACATACTTCCACAATTCTATTTGGGTACATGAAATACGACTAAAGCCTCATACAATTGTTAGAATGCAAAGCATTCTAATTTTTTCTGGCGTTGATTTTATATTTATGATCGACAAATAAGCAAGTGTACTTGTGTGTTATGAGAACCAACAACGCTAAAATTAGAGTTATGTATTTGGTAATATAGTCTAGCGTTCGTATGACTAATGAACATAAAGAGCATATTAAAATTGCAATACCTATACAATGTTTTTTTTTTCGTTGTATTTGTAAATTCCACAAAACACACCTTATAGCTTTGATAAAATTTGTCGTAAAAAATAAGAAAATAAAAATATACACACAAATCGCAAATATATGACATTATGAACTTTTGATAGTATCGTTCTCGAAAGGTCAAAAGTATTTGTGAGCATTCTATTGCTCTAGTTTAATAAAACACTGTACACTGTACGAACACCCTTGAATTAAAATTAGTACAGACATTAGTAAATCTAGCTATTACATGCTAGACAGTACACGTTTGTAATTCTACAAATGTAATGTTCTCAATTACAATTCTGAACCTGCTTTGCAACAAGTTTCAAATGACACCCAGCACTGTGTCATTATCGCATTATGTCTGAACAAGTAAGTTCGATCGATGGCGGAAAGGTTATATCAACAAAACATATAACAAGAACATTTGAATATGCATGATAGAATAACAGTAGATGTACAAGATAAAACCGTCAGACATTTAATACAATTTGTCAACGATACGCTACAGATCTAATACAAATACAAGCCGCTTGCTCATTTAATTACACGAACTAATTGTTCTGTAATTATGCAATTAGTGCATACCTCTTTTTCTAGCTATTTGTCATTTTGAACACTGGATTGTGTGAATTGATATTCTACTAATAATAAAATGACAACTGACTCTATTTATATTAGGCAACTAAGTAAGTGTAGATTTTTGATAGAAAATCCAATAACTGGAACCCAATAACTTCATTAATTTCCCGTAGGGTAAGTTATTATAATCATCCAAAAATCAAAATCGAAAATTTTTACATTTTTTCACGTTTTGAAGGTCGCTGAACATTTTGGCATACCTCAGAAAAAATAGATGTGTGTGTATGTGTGTGTTTGTATGGATACAATTTTTCGTCCAGAATTAAATAAAAACATTCGATTCATATTGATAGGGAGATGTGCTGATTAGTTTTTGGCAAAGACAGGTCCAGCCGTTTCAGATATACGGAGCAAAGAGTGCACACAATATAAATCGAGTTTATGAGAGAACGGAGCATCCGATTTGAATGATCTGAAAAAACATTCAATTCGTAATGACGGGGAGAAGTGGTGATTAAATTTTAGCAAAGGCAGGTCTAGCTATTTTGGAGATATTGAGCTAAATGTGCAAAAAATAGCAGTTTTTGGGAAAACTAAGCATCTGATTTAAATGATTCAAAAAACTTTCTGCTTGTTTGGACAAAATAATTGCTTTTGGACAAAAAATAATTTTTTTCCATTTTTTTTTCTCTTTGTAATTCAGTTTAAATAACTCTTATAAATATTGAAAACATTTATTATTTCTTGAATATATTTCGTTACTGTATGGGAAGTTCCAGCAATTTACCTTAAGTCACGACTAGTTATGCTATGAATTGCCCACTTTGATCAAAGACCTTTTGTCATCTTTCAAGTAACGTCATTATCCAACATTCATGAAACCTCTGATTTTTATTAGCAAAAAACTGAACTAGGTATAATTTGACATCTTCATAATCATTAGATTGTTTACAATTCACAGCTGTATGGTGGATATGGCAAAAACATCCCAACCAAGTTGCAATACTTTTTGCCGAGTGGCCAAAGATATGTGATGCAATTTAGGCCGCTTTTCTTCGACTACGTTATTTGTTTAATGTAGACATCACAATTGATAGTTCGGTTGGATGGTAAGACTAAAAGTAGACAATTCCTTTGTAATCAACTTCAACTGATTGTGAGTGAAAAATCACCAGAACAAAATTCAACAAACCAATTTTGACTCTTCCGCTTCTTTAAGACCTCATCACCATGGCCAGCTTGCATATAATCTTCTTGTGAGCTTAAGATGCCTTTTTACTTTTGCAGAAATAAAAAAGCAAAATATTATATAATTTTTTAAGCTCCAATTGCGATAGCTGCTTCGGAGCGTCTAATTACTGGATTTCAAGTAGTTTGTTTCCAAGTGAAAATAGCTCTTACCAGTATCGCTGCATCGATAAAAATTTCATCAGTATCACAGAAATTGTAATAATAAGTTCATAAAATAGAAGAACTTGAGTTGCCTGCTCAAAAAAGCAACGCAGTTAAGTAAAATCTTCGCAAAAGCTTATAGGACCTGCAAAATTCTGATAGATGTTAAATTAAATTTAAAAAAAACAATTAATACAAAAGAGTATTGGCGGCACAAATAACAAAAATAAAAAGATGAGTATAATATCTATCAATTACATGTAGCCGAGTGTACATGCATACATCAACACGGACATTAAAAACTTCATCCACGAGTAAAAATTTAATCAACTGAAAAACTCGACTTGAGCTCAATGTCGGTATCGGAGCGTTTTATATTAAAAATAACTACGGAGTACTGTTGACAGCACAAAATGTCATTCAGACGGCGAGGACAAGTACATGGCTGCACGGGATCGATACACCAGTATTTTTTTAATTGTCGAATGCGCGTATTGCCTCCCTCGACCGTTCTTCCGCCGCAGAATCGCTTGCACGGACGAACCGACAAATGGGATAACTCCGACGACAATATCAACTGTTTGGCACCAAAGCTGCTGCAACAATGTCGCCGTTTTTATTTTCTACAAATATATGTAAATACAGTCAACCCTCTATATCGCGATGAGTGCTTACCGCGTAATAAAAAATTCGCGCGATAAGAATGTCGGATTTAACCCTCTGTGGGCACGCGTAAGTTTCACGTCACATTCCAAATTTTCCTATATTTTACCAAATAATTACGGCCTTTTTCGTGGTTTTTTTTTGTTGCAACTTAATTTTAACACTTACTTTTAATTGCAATATGTCGTAATAGGACATTCAGTAAGTTTTTTGACGATTATATGGCTTTTTGAATGGATCGGCAACCCAGTCCAATCCAGTTGTCTATCAAACTATATTCAAAGTATTTGTTGACATTTTCATAATTATGCAGCTATACTTACGAGAGGCGTTTTTCACTTGAGGTTATATTTGAGATCTATAACCTCAATTGGAAATTTTATGCCGGACTTGGCCGTGACTGGGATCGAACCAACAAACCATCGAACCATTTTCATTTGGTGCTTGCATCTTGTAGACATAACATGGCACGCCCGGGTCATAATGCTGCGTAGCCGATAGGTGTTGAAGTAATCGGAAGTGAAGTTTCAGTGAGTTTTATAATGAAAGTAATTAAATATTGCAATTTTCATAATTAGTGTAGTGAGTTAATTATTGCGTTTTTATGATCGTGTTATATGATAATTAAGAACCATCCGTGGCAACTTGTTACAATCGTACCATTGGATCCTAATGAGCCCCATCCACTAAGCGATCACACGACCATACAATTTGAGAAAATGATCAATTAATGTTTAGTTATATTTTTTGGAACATTGAAGAACATTTTTTGTATATTTTGAATATGTGATGTTAAGAATGAAATAAAATCGACTCTTGATACAAAAAAACAGAACTAGTTTGTTCTAGCCCACGTCCGAACTGATTACACCACCGCTGTGCCCTCTTTCATAAAATGACGCATAAATCTTAATTCCATAACGTTGTAAAGGCAAGTAGCATCAATATTACAATTTCATACGCAGAAGTGCAAACTTTATAGGCCTTTGTGACTTTAAAGTTTCATAATTCATTAATACAAAAAAAGGTTTAAATAGATTGGGTATTTAGGTTTAATTGGATAGTTGTATTTATTTGCATATACATACAGGCTTATAAATGGCATATAACTACCGTTTTTTGTTCTATTTTTTTGGATGTAAAACAAAAATTAGGCTCATAGAGGGTTAACGTACAATCCAGGCTCATTCATATAGGAATAGAGTTCATATAAAAATATGTCAAAAAAATATAAATAATTTTATTGGATTGAAGAGTTTGTATAGGGATATTATAAAAATATGAAATAAAAACTAAGCTGAAAAACTGTTCGAACAAAAAAAATCAATTCATTTTTCTTAGAAAGACTAACGTGCTGTGAAAAAGCTCTGACACTACCAAAACCGATGTCGTACAATAGCTATGACATGAACTGTCTTCTTTGTACAACATATTAAATAGTCGAGAATAAATTTTTTATTAAAATCTTTTACAACTATATCTAGTTACTGTATGAGCTGTTGAACGGAAACCGCGTTATTAGAGTACCATGTTATAAAAGGGTTGTTTAAATTTTTGTTGTAATATGAAAACTGCCTTACCAGAGTACTGTGAAATAGAAGGGTTGACTGTATATAAGAAGGATATATCACCTTTCCTGTCATCGTGCATATCTCGTTTTCCTAATTCGATAGTAACTTTGTTTGCAGTCTTTGTGCGTGACTAGTAATTCAACTTTCAAATTGTACAGTTAAATGATAACATTTGTTCTATTCTATCCTATGTCATATTATTTACAGATAAATTATATGTTATGTGTAATGCAATTAGACGAATGGTATATTATCACGGAGTGTTGAGGTTCTTTATGGTGATCTTGCCGCGACTTGAACCGGTTTTGATTAGCTTATCAGTACCCTAATGCAACAAAAAAAAAACAACAAGACGCAAATAAAATCTTACTTCAGTTTCTATTATTAGTGTTTTGTTCTTCAAGAAAATTCATAAAACTAAATAAGAAAATTGTAGGAGTAATATTAAATTTCTGCGATTCGGAGCAAATAAAATATGAACATAAATAAGAAGCTTATTTAAATAGAATGAAGTAAGAAGATTATTAATAAAAGTAACAAACTAGTATTTACGAGCATTATTGTTAGCATTATGCATTTCAATATAAGAACGCTGTAATGATTATCAAATGCAGTCAAGGTAAATACGAGAAAAGAGATGAAAGAAATTTTCTGCAAAAATATATTACATTAATGTTTAAGAAACATAAATAAGCACTTTTCAAATAAATATCTATTTTATGAGATAATACTTGAGAATGCAGGACGCCATATATTATAAAGATTGTAATAATTGCACTGTCAATGAACTTTCTATTATACGTTTTCACTATTATTGAATAGTAGTACATCATAATATTGAATCAGGACATGCATAATACAGCATATAAAAAATCCAGCAAAACAAATTGCACCGAAATCAAATAAAGTTGGAAAAGAATTTCTTGAGTAATAATAAGTTTCTATATTTAGTGCTATATTATATAAATATTGAAGCTAATGAAAAGCTATTTTAATAATCATGACACGCGCCCGCCCACTCATTTAATTGAATTTATTCTTTATAGTTTAAATAAAGATATACTTTATTATATTTAAATTTTCCGTCTAAAATAAAATATCGCAAGTCAAAGTTTGAAAATAATATTGTAGTTTAAAGATAAAATTGTGTCCAATTCTTCGATAAAATAGAAATGTTATGGGAACATAATATTACGGGTCTATCTTCAGATAAATTGTTAGTAGCAAACTATCAAATAGCTATGTATTTACTGCATGATCAAGCTTTTTACACATAAAACCTAACTTCACGTATGTGTTACAAATGAGACATCGGAAAGATGCACTTATGATAAAATTGTTATACAGCAGCGACACTCCTGCGGAGAGCACTATCATGGCGAAAGGGTTAAATATATTAATGAAAATGTTTTAAAAAATTGAAAATTACGCTTCAAATAAACTAGGAATTACAATAAAAGACTAGAATTTTTAATAGTTTAACTCATAGTGATAAATCTAGAAGAAAAGTCAAATACAATGCACACGTCGTCCATGGACGACATCCGTACCACACAGGAATACACAACCTATGGAACACTCAACATGTACTATTATTCACTAAACATTTTAAGAACAATTTCTATAATTAAATCCATAATTTTCGAAATCTGTAATTTGTCGTACAGAATTTTGACAAAGGTAAGAGTATCGCGCTAGGACTCAAAAATGGACAGACATAAGAACGCTCTACTTTTACGAAAATTACTTAAAAAATAAATTTCTCTCGAAAAAACGTATGTTCTGACCATAGAGATACCGACACTCACACGTTCAATATATTCCCGTAATAAATGTACGCAAGAAACGGAAAGAAAAATGAATTCCACGAGGTTTGTTGTAAACAAACTCGTTCACGTGACATATGCGAGTCTCCTTCGTGATTTAGTTTTTTTTTTCGGGCGTATTCCGACTTTCGACTGTGTATCAATATGACAAAATTCGTATTGTTGCCATATACAAACGAACATGTATAATATAATATAATCCATAAGCCTATCATCTCAGATGCCTATCTGTTAGGAATTTTTATGCGCTGCAGCTCTTCTACGTCTGTGGCATCTGTGCTCTGTTGTGTTATGACCGAGCCTAGGTATAAGATAAAGCGTTATAGACCTTTAAAGGAAATTCAAACCAAAACTCCGATCTCATTATGATAATTTTATATAAATGATTAAAATCTACATTGTAAAAAAAACTTTGGGTAAGAAAATCCACAAGGTGATTTCAGATAGATTCGGATAGATTATACCGATAAAGGATAAAGGTTGTATTTAAAAACCATTACATACGTTGATGTGACAAGATTTTATTAATAGTAAATTGTGATAATGTGCTTGTCTGATAATATTTAAAGTTTTTATTGCTGTGAACTACTATATAAGTAGAAAAACATTAAATACGCAAGATAAAAAATACTTTTGAGTTAAATTGTGGGTAATATAAGGTATAATGTGAACTTGGAAATTATATAAAGAAAGGGTAACAAATATATAAATAAGAAATACTGGGTACGGTTGTGCACTTTTTCGATAGGAAATAATTTTGTTAATTTACCAATTAGATAAGAGAAAAGTAAACTAAATGGTAATTTAAATATTCATCTCTGTAGAAATATTGTCCTTAAATACGATGGATTAGTCATAAAATCAAATCATACAATAAAAGGACGAGTTGTGACAGACATAACCAAACTGGTTTATAATAATTGTTATTGTCAGAAATATGTAACACAACATAATAAACATTTAAGCAAAGTTTATAACAAAGCATATTTTTTTAAGCAGAGTTAACAAGAACTCTGTGTTTTTCTTTCTTGTATTGAATTTTCCTTTCCCCTTCTCTTTTGTATTTTGTCTTACATAAGTTACATTTTTTATATGCTTAATCTTTACCCGAAAAGGACAAGAAATGTTTAGAGAAAGAAAGTTTTATTAAGCTGGCTTAAGTACTACAGAATATTTTAATTGGTTTTATCAGCGTTATCTCAGAATACCACACAATATTTTGAATAGAAACATTTTATTATTTCGCATTGGCAAATAAAAATTTATCATTTAAATAGTAGAAACACTAAGAAAAAAAGCTTTAATAAATCTGATTTAAACAAAAGCGCATGATAATGTAAATCATACATTGCAATTGGCATAAATCCCTTTACTCAATAATTTATGTTAAATGCAATTGTATGTCAAATATTTCAATTATGCCGTGAATCCGTGGTAAGAACTTGGTCTAGCAAGCACTATTTCCGGGTTCAATATCCACTTCGGCCTGCTTAATATCAATCAGTGATATCATATCATATTTTAAATCTATAATCTCAAGTGGAAATTTGATAAGTTAAAGTAACCTTTCGAGAGCATTGCTGCAATATATCTCATCACTATCAGACCAAAAATCTAATAAAATCTCATAAGATGGATAATGCTGAAGCACTGGGTAACATTGTAATAACTCTATATTAAGGATTTTCATCTTAACACATCAAAGAACATATATAGTTCTAATCGGTGTTAAAATGAAAATATCAAAAAAACTTTTTTTCATTATTGACCTGCTGTGATGAATTACATGACTAAGTCGGTTATTTAATAGAACAGTTGTCACATCTCTATAGGATGAATTTTATTATTACAATTTCTGCAATAGCAATGAATTTTTATTGATGCAGCAATACCGGGTAAGGCTCTTTTCACTTTGAAACATATTGCTATATTTGGTATCGATATAGATCTGATTAAAATCCCATCACTAACTAACTACGTATCTATAAGCGAGCACTACATAAATTAAGTATTAAATTGTATCAGGTTATTTATAGTTGATAACCCAAACAGTTGTTCCATCTCTATATGATGAATTTTATTATTACAATTTCTGCAATAGCAATGAATTTTTATTGATGCAGTAATACCGGGTAAAGCTCTTTTCACTTTGAAACATATTGCTATCTATATTTGGTATCGATATAGATCTGATTAAAATCCCATCACTCTAACTACTTCATAATAAGCGAGCACTTCATAATAAATTAAGTATGAAGTATTAAATTGTAGCAGGATATAATGGAAATTAAAATTATTTACCATTAATTTAACCTTAATAAATATGATTTATTGTTAGTATAATTTGTAACAAAGTTCAAACTATTGTAGCAGTTAGTGTGTATACTACAAAATGATGTTGCGGACTTCCATATAGAAACATGTTACGGCATATCTCTCTTTAAATTAAAACTATTCGCGCAATGTGCAGATTAGTACAGTTGTATATAATGGACAGAATGAACTATTATTATACAGTTTCATTTGACACGCATTTTAATAAAAAGTCACGTTTTGCGGAACAAGCGTTTTAATTGATTCGAATGCTTGCGCTTTTTGGAAACTAGTTCGAATTCGATAATATATTAGCGTATTTCGAGTCTATGATGTGATCGATGCGAATGTTTTGTTAAACTTATAACAATTAATAGTAAAGAACAATTAATAATTCAGTATTTTGATAACTTGTTTGTTTCGATATGTCGATTTTTCATTATCAAATTATCTGCGCTAATTAGTTAGTTAATATTAATAACTAATATATTAGAAACATACTACGCAATGAATCATATGAAATCCGAACGGGTAAGAACTTGACTTGCACACACATATATAAAGAAATTCTATTGATCATATTCAAAATCAAGGGAAGTCCCTTTAACTAAATAAAATGTTATATAAAGCCGAAATGTAAAAAAAGTAAAAGTAGGCAGTTGTGTAGATTTCGTGTAGATGACAACACCTCAGAGTTATAAAAGTGCGAAAAAATAAATGTTTACATGAAAAATATTCTGTTTAATTTGAACTCATTTTGATATTTACTATAACATCTAACGAAATTGGTTGTTAAAGAGAAAAGCTAATCGGCGCCCAACATATTATTTGGTGGCAGCGGTGGTTGCATAAAAAAGTGTTAAGATAAAAATGATCACATTAAATTGGTCTTCACATTTTGCGGTCTTTTATATCAAAATAAAAATTCAGACAATATCTATTATTAAAATAGGGTTACAAAATGCCGAAAAACATACATTAATTACAGAAATTAATAATAATCAATAAAAACAGAAAAAATATAAATAAAGCAAGAAAAAAAAAGTAAATCACACATTTTTACAATTTTGAATAACCACAAATTATTGAATCAATCAAAACTATCGAAGCAGCTCACGTATCACGTAAATAGCATTTAAAAAACTTTAAATTAAGCTTTCAAACTGATTCCCAAAAATTATAGAAAATTAATCATGAGAAAAAGGATTAAAATAGCGTATCATCTGTTTCCAAGAATGATAAAAAAGGATAAAAATACTGCAATTTTGGTTTCTAGTAAAAAAAAAAAAATTTATATGACATATATTAGGACCAATTATTCAAATTTGTCATTAAATAAATTATCGATATTGACCTTACATCATCTGATGTTTTAATTTATTGGTTGTATTTATAATAGAGTTGTCAAAATAGTACTCATAGTATGTTAGTTAGCACAATAATTTCATAATATTCATAACACTGCACTTCATCAAATAATCTCCATCTACTCAAAGTTAACCTTTTTATTTCTTTTCGAATATCTTATTATTTTATCTTGTTCTATGTAATTTTATCAAATTGTTACATTCTGTATTATGTTTTAAGTGCATTATATATTATACTTTATTGTAATTCATCCATATTATATATATAATAATTGTATATTTAAGACCTCTCTCTTGGAACTGTGGGCTATGTGTTTAAAAAATAAATCAATAGAAAGGTGTGTTTATGAGTGTGAATATATGTGTGTGAAGTAGCCCAAAATAAAAATAATTTAAAAAAAATATTATTAAGTTAGATATAAGTTGTTGACTGGGCACGATTGTGCAAGGATACTGTAGTGACAGCTGTAATAACACCTAAACTAGGTTGATTTTGAGATAAAGTTCAAAGGAAAAGAAATAAAGTATGTTTGTTCGAACAAGTTTCCATTATTGCATTAAAAGATTTCACAAAGATTTCTTGATAACTTTGTTTAAAAAATTATGTTTTGTTATATATATATGTATATATATATATATATATATATATATATATATTTATATTATATTCATAAGCTTTGTTTAAATGTTATTTTATATTACATATTTCTGATAATAAAATTCGTTATATGTTACGACTTGAAAAGTTCGTTGAAAGATTTACTACTTTATTCTGTGTCACTACCCCCTTTTCCCAGCAAGTTTTTTTTCAACACTTTATATGCTTTTGGAATGTGTATTTCAAATATAGAGTATTACAAAACAATCTGCTACTTGTCTAAAAATAGCTACTATTTTAAGATTCAAATTCTACTTTTGTACTTCCAATTTGCAACAATACATTGCAAAACTCTACCTGCTATATTGACAAATGGATGAACAAACAAAAACAATGAAGCTCTCTCCGAGTACGGAGCCCTAAGGATGTGTACTGATTCAAACAGGAACTCATTACAAAATTATGTTTACCATAGAACACATATTAGTAGCTTGTTTTCGAATACTTTTTTTCTGTTTGCAAACGAATAATGAAAATCAAATGATACAAAAAATAGCTAATGATATGAAAAAAAGATCAGATATGAAAATATACATTCTGAAAAATCAATGCAACTGTTATTCGAGATGTACTTTTATAATATATATAATATTTAAATAAGGGGCGCCGTTATCGTGCTATTTTTAGGTTTTTATTTTTCAACCCGAATTTTTTTGGTTTATTAAATTATCAAGTATTTTACCATTTTACAATCTTGATTAAGTTTGCCAACTTTTGATGGAACTTGCCAGCATACTTTAATGCTTTTTTTGAACAAGGGTATCTCAAAGTCGATCCATTTTGAAAATTTTAAATTCATAGTTCAACAAACAGTCTTAAATTCTTGAAAAGTTGGGACAACTGTGCCATTATTTTTATTGTGGCCTTAAAAATGTTATTCACGATTACGGTTCCAAAGTTTAAAGAAACAAAATTAATAAAAATTAAGCACAATAACACAAAATTGACACATTTTACCCAAAGCTCTAGTTTGCACTTAAAAGGTCATAATTATCATTTTATTCATGATAGTTATGATCAATACTATCACTCTCTTCTAGCTTGACGTTGAGTTCTGGAGCACCCTGAAGTGTTATGCATATACAAATATATAACTGAAAAGAGCAAGTAACGGGAATAATATACCTCTGATTTCTTTTGCTCAGAAGTCAACTAGAGATGATGTATATATATATATATATAATATTGATATTATTTACTATTATCTTTGCAGGGGTCAGAAAATGTCAACCGTCTACAATTGTGCCACAAGAGCTACCTACTTAAGTCGTGCTATAAGTAATGAAATATGCAACATTGCATTAACTACACTGTGGTAAAATTATTGAGCACATATAAACTTCGCAGTATACTATGTGCAAAAGTCCATGATATAAACCCGCAAACTTAGCAGTTATTCCTTATCCACAACATTCTATTACCTACATTTTTGTTCAGATAAAATTATTAGAAACGAAAATAAAACTCGCGGCTTTGCCATAGGCAAACACTAAAAAGGTAGAATGGGAAATTACAGAAAATTGGGGAAGGAAAGATAATTGCGATAAACGAATTAATTCGTTAAGTTTCACTAACTTGAGGCCGACAACTTCGGCAGTAAAATAACGCGATATTTGTGAGGCAGCTAGCGTCGAACTTAATTAAATGTATTCTACACCGCGAGCAATATACCGCGACATATTGTTTAATATGTACCAGTTGACAAAATATCAAAATAAAAAGCAATCAGAGTTAATTGAACATAAAATCGATTACTGCACATATATAAGAGCTTGAAATACACCCTACACAAATAGTTAAATGCCTTCTAGCACCCCTGATAGCGTAAACGAAAAGCTATCATCATTACACCTATCACTAAACATATCCCTTATACAAAAGCGAACAGGTGGCCAAATTTCTAATGATCTTTTGTGTAACGTACAGAAATAATACAGCTTTAAAACAAGTACTTAATTACCAAATTATTCTAATTATCAAAATAGTTTTGCAAAATACCAAACGTTATTTATACCAAAAAAAGATCAGGAGGATAGCCATGCAGAAACATCTACACAGTTCATATGTATTATAACGGAATTGATTAATAAAATAACCTTAAGTATTTTGTAAACGAAATAGCGGTGTATAAGACATTAGTAATTTAAAGTCGCAACAAATTCTAGCACAAACATGTATGCAATGATAGTAAAATTTCAACGATTAAATTTTCATTAACTTTGATCGCTGTAATCTATGCGCAATGAGTTAACGATACGTAAAAAATTTATAGATAGAACGCTTTGGAATTTTAATTGATTGGCTGAGTAAATGCTCAATAATTGATTTATCAATGAATTTAATAAAAAAAAGTTTGCTACAGTCAAATTTTTCAGCTATATTTTGCACATACACTTAATCACCGTTTTACACTGTACTCGTTTTACACGTTTTCGATCTTATGCGGTTTTTAAAAATCAAAATATTTATGCAAAATTATAAACACTAAATTTATATCCATAATAAGATTTTCATTGTTTTAATGTCAAAATACAATACTACAAAATGTACGTTACAGTTACGAATTCTTAGTACATGGTCGATATTTATGACGGAAATATGTAGATAAGATGGGAACTCCCCGTTTTATGATCAAAACTAAATTTTATGTGTGTATATGCTAGTTACAAAGAGCATCATTGTTTTTTGATAGAATTGATAGCGTAAATTTATTCAAAGTGGGCCAATAAAAGATTCATCTATTATATAAAAATAAGTCGGATTTTCCTTCCTGACGATATAACTCCAGAACGCACAAACCGATTGCGACGATTTTGCATTTGTTGGAAAGGTCTCGGACTCCGTGAGGTTTATAGCAAAGAAAATTGAAGAAAGATTTCAACAGAAAAGCGGAAAACACTTTTTCTTTTTTCATATACAGCGTCATCTTTGCATGTACTGCAAACTAATATTTTTTGTTTGACTGCTACTCATTTGTTTGACAGCTAGTCATTGCTCTCTGCTCAGTTAATTTCATGTGACAAACCGGCATTGTGTTCACTGTAAAATTGTGCAAAAAAAGTAAAAAAAAATAAGCTATTCGTTTCCTAACATTTCAATTAGAAACCTTCAAATCAATGACGTGTATTGTGCAAGTTTCTATTCAATTTCAACAGCAGACAATTTTTTTCTTCATCTTTTAATTACTAAAGGAAATGTTACATAAAATGAAACCATCTGGCGGTGAAACGGAGTTCGCCCGGTTTGCTAGTTTTTTATAAAATCTATAAATTATAAACAAAAATTTATTGTTTTACAATGGCAAAAGATAGACAACTAGAGAGTAATGATAAGAACATGATAGTCTATATTATATCGATGAAAACGAACCTGGTTCCATTGTTATGTTATTCATCATATTAAAAACTATAAGAAAGGGCTTTTTAAGGGGATTTTCGTTGAGCTTTTTTCTCATATAAGAAAGAATTTTTGAGTTAGGCGGTTTTTTATGAAACCTATCTTCCGTGTAAAGTTGGAGATAGGTGTATACATATTTCTCATATAATCGTGAGTAAATTAATGGCGATATGTGTCTGATGTAACATATTAGAGATTATAATTTGCATAATAAGTATCGCGAACATCAGGCGCGAATCGCGCGAATCGCGCGAGATTGTTTCGCCCACGGGAGCGAGCGACGATCAAAGAAGAATGGGTTCCGCAGCGTATTTAATTACATTAGACGAAAGCAGGCTATTGCAGGTCGATACAAGGGTTGTAAATCACTACAACATACATCATTATAGATAACAGTCAAGCAGGTCGCACGTTCTATAGAGCTTTACACGTGTATCCAGCACAATAAAGAAGAGAAGTTACTCGCAGCTATCTATCTATTGGATGCATAATTTGGTTTTAGGCGAAACACACGGAAGGACCCGCATGTCATGAGTTGCGAGGGCGACGAACGGCACGCTGCTATCACTCTAGTCGATCGTTAAGAACAATTGAACCGTGGAAATCCAATCGAAGTTTCCAGAACCGCATCGCACATACAACGACAATACACAGAGATCAAGGGTTGGAGAGCGATTGACGACGGCCAAGAACCAACGACCGTAGGACACACAACTGATAAACGTAGGACGACTAAACGAAAAACACTTCGTCTGCGATAAAATTCAAACCAAAACAATTGACAAGATAAGAAATGTGATACTTCTTTTTCATCATTTAAAAAAGACGTAATTTTATGGCATTTATTATAGTATTTGTTATTTTAAAATCATTTTATATTTTTTAGCATTCATCCCCTCTCCCCCGTTCAAGATTAGAATAACTAAAGTTTACCGTCCTGGTTTTGACTTTGTAAAAATATGGTCACCTTAGTAAATGATACCTAATTCTATGTTAATTTTTATAAATCTGTTAGAAGGCAATCTAATTATTTTTTATTTTTTTAAATTTCAATTCGAAACAAAATCTAAATGCATATGCAATTATTAGAACGATATACTAACTATTTTAAAACTTAAATCTGGCTTGTCTAAAATATGCATCAATAACCATAAAATCTGTATTCAATGACCTATAAGCGTATGGTTAGAAATCGTTAAAATTGTATAAAACTTAAAATCCTAAAAATCCTTGTACTGAGACAACAGATCCAATTCTTTTAAATCTAAAGGGATTTTACGAAATAATAGCTACATTATTCAACCAACGCAAAATATTAGGTTGTCAAATATCTCCCTTCCGCTTTTTTGCATTGCATTGCATACAATATAATTTGACAACCCAATATAATTTTTATGGGTACATTTTTTACAGAGGTTATGTAAAAAAAACTGTAGAAACTAACTTAAAAATAACAATACACATTGCTAAACAAATAAGGGGGCATCCATTAATCACATGAGGTTTTTAGGGGGAAGGGGGGTTGGACAAAAAATCACGAAATATCACGTAGGGGAGGGAGCAGTATAGCAAGATATCACGTGTATTTGTTTTTTTTTTACTATTTTTTATAAAAAAGTTCAAATATTTTTAAAAAAAAACGGAAATTTTACAGTTTTTTCACATAACTAAAAATACACGTGATGTTTGGTGGGGGAGGGGGGGTTAATTTTGAATATCACCAAATATCACCAAGGGGGAAGGGGGGTCTAAAAATCCTTAAAAACTCGCTCACGTGATTTAGGGACGCCCCTAACGTATACCTAAAAATTTTATTTAATTAACATAAACTAAATACCAGAGCTCAAAACCAAAAAAACTACTAACAAAAAAAAACTCCTATGAATATTGAAAGATTCTCGTTTATCTTCTTATATCGACGTCATAAGAATTAAAGTGATAGTTAGAGCTACATATCTTTTGCCTTCTAGTTTAAAATTGTATCACTAAAAATTTTTTTTGCTTATTTTTGAGATAATGATGGTGGACCTTTTCACCCGCGGACCTTTGACCCCCCCTACCCTATATATATATATATATATATATATATATATATTAAAGCATATATAAGATAATTATAAATCAAAGATGACACCCATCCCTTCAAGATAAATATACAGACTTTTCTCATTCCTGACAATAAGAAGGCCATCCAGACGGTTCACTAGATACTCAATCACGGCAATTTAATATAAGACCCTTCTTTGCGTTTGTAGTATCAGCAATATCAGTTTCTTCATCAGAAATATTTCTTTTTATTATAAACGTATTACAACAATGTAATGCATTTTCAGATTCAATTGAAAAGTATTCGATATAATTTTACGGAACTTGTGTATCATAAATGCGGTGATAATATTTTACAAATCACTGATATTAGAAAAAAAACTTAGCGCAATCTATCTCAAATATTTGATAATCTATCGAAATAAATTTATAAAAAAAAGTAGAGTACATATAAAACCAAGAACTACATTCACTGATACAGCTCTACAGAATAAAAGCGTATTCCGATAGACTAAACAATTTTAAAAATAATAAAGAGGTCTAACAATAACATAATCAAAGGTAAAAATCAATAATTTAAAATTGACTAAAAATGTTGTAAATTTATAAATCATAGAAACAACTTTAAGCTTTGTCTAATTATCACATTGGACTCACATTAGAACATTCTTATAGTACATGGTCCATCAGAGTATTTATCAGAGTTAATATATTGAAAAACATTAAATTGTCAAATTAAGCCGAAAGGAGTGGGATATAGCTGGAAGATTCTTATATAATCAATATTTAATACTCCAGTAGAATATCAATTACTATAGTATTTGTAACCTTCATAGGAAAAAAAGAATAGAGATAATTGCACTCTGACATGAGAAAAACCTATTATGCATTTATTTTATATAAATATATAATAAAGTTTTAATAATATTGTATTCAAAACCATTTGTTTATATTTCTTTTGACAATGTTGATAAATGTATTATGTGATGAATTAAAAAAGTTTAGTTATATATATAAATATATATATATATATATATATATATATATATATATGTGTGTGTGTATACACATTCAACAATAAGACACTTAACCTCTTGACTTTATGATAAAAAAATAAAACGTAAATTGTTCGCTATTCCGAAAAGAACGTCATATGTTACAAAAAAAGTATAGTATAGTAATCTAATGATAATTAGTTAATAATGCAAACATCTATAAATACGGTGTACATACAAGAAAGTGTTAAATAGTATTTACCATGCATGATCCTAAATGAATGGATCCAAATGTGGTTTTATCATCAACAACTCCCTCACATTACATTTTGAAACAACTTTAATGATAATTTGATTTTGCCCGAGGACTCTTAAGATCGCTCTAAAACGTAACTACTTCGGGCATTTCAGAAATGTGCAATGCGAAAGGGGGCACATCTACTCAATGGCCCTTTGATGTTTTCGCCATAACGATTGCACCCGTATATGCGAGTGTGGACGAGATGATATTCTCTCAATAGCGCGATTCTACCGACCGGAACTAATCGACTTCTGTTAGGCCGTCGAGTTGCATCGTGTGCGAGTTCCCGCCGCCGTGCAATATGCACCGTTATGCGACCCATACGAATGATTATATGGCATTATCGCGACAGTGAACTTCGCGGGAGGACAGTGGGAGTCTGCTTGACCGTACACCAGTGATTTCCAACCTGTGGGGCGCACCCCCCTGCGGTGGCGCCATACCGTTCCAGGGGGGGCGCGAAGCTGTTTCAAAAATATTATTTTTAAATGCTGAGTAAGTGTCAAAAACAAATCAGCAAAATACTTAAAGTACTTCTAAGAGTGTTTGAACTCAAAAAAGAAATTACTATATTTCTTGCTGATAACAAAAGAGACGGAGCAATCTTGTTTTAGGACACAAAGTTCCTCGCAAAATTTGCGTATTTAGTTGATATTTTTCAAAGACTTGGCGATTTAATTAAATCAATGCAAGGATCTCAAATTCGTGCTTTTGTTCAGAAAAACAAGATTACGGCTTTAATGAAAAAATTCGAACTGTGTATAGCTAGTATCAAATAACTTTATAACTTTAACATGTTTTACACTTTTAAAATTACTTGTGTTACTGATGAAATAGAAGTAAGTAAAGATCTTATTATTATATTAGTCATATGATCAGTCTACGAAACCAATTTTCGCATTACTTTATCTAATTACATCCAAATACGAATGGATTAGAAATCCATTTGTCATTGAGAAACATGATGATTTTGGTAATTAAACAGCAGAGCAGAAAATGATAATTGATTTATCTAGTGATAGCACATTGACGCAGATGTTTCAGGACGAAAATATATTGTTAAGTTTTGGTTACAAGTAAAGGACGATTTTCCTACTTTGGCAAATAATGCTTTAGAAATTTTATTACCATTTGTGAGATCTTACTTAAGTGAAACAGAAAATTCTTATAATAAATAGTTATGTTTGTATGTATATTATTTATAATACTGTGTATTATTTGGCATAATTTCAGTTATATTAAGTATATTTAAAAATTGTTAGAAAAATAAGAATCGGATGGGGGCGCAATATTTTTATCATTCGAAAGGGGGGCGCAAGAAAGAAAAGGTTGGAAACCGCTGCCGTACACTGTTATCATTGTATGTACCGACAGGCGACAGGCACTCTGTTCGAACGACGCGAGGCGAACCTCAGAACGACGAAAATTCATAAACAACGGTATATCGCAACGAAGAAGCAAGAGGACTATAAATGTTACATCTAGCAAGGATTACTAATATTTATTTGTTGAAAATGCAGCGAGGTGCACGCGGATAACCGACTCATGCTGTACAGTCTTGCGGTGGTTGAACAAGCATCCAAAATAATAATTAGATAAGAGACCACATCCTTTAGTTGTAAATATTTTTAAATATATTTTTTATGGGGGTATTCTAGTGTAGAGCGATGAATTTTAGATCATTTTCAAAGTGTCGTAAAAGAAAGCAATGAATGTTTTTACTATCCATTTTATTACCACTTGTTTATTAATATTATTAAAATACAAAACAAAAACTAAAAAATAAAAAAGTTGAAAATTGTAAAAACTGGCAGCTGATGAAGTGGGTTGCCTCAAAAAATTGGCACCTCAGTCTTGACATGATTTCAGCCCTCCTAGCCATCGCAAATGTAAAAAATAAAAAAATTATTAATCTACAATGATGTCGCAATCGCCCGAACTAGCAATGAATAAAAAGAAATTTTTTCTACAAATTGGCGGCTGTTTGAAAAAAAGTGTTTTTTACAGTTTTCTCAGTTTTTCGATTTTTTTAAAAATAGTAAAAATCAGGGAAAATTTGGGGATAATCCTAGTTCGGGCTATAGATACGTCTATAAACAAGACTCTCTGAACATTTCAAGTGAATCGGTCGATTAATACTCGAGAAATCGTGTAAACAGTACTGAAAAAGTCTTGAGTAAGAAAAACGTATTTAAAGTTTTACGTGAAGCCAAACCAGTATGAAGACCAAGTCAGTAAAATGCCTATATCTCCGAAAATAATTCAAATTTTCAAAAACCTTCTCGTACCCATAATTCTTAGATAGTTAAACTTTGAAAATATGAAATGAAAAAAATCGATTTTTTTGAATTTCTACACTAGAATACCCCCTTAATTTAATAGAAGCAATTAAATGTCTTGCGGCGGAAGGCATTATGTCTTAAAACTTTCGGTTTCAAAATCAAATATAATAAATGTTCTTTTAATAAAAAAAAAGTAATTTTCGTTTCTTTTCAAGTTTAAAGTGAATATAATCGAAAAATTATAAACACTATACTGAAATAATTAAAATCGTTTTAATAATAGTTGCATGGACTATATCCAGATTTTACGAATAAAAACTAATTTTTCTTATTCTGATGCTCAAAATACTTGTCTGTTTTTTTAAATTCTATTGGGCAAAGATGGAGTACGTGACGCAAGTGGTAGAACCTCGGTCTACCGAAGTAAGTGATCCATTTTCACTTGAAATTATATATCAAAAATATATTTCCAAGTGCAAATCGAACTTTCGGATAGAAATTAAAAATTCATCGCAATTACATAAGACCACTGTAAAATGTCTTCTAATAAAAAAATATATCAAAATTAGATTAGGTCAACATTAGAGGACCAGTAGGTTGAAAATAAAAGTCTCCAAAATCGCCATCTCTAATAATTGATCGCAATTAGAAAAGAATAACTACTAAAAAATGCCTTTTTATATAAAAAATATATCAAAATTAGATTAGGTCAACATTAAAAGTCATAACAAACAAGTAAAAAGATCATCATAATAAACAGCTTATAAAATACCAACAATTTTGATTCTCGTTGTAATAAAAAAACTAATTAAAGATTTTAAGCATCAATTTTGGCTCTTTTTTAATTACAAATTCGAAGGAATAGTTAAAATGTTTCGAGAATCCTAGAAGACTTAAACATAAATCCTATTGAAATTATGATCTCAAGGCAAACCAAAAATTTGATGAATAAAATGTATGCTTTTAGTGTTAAAAACTTTAGAAAAAATTAAATCGTTTAATGCATGAAATACTTATTTTTGACTATTAAATTTTTGTAAATTCATTTTACTATATCTTCAAAAGTGCTGGATGTGTCTCACATTTTAAGATCATTTTAATAAAGCAGAAGTAAGAACAAGTACATATTTATAATGTATTATTAAATTCTAAAAACCAGATTTTAATTTAGTTGTGCAAATCAGCAAAGTTTGTAAGCAATATTACTTATAGAATAAGTAAAGGTATCTAAGTAAGTAAATTATTACATTAGAAGGAAAAAGTTTGCTTCATCAGATTGCTAGTAAGTAGTGGCAGTTGCTAAATACTCTAATTGTTTGTATAATTTTTAAAAACTTTTGGGCTATTAAGGAAGTAATTATTGTTTTTCCCAGAGTACTTCAATTATATATTTAATAAAACCATGCACAGATTTGAAACAAATACTAATGTAATATTTATTATTACAGTTCGAAGTACGTACAATGTTATTAGTTGCTAAAATTAATCACTGTTACAAATAGGTTTAGACACAGCATGCTGCAATAAAAGGAAACATGATGTATATTCCCCGGTAACGTTGCTCACATGAGAGTACAGATTCAAGCCTTGTTGAATATTTAACTCATCGTCCATGCACTGGCAGAATTCTTTGTAGAGAGAAGTTAATGAATGGATTCGTTTGTCTTTATTTAACATTCTCTATCATCTGCCTTTGATTGGATGAAGCCGGTTCGAATAATATATCTATGTTATTTTGCTTAATGCGATTGTGTACAACTACATTATACAAATACTCATGCAATTCAGACAATGGAGACATTCACAATGCGCTCCATGCTTGCATATACTCAAGAATATATAAACAATACAATCGGAGAAGAGAAAAATACCACCAAGCCACACACTTAAATTAGCATTTATTAAGTTCGCGCTTCTATGTAAATTATCCGCGGCATGCATTTTTAATAGGATTCGTATAATTACAAATGTGATATAAAGATGCATCTGACAAAGTGGAAGACGCAGACCTAGCAATTATGAATAATTGTCAATTGTGAAGGAGTGTTTTGAAGGATGCACCATAATAAAAATAAACCTATCCGGTCCATTTATAAAAAAAAATATTATTTCATCATGAACAAAACACAAACCTTGCAACCAGAATTGGTAAAAACTAATAGTTCTTAAATGAATCATTTCTTTGTCAGAAATAAAATTTAACGAACAATTCAAAAACAGTTAGTCGCCTACAACGAATGAACCTAGAATTCATTAAATAGAAAAGCTCAGGACTTATTATAACAGGGGTAAGTAGTAACAGACGTTCTACAATAGGATCTCAAACGATATTAAAATATTTATTTTTCTTGATTTGACATGTACACTACACCGCATCATGTCATAGCTACTGTCGCAGTGTACAAAAGTGTGCAGCTGAGCTATTTTTGACAGGTAATATAAAATTGTACTATCATAAAATTTTAGTTTGAGTTATTATTATCGAATTATTTTAAATTTTATTATTATTTTAATTCTTATTAACTTCCCATAGGGTAAATTATAGTAATCGCAACAAAATCGAAAATGAAAATTTTTATATATCTTTACGTTTCAGAGAATTCTGAATATTTTGGCATACCTTAGAAAAAATGGATGTATGTGTGTATGTGTGCGTGTGTGTATGTGTGTTCGGATACAAATTTTCATCGACGATTTCGGGAACACAGATGAAGCGATTTGAATAATTCAAAAAACATTCGATTCGTATTGATAAGAAGACGTGTTGATTAGTTTTTGGCGAAGGCAGGTATAGTCGTTCCGAAGATATGGAACAAAAAGTGCCAAAAACGGTAACTCAGTTTTTAAGAGAACGGAGCGTACGATTTGAATAATTCAAAAAACATTTTACTTGTATTAACAAGATGAAGAACAGATCAAATTTTCATGAAGGCAGGTTTAGCGGTTTCAGATCTAGTAAAAAAATGTCATCTGGCGGTCAACAATGATCATTAGACATATGCACATCAAATTATCAGATATTTTATAGAGATTTTAACAATAAGTATAAATTTTGTTTATATTCCTATGGGTTCCGTACCGATGCTTATCCGTTAGACGGCGGCGCGGCGCTTCGATATTTCGTCTCTATGCAGTTAAAGCAGTACTTGCTTTGAAAAAAAGTTCAGAATTTCCAAAATATTTCAAAATACACTTTTCTTCAAAAAGTCTTTTTTTTCAAAAAAAGTAAATTTTTGTCAAAAATTTATAGTTTCTCAAAAATCTATTTTTTCAGAGTAAATTTTTTTCAAAAATGTAACACCTGGGGTTAGTTGAAACAAAACCTTGGAGTAGTTGTAATATACAAGAATTATATACATATTCAAGTGAGGAAGATTGAATGGATTTTATAGTTTGCAAGATGTAGGCATATGTAAATTGTTTTAGAGTAGACACACATAAATAGAATTATTTATAAGCAAGTCAATTTTCTTCAAAATAAGTAAAGAATAAATTATCAGGGGTATTATTGTCGTTATTACTTGCCTCGGTAGATGTTACAATTAGCCCCACGGGATAAGTTGTAACACCGCACTTATTCTAGAAAATGATTAGCTGTGAAATCATGAACAATAGTTATAGAATTGTTTTTACTTGATTCAATAAAGGGATAGTTAAAGAATATATCCACGTTAATTACGTAGATATATAATCCATGGATTTCAAGATATAATAACTAAAAAAGTGTTAACAAGCTCCTAGCTCACCTATTATTATCAAGAATAAGTATAATAGTTTATATATTTCATAACTATTTTGTCAACAGTAAACAATATTATAATGTTTCTAATAGTTTAGACCGATAAGAAACAGATATGAGTTTTTGATTATTAATTAGTGGAACAAAAATGATAACAAACCTAGATCTAATCAATCCATTGTAAAAATCATACCACAAAACAAAACAAAAACAACACTTAATTCAAAAAATGTTTATTTGATAAATTATAAGAAAAACATCACAAACAAAACACTCTTGTTAAATGACACGAAACTTCAAACATTCACCAAGAAAAAAACCTTACGATTCAATTTAAAAATATCGCCAAATATCCCGGAAAGCCGTCGATGATCGCGTGCGAGCGTTCGATCGCGAAACGCATTACTGGCGTACTGTGTTCTGTGTCCTGTGTACCATCCATCGTGTACCGTCTGTTTCGTGCAGAGAGTGCAAGCGCGCCGTATGATGTGCCGGCAATAATATTCGTCGCGAGAGAAGGGGAGTACGCACGAATAGTCTAAGAGCCAGTGAACTATTTGACTAACCTGTTTTCACAAAGGCAGAAATTTCTTTAATGATATTTTATTATCGGCTCATTAAGGAAGTACCATTCTGGCAGTCATTCCGCGGTTGCGTCATCATCCCTTCAATTTGTGAAAATGTAAAAAAAAAATTTTTTATAACTTGCTCGCACAAGGCTCAAATTTTGAGGGTGTCTTTTTTTAACTGTTCAGAAAGCATATGTAAAAAGCCAGCCCATTCTGACGGTTGCAAGGGTCTGCCAGACGAGTACATAATAGTCACGACGCGCAAGGGTGTGGGCGCATTGCCGTACATAATTGACTAATACCCTTGTATTTGAATAATTTATATGCCATTTTGAAGATCATTTTGAAAACATCCGTTATACCAAACTTCAACTTTGTATCTCACCTTATGGCCGAGATATCATTGAAAATATACCAAAGTGGCCCCTTTTTCAAACTCAATTTTTGGCGTAACCATAAAAGATATCGAAAAAAAAATTACGTGATTCTACTCATATTGGCTCAAACCACATAATGTATAGTAATATATGCTGAATAATCCTTTATTATTAGCTAAAAAGGATAAAATAATTTTTCAATTAATGTTTTCGGATAGTGCGTTTTGTTTAATTACTTTATTATTAGCGTTATTTAAAAGCTTATTGTTTTCTCTTTTAGTACTGCAAATATGGTTTAAATCAAATTTGTGGAACACATTGAAAAATTGAAGAAACCAGAACCAGTACACCCGCGCGTAACGCTAATAGTAGCCCGCATAGAATTCGTTCGGTCGGATGTGCGATGCGTTACGCTGGTTTTCAATGATATCTCGGCCATAAGGTGAGATACAAAGTAGAAGTTTGGTATAACGGATGTTTTCAAAATGACCTTCAAAATGGCATATAAATTATTCAAATACAAGGGTATTAGTCAATTATGTATGGCAATGCGCCCACACCCTTGCGCGTCGTGACTATTATGTACTCGTCTGGCAGACCCTTGAAACCGTCAGAATGGGCTGGCTTTTTACATATGCTTTCTGAACAGTTAAAAAAAACACCCTCAAAATTTGAGCCTTGTGCGAGCAAGTTATAAAAAATTTTTTTTTACATTTTCACAAATTGAAAGGATGATGACGCAACCGCGGAATGACTGCCAGAATGGTACTTTCTTAATGGGCCGATAATAAAATATCATTAAAAAAAATTCTGGCTTTGTGAAAACAGGTTAGTCAAATAGTTCACTGGCTCTTCTACTAGAAGCAACCGACTCTGACTCTGACTCTGACTCGACTCCATACATATTATTATTCAGGGACGGCGAAATGCGCATAACCAACGCCCAAAAAGAGGAAAAAGGATAAACTTCTCATTTCGTGGCCTTCTTATTATCGCCAAATATTGCGAGGTGCACTTAACGCACTATCTGTCGATGACATTCACTAAAATGAAATTGGCCAAGACAACCGCTGCTTTCAAAGCTTTTCGACATGAGACAAAACTCGATATTTGCTAAAGTGCGTTCTAGCTTGATTATTATAATCTCATAATGCATTGCTTGTGATGAAATATTATACGAAGCGAAAAATATACTCACATCGTGAAATGAATTAATTGACTTTCAATTCTGACGTGCCTTGATTATAATCTGTGAAGTAGCATCAAGAGAATAATTCTAATTACAAAGTTATAAAACATATGCATTTTCTCTTATTCTAAATTTGATTGAAATTCATTTAGCTGTTTATAGTGTCTATTATTTAGAAACTAGTGGAGCGCATGGCATCGTGCCTTAAGGCAAATTGTTGGAACTTCCCGTACTGTAACGAAATGTTCGAGGAATACTGAATGTTTTCAAATAGATTATTATAAATTTTGTAACATTGTCTAATATTTATAAGCAAAGTTGAAATTATTCGTTTAAAGTATATTAGAACTATAGTCAGAATTAAAAATAAAATCTGAATTAGTTTGATATACAAAAATTTATTTTTTGAAAAAAAAAATTGAAAAAAAAAGTTGAAACATTTTTTTTTCCAAAATCAATTATTTTGTTAAGACAAACAGAAAGTTCTTTGAATCATTTAAATGGGACGCTTAGTTCTCTCAAAAACTGCCATTTTTTGCACATTTAGCTCCGTATCTTCGAAATGGCTGGGCCTGCCTTTGCCAAAAACTAACAAACACTTCTCCCAATCATTACTAATTGAAGGTTTTTTTTAGATCATTCAAATCGGATGCTCCGCTCTCTCAAAAACTCGATTTCTATTTTCTGCACTCTTTGCTCTTTATCTCCGTAACTGCTAGACCTGCCTTTGCCAAAAATTAATTAGCACATCTCCCTATCAACAGGAATCGAATGTTTTTTGAACCATTTAGATCGGTTGATCCGTGCACCCGAAAACGTGGACGAAAATTGTATCCAAACATACATACACACACCTAAACACATACATCCATTTTTTCAGAGGTATGCCAAAATGTTCAGAAACCTTCAAAACGTCGAGAAATGTAAAAATTTTCAATTTCGATTTTCGGCCCATTACAATAACTAACCCGAATAATATAATTTAAAGATTAATGTATCTATATATCAAACCGAAAAAGCACATATTAATTATTGGAAGTGAGGGAGTAGGGAGACATGTCAGCAAATGAGCCAAATTCATTACTTCTCTAAACAACTCTTCATCACTAAGAAGACTAAAAAGATGCTGGCCAAGCGACCTTAAATGAAATACTAGGCTTCACTCATGGGAGTGAACTCTAGATAATTATTTCTTTTTTTTCTTTTTCTTTTATTATTATTATTATTATTTCTTTCGATTTCTCTCGTTTGTGTCACAATAGCTTATAAGATTAAATTGCATCTTGATTGCTATTAATAAATAAATAAAAAAAAGGCAAATTGTCTCACTCCGTCAATCCAGTGTTAAATAGTTGTGGCATGGCATCGTGCCAAAAAGCAAATCGCTGGAACTTCCCTTTTGAAAGCAACGCCTTGTGTAACTGCTAAAAAACTAAATTGCATTTTTTGCATCTTTTGCCCCGTATCTTCGAAACGGCTGAACTTGCCTTTACCAAAAACTAATCCGTGTCAATAGGAATCGAATGCTTTTTGAATCCTTCAAATCGAATGATCCGTGTTCTCAATCTCAAAATCCGCACACAAAATTTAAATGATACTCCGTCAAGCTGCCAACTTAGTTAACAAATAACTTTAAAGTTCTAAGAAACAAAATACATCCGCCAGCAATTACACATATGACTTGACGGCACATAAAACAACTTTTCTAAGAATATTTCGTATTAGATTAGGACCACTCGAGGCACAAAACTTACAAACGATAAGAATTACAATGGGTTTTAAATACTTCTTGTTTTTTAAGCAAATATTCTAAATAGTTAAATAATTTAATTACGACTATGTACAGTGGATTGTTGTGCTTTGAAAGTTAACGCGCAAAAGTTCAATTTTGATATTATGTTATTAGAATATGTTTCATTTATTATAACTATAATGTATATTGCTACAGTTTAGTTAATAGACTATTAGAATATTGTATTACTTCAAACCGCACAAAATGAACGTTACCTACATGCGAAACTTTAGTTTCAAGTAATTATTATTCCCAACTTTATGTGTTTGCACTAGATTCATTTTAATAATAATGAACATTATTCAAAGTAGATACGTATAGTAATTTCTAAATAAAAGTTATAAATTTAATATTTTACTTGCTTTTAAATTGATTGATAAATAAGCAGCTAATACATAGCAAAGCACTTGCAGATTTAAGCTATAAACATTTCAAAAATGTATTAAATAAAGTATTTTTAACAGTATAAAAAAGTAGTAACTGCTGATGCGCAAATAAATGGAACACTATATGTTTGCAAAATTATGTTATTAAATTTTCAAGATATTTTTTGATAAACTTTGGATACTTCACAGTTCAATAAAAATCTTAAGACATAACCTCCAGTGAAAAAAACCTAATGAAATATGTAACTTAAAATTTGATTGATCCTTAGATTGAATTTACTTCAAAACAAACATGTTTTTAACTTCCCGTAGGGTAAGTTATAGTAATCGCAAAAAAATCGAAAATGAAAATGTTTATATATTTTTACGTTTCAAAACCTTCTGAACATTTTAGCATACCTTAGAAAAAATGGATGTATGTGTGTGTGCGTGTATGTGTGTGTGTTCGGATACAAATTTTCGCCGACGATTTCGGGAACACGAATAAAGCGATTTGAATAACTCAAAAAACATTCGATTCGTATTGATAAGGAGACGTGCTAATTAGTTTTTCGCAAAGTCAGGTCTAGCCGTTCTGAAGATATGGGGCAAAAAGTGCCAAGAACGGTAACTCAGTTTTTAAGAGAACGGAGCGTCCGATTAGAATAATTCAAAAAACATTTTACTTGTATTAACAAGATGAAAAACTAATCAAATTTTCATGAAGGTAATTCTAGCGGTTTCGGAGATCTAGTGAAAAAAAGTAAAAAAAATGCCATTTGGCGGTCAAAAATGATCATTAGACATACGCACATCAAATTATCAGATATTTTATAGAGATTTTAACAATAAGTATAAATTTTGTTTACATTCCTATGGGTTCCGTACCAGTGTTTATCCATTAGACGGCGACGCGGCGCTTACTCGCTTTTATATTTCGTCTCTTGCAGTTGAAGCAGTACGATTGCTTTGGAAAAAAGTTCAGAATTTCCAAAATATTGCATAATAAATTTTTCTTCAAAAAGTCTTTTTTTTTTCAAAAAAAAACTAAGTTTTTGTCAAAAATTTATAGTTTCTCAAAAATCTGATTTTTAACTGTGAATTTTTTTAAAAAATGTTAATCTTTTTTAAAAAAAATAATTTTTGGTACGGGAAGTTCAGGCAATTTGCCTTAAGGCACGATGCCATGCGCCCCACTAGTTTTCTAATTTATTAGAATTGTTAATAGAGTGGAGCAGAAAATAGTTTAAATGTTCTAAACAATGTCAACACTTCGAGTATAGTTAACTAGCCGCATCTGGATTGGACAACCATTGGGTTGCCAACTATTTAAAAAAGCTATATAATCGTTAAAACAATTACTGAATAAGCTGTTGTAATAATTTGACATAATTAAATACGTCGGTTTTATATATGACAACCCAAACAGTTGTCCCATGTCTATGTGATGAATGTTATTACAATTTCTGCAATACTGAAGAATTTGAATTAAATGTAGGGTAAGGGCTACTTTTACTTGGAGACATATTGCTGTCTATAATTCCAAGTGAAAACCGATCTCACTACTGCTTGACATCAGGCTGTCCGAGTCTTGTATCAAATCTGGTACCTTTGAATGAATTCCCATAACCTCTAATCCACGGGAGAGCCCTGACTTGGCATGAATCGATTACATTTTTTTTCGAACAAATATATAATACAAAAAAGTATATTTCTAATATACTTTATAACGGCGGTGTATTTCTCGCGACAGCTTATCCTAATTGCGATGCTACCAGAAATTTAGCATTCGTCACGCCCTCGCGATCCCACCTTAAGTAATTGCAGAGTGAATTATGCAATGATGTTGCAGATGGTTATTATGTCCATAATAATAATTACTGCGTGCACCGACGAAATTAAGCAAATGCATGGCGGATGAGAACAGGATCGTAAACAAGAACATGAATTCGCGCGGGGGACCTAAGACACCACTATGAAAGACGATCTGAACTTTAATTATCCCAAATATCATACGGTTCTTCTAGCATTTTCGTTAGAAATTTGTCGCCTTACGCTAAAAAGTTTAAGGTGGTATTTTGGTCTAGGCATGAATTCTATGCAATTTTTGAAAGGGCGTAAAGGGACAAATAACATTTTTACTATCCAATTTTTAGTAAGTTATTATTTAATGTTTCAAATAGAGAATAAAATTGAAAATTAACTAGTGGGGTGTATGGCATCGTGCCTTAAGGCAAATTGCTGGAACTTCCCGTACCGTAACGAAATGTTCGAGGAATACTGAATGTTTTCAAATAGATTATTATTAATATTAAAACATTGTCTAATATTTATAAGAATTATATGAACTGAATTGCAAAGTTGAAATTATTTGTTTAAAGTATATTAGAACTATAGTCAGAATTAAAAATAAAATCTGAATTATTTTCGATATACAAAAAAAAATTTTGTTGAAAAAAAAACTGAAAAAAAAGTTGAAACAAATTTTTTTTCCAAAATCAATAATTTTGTTAAGACAAGCAGAAAGTTCTTTGAAACATTTAAATCGGACGCTTAGTTCTCTCAAAAATTCTCATTTTTTGCACATTTAGCTCCGTATCTTCGAAATGGCTGGGCCTGCCTTTGCCAAAAACTAATCACCTCTTCTCCCAATCATTACTAATTGAATGTTTTTTAGATCATTCAAATCGAATGCTCCGTTCTCTCAAAAACTCGATTTCTATTTTCTGCATTCTTTACTCTTTATCTCCGTAACTGCTAGACCTGCCTTTGTCAAAAACTAATCAAAAATCAAAAAATGTGCCCAAAAATTTGGCACTTCACAATACCCATGATTTTGCAACTATATATAAATAATCTGAAGAAAAAAAATTATATATATTACTAATTTAAAACTAGTGGTGCATGGTATCGTGCCTTAAGGTAAATTGCTGAAGCTTCCCGTACCAAAAACTTTTTTTTTTTTTAATTTTTTAAAAATTTGAAATATTCTTTCATATTTCGACTTTTCGAATATTTCGCACAAAAACCAAAAATGAAATTTTTTATATACCTTTCAAAATCTTCTGAACATTTTGGCATACCTGAGAAAAAATTAATGTATATTTACGTGTGTGTGTGTATGTGCGTCTAAGATTTCGAGAACACGGGTCAACCGATTTGAATGACTCAAAAAACATTCGATTCCTATTGGCAAAGAGACGCGCTGATTAGTTTTTGGCAAAGACTAGTCCAACATTTTCGTAGATACGGGGCAAAAAGTGTCGTAAATGGCAATCCAGTTTTCCAGACAACGGAGGGCCCGATTTCGATAATTCAAATAACATTTTAATTGTATTGACAAAATGAAGAACTGTTTAAGTTTATGGAGAGGCAGGTCTAGCGATTTTGGAGATCGAGTGAAAAAAGAAGAAGGAAATACTCTTAGGCGGTCAAGTCTATGAAGAAAACTTTGCAAAAAGTAAATCGGTCCAGCAGAAGTTGAGAAATCGTGAATCCTAACATAAACGACTAATTATAGAGAAACGTGTTTAAAGTTTCGCGGTGGAAAGAAACAAAGTACGATTATCATGATCAAACATCTATATTTTCAAAAATAATTCAAATTTTGAAAAATCCTATTGTACACATATTCTTGGGTAGTTAAACTTTACAAATACCCAAAAAACAAAATCGATTTTTTTAAATTCTAGACCAGAATACCTCCTTAACCCTTTCCATTCGGAGGCCGCCGCTCCAGCGGCAAAATACTGTTATGCCCGCTTCACCCCCTATATCGAATATTCGATTAGTATGCACACCATTAGCTAGGACAAGCAAAGGGTATCGGAGATACCCGAAGATATCCGAAGACGATGGCCCTAAGATGCACATCGAATACACATTCTCTCTCTTGGAACCACGGATCGGCGATACCAAATCAAACTAAATAACATATTAAATAATTTATTCTTGAGATTATTGTACTTAAAGTAAATAAAAGTTGTCCATTAGTCTATAAGGACTTGAAATGTTTTTCCTCTATTAAATCTCGCAATTTTCGAGTGGAAAGCGTTAAATATACTACATCTTAAAAGCTTTTACATAAACGGAAAATATACATCGTGTCGAAAATATAGCAAACAGATATGATACCTACTCGGGTTTAAAATACTAAATTCATATGAAATTGCCAAAATTTAATAGCTAATTTTTACGTCGTTGAGTTTGTAGAGTGCGAATCATTACTACATCTTTCATAGTGTCCGAATACAGATGTGGATTAAATTTTTTGTAGTACTCAACTTACATCAAATCCAGGGGGAATAATCAATCAATTTCATTTAGCTTATCCACATCAATCGACCAAAATTTAATCACCGAGAGTATTATGCATGCGCATATATGAGAGAACAAATACAAATGCCGAACTGAAGCATCGAGCGGTATCGCATTACTGGGATGCTACATGATAGCGCCGAAAATTTGTGCACGTCCATGTATGCTGTGCAAAAATATCACTTTCAAGTATGGACTCTCTGGACAAAGCAAACACTAATAAAAACCCCTCGAAAAAATTCACTAGCGGTTTTCGAGGAACACATTGAAAACCGAACGTACATATGTCACGTGTACAAGAAATGCAATCAGTCATTTTCGTATGCCACTTTTCCCTGAGACTGACATGAGTTATGGATTTGAAAACTGCATGAACGAACTGAAAACCCATACTCGATCTGCGCTATCCGCGTTCGGCGTGTAACACTATTTGTTTTATTGGACTGAATTGATGCTTTTATGTCTTGAACAATGTAGTTGTTTTCTATGGATGTAAGTGCAGACAATGTATATTTTGAAATTTATGTATCTATCCGAATCGATAGTAATAAAATGCTTTCATGCTGTTTGAGACAAAAGTAACGCGAGCGCGCTATATATATTATACAATACGGCTCTTCAAGCACTTTTTCAATGAATGTTCATATACATCGAGGATATTTTAGAGAAATGTCAATGATTTATTGAAGTTTTCCTCACGATAAACTTTAACCGATATTTAAAAGTATGCATTTCAAAAGTTTGGAAACTCGTAACGACCCATAATATCACTATTTCGTTACGTAATTCAACTTGATAAACCGCAGTAATGCATAGAGTAAAATATGAATAAATCAGAACAAAATAAAAAGTTCTTTGTTTCGGTGTGGTAGAAAAGGAATGTTTCTATTTTTATTTTAGTCATTGCAAATATAGGAAATGCAAGCCTAAAAATATACTTCTCATACACAATTAAAATGTAAAAACTATTAATTATAAACAGTGACATAAATTCTAATTATAATCACTGAATATTTAAGATGACACAAACACTTACATTGACGTTTTATTCTTTTTGCCGATCTAATAAAATGGATATGTTAATTTTACATAGGTGTATATACAAATATAGATGTATATATTAAAGTGGTCCTTAATATGGATATTTTAGAATTTCCTAGCTCCCAGGGGCTCAAATGCTTCCAAAATGATAAAAAAAAAATTTCTGAAAGTTTTAGCTCTTAATATTAACTCTACCATACTCCACACTCTAACCAAAGTTTGTATGGAAATAACATGTGTAAAATTCCATTTGTTTTATAACTTAGCAACAAGTGAATTAAAATTTTGAGAATAACATTGCATTTGCTTATTTTGATCATAATTAAAAAAAATATTTTATACAACAAGTATTTATTTGAGAAGAAACTTTGGTTGGAGTGCGGACTATCTTAAAGTTAATATTAGGAGCTAAAACTTTCGAAAATTTAATTTTTATGAAGTTGGAAGCATTTGAGCCTCTGGGAGCAAGGAAATTCGAAAACATCCCCATTGATGACCGCCCTAGTATATATAGTGTCCCAGAAATCAACTTCAAGTCAAAACGGGGTGATAGTAATTATCCTGAAAAAAAAATCTCACGCCGTTTGAAAATTATGAGCTTTTAAGTGCACATGGAGAGTATTGGTAAAATTGTCACAATTTTTCAATTATTGTGATTATTTTATTATTCTTTAATTTATTTAAAATTTGGTAATCGTGAATAACATTTTTAGAACCACAGTCAAAAATAATAATATAATTGTGCCAACTTTTAAAGAATTTAGACTTGTTAAACTATAAATTTGAAATTTTCAAAATTTATCAACTTTGAGAGGCCCTCCTTGTAAAAATTGGTCACAATTTCACCAACGGTTTAGGATACACTTACAAGCTCATAATTTTCAAACAAGGTGAGATTAAGTTTTTTTTTCCTTTTTTTACAGGATAGTTACAGTCAGTACTATCAACCCCGTTTCGGCCTGACGTTGAGTTCTGGGACACCTTGAACAAAAATACACAAACAATTTCACCAACTGCTTAGGATGCACTTAAAAGCTTATAATTTTCAAACAAGGTAAAATAAAATTTTATTTCTATTTTTTTACTGGACAGTTACAGTCAGTACTATCAACCCCGTTGGCGTTGAGTTCTGGGACACCTTGAACATACACAAGTAAACACGTTTTTCATTTACTCAAAAAAAAAAAACGATATGTAACATGAGTTTGCGATTATAAATGGCGTTGAAGATCTGACCCGAACCAAACAATTTAAAAGATTGTCATCTCATAAAAGGGTTATTAATGTCCGCGGGTTCAATTTCCTATCAGGTAAGCGTTTTATAATAGTCAGTTAGGGCGGCTCGCGTATTTCCAGATTTCGTGGCTTTCATAATCAAAAGCTAAGACCACCTAGAAGCATCCGGAGATAAACAAACTTGTTTTAGAGTAGACAACATCAAAATATTTGACAGGTTTCGAACGGAACAGAAACACGCAAGAATAGATCTTTATATTAAAACTACTGCCGGGAACACGACTCCTCATTATTACACATATATTGATCTTTACGGTAATCGACTGAAACGACCTTATAATTAGATGCTATGTTTTTGATTTTTTTCCTTAGAATATGCTTGGTATTTTTTGAGATGAGGACTCTGTTATAAGCTTTTCGTAGGATGTTATTTTATATTCGACACTGGACCACTTTACATATTTAGTGTGCAAGCTCTAAAAATTACATATTAATTTCTTATGTTAAGTACATTCGAATGAAATTTAAGCGATATTATACTTCATAGTATATTATTCGAATTTTTTGTATGATTGCTTCAATACTGCAATTCCTGTTTATATGCGACATGTACAATATTTTTTTTATTTATTCTTGCATATAATGAACAATTTTATACAACATATTGAATAAATGTTTTGATAAAAAAGTCTGATTTAAAAATGTATCCTGATCAACAATTTTTGAAGAAACATTCAAGGGGCACAACTAGTGTGAAATTTTCAAAAAATCTAATTTTCAATTTTATCATATTACGGTAGGTTATACCTTTAAAAATAACATACCAAAATTTTAAATCGATATCAAACAGTTTTTGAGTTACAGCCATTTAAAGAGTATATATATAGTATATAGTATAACGATCATTTTATCTTTAAACGCGTTTTTCTCACAGCATTTTCCGAATTTGCTTTTCTAACAGCATTTTCCGAATTTGCTGCAGCGATTACTCAAAAACAAATGATCCGATCACTATCAATTTTTTTACATGTTCTATGTATAGTTCTCCGCAAAATGAAATATCGATTTTTTGATCGGATCAAAAATCGAATTTTGGCAGTCCAAAAACCACCAAAATGTTGGGCAAAATTCGACTTTTTTTAAAAAAAAAACGCCGCCATTTCGTCAATTTGTGATTTTTTTTTATCGTAGGTCATTTTACAGACAATATTATCTAGTTTGATGAGAATTTTTTTTTAATTTCATTTAATTTTTTTTAATTCAATTAAGGCTGGAATCACTGCAACAGTGAAGAGCCTTTTTTTCGCACCGTTGGAGATCGACGATAACTTAAAAAATATTAAATTTTTTTCTTTAAAAATTTTACTATGTATTCTTAAAACACGCGTAAATATATTCTTAAAATTTTGAAATGATTGATAAAGTTTCTTTTTAAATATAAATTCCCAAAAATCACCTTTTTTAGGCGATTACACTAGCTGTGCCCCTTAATTTAATAAAATAATTAAATTGGGCCTAAAGAAATTGTAAAAATACTTAATTTTAATCATGTGAATCGTGGATGGCACAAAAAATTAATCGCATAAAAATGGACCGAACAAAAACAGATTTGACTATATGTATATGAATTTGGGCTTTCCCATAGATTAGTGGTTAGAACTCTGGCCTTATAACAAGGAGGTTCAGTATGAAAGAAATTCTAATAATCAAAATATATCAAATATAGATAAGCCAATCGTTGCGTTACCACAGCTTTTGTATTATCATAACAGTTCATAATTAAGGTGACCATATTTTTCTTCATGAAATCTGAGACGCATCATAATGTGTGTGAAAGCGGAGGACGGGGGTTTGGTGAGCTAAAAATTTGTATGCAATTTCTTTCTGTTCAAATTTTCTAGTTGAAATATATTTAAAAAAATATAGCCAATAAAAACATTTAAAAATCCGGGACAATCCGGGACAAAACACCTAAATCCGGGACAAATATTGCTTTTAGAAAAATCCGGAACGTATGGTCACCTTATGACTCATAATAAGACTCTGAAGTTCTGATTGCTGCATAAAAAATATTATATATGAATAATTATTATTTTAAATATATAACATTTAAATCAATATACTAGAAAACGTTTAAAAACATTTGGATCTATTTGACTATTTTGTTAATTAGTTAAAAAGTTAAAACATGCAATATGTATTGAATTTGCGATTGAGAATTATAATACATACTTATAATAAGCTTATGAGAAATGTGTTAATTATATAATATAACAATCAATATGGTGATTATAATAGTTATTTTAAGTACGATCAGACAGATCCTTACATTACGAATAATTTTTGTAATATCGTTCACTTTGGGAAGCAATCCAGTAGTTTTCTTATTCTAGTTGTGATATATAACTATTCTCAACAGTATTTTTTGACTTCATATTTTACAAAGCAATGTCGACGAGAGGCAATTTTTGCTTGAGATTATATTTAAGATCTATTCAACCTCTAATGGAATTTGATATCACTGCTCGATACCGAGCTGACCAATGATAGGTGATCGAACCCTATCACATTCTACTCTACGACAGATTGTTTTTAATATCATAAATAAAAGTAATTTATTTATCAACTTGGATACATTTATAAATGCATATACGAGGTCTGTTCAAAAAGTACCCGGAATTTTCGTTTTTTCAAAAAAATATTTATTTATTCGTCTACATTAATGTGGTCCCCTTCAAAGTAGTCCCCCCCAGATATAATACACTTATGCCAGCGTTTTTTCCAATTTTCGAAGCACCCTTGATATTCACTTTTTGATATGTCCTTGAGCACTCTCAGCGATTTTCTTCAATCGAGGAAAACCGCCGTCCTTTCATGGGTCTCTTCAACTTTGGGAATAGGAAAAAGTCACACGGAGCCATATCTGGTGAATTTTTGCACTTTGCAACACTTTATTTCATTTTTTACGCAAAATTTAATACAAATTCTTTGACTTTTCAATTCTTCCATTGTAAAAATCGCCGAGCTCAGAAAAACACGTCGAACCTTAGCGACTACCACAGACAAAGTAAACAGTGAATATAGCTGAAAATTTCATCATACTTTAGGGGCATGTATACCAACACAATAAAAAATTTTGACAATCAGACACTCCAGACCCGCGATATTTAATTATTAGTAATTCCGGGTACTTTTTGAACACACCTCGTACAATCAAGTATTGGGGGTATTTTAGTGTGGAAATTCAAAGAAAAATCGTTTTTCTCCACATATTTTCAAAGTTTAACCTACTTAAGAATATGCGTGCAAGAGTTTTTTTTTAAATTCAAATTATTTTCGGAGATACATCTGTTTGACCATAATAATCCTATTCTAATTCCTTCTTTTTACAAAACTTTATACGCGTTTTCCTCAAAACTGTCGTTTTCAATACGATGCCCATGATTTCTCGAGTTGGACTTCAAATGTTTAGGAAATGTTTCTCATAGACTTCTCTCGAGCATATACTAGCCTTGTCATCAAATTTAAATTTTTACTATTTTTAAAAAAATTGAGAAACTTTCTTTCAAATTATTATATAAATAGTTATTATATAATATAATATTATTAACCTATGTCGAACCATAACCCCAAAATGGTATTGAGGTCTACTTATCGCCAGCTACACGAATCCTATCTGTGCTGATGATGGACAACCTCAATGTATTCTGCCTACCATTGTAATGGATGTAGAAACCTTAATCTATATCATGACTCTGCGCTAGAATACCCCCTTGAAGTGAAATGAATATAAAACAAATTCAAGGTGTTGGAATTATATTTCGAGCAAAAACAGAAACTTACAATAAAAACTGGGAAGCGAAACAATCCGACTAATAAAACTGAACAACATGGACATAAGCGGTTTTATTCTACAACATTGGTCCACCGAACGGCCTGTTATTCACACATTTTACATGCATGACAATCGGGAATGATAATATATTATTATTTGTTTACTGTCGTACTGTGTCATACGATACCTTGTTCAGCAGTGGGCAGGTGTATCAGTGGGGTGTATATATTAAAAATGTCAGAACGGTTTCAAATTGCATGTGATCGGACGGACAAATAGTCTGGTTAGCTCACAAAAGGCGCATCGATGTCAAGTGCCTACGGTTGGCTGCATTATTAAACGCGCTTGCTGCTCGTTTTCTAGATATACATTCGAATTCATTTATTAAAACAAAATTTTAAACTGTCAAAGTACTGTTGTCGTCAATACGGATTAACAGTTGTAATAATATAGCGATTTTATTATCACTATTTCATGAGACATCCAAAAATGCATTACATTACAGGGAAAAATGTTTTAGAAGCGTTGGAAAAAATGTAAACTAGCTGTAAGTGGAATTCTGTCCTTAAGGCAAATTGCTGGAACTTCCCGTACCAAAAATTATTATCTTTTAAAAACGATACATTTTTGAAAAAATTTTACTTCGAAAAAATAAGATTTTTGAGAAACTATAAATTGGACAAAAAATTACTTTTTTTTAAAAAAAAAATTAAAAAAAAAAAAATTATTTTCTAAAAAAATTTTTTTTAAAAAAAATGTTTTCTATATTTTGACATATTTTGGAAGATCTGAACTTTTTTTCAAAGCAATCGTACTGCTTTAAATGCATAGAGACAAAATATAAAGCGCGTAAGCGCCGCGTCGCTGTCTAACGGGTAAACATTGGTACGGAACTCATAGGAATGTAAACAATATTTTTACTTATTGTTAAAATCTCTATAAAATATCTGATAATTTGATGTGCATATGTCTAATGATCATTTTTGACCGCCAAATGGCATCTTTTTTTTACTTTTTTCGTTAGATCTCCGAAACGCTAAACCTGCCCTTATAAAAAATTGATCAAATCTTCATCTTGTTAATACAAGTAAAATATTTTTTGAATTATTAAAATCGGACGCTCCGTTCTATTAAAAACTGAGGTACCGTTTTTGGCACTTTTTGTCCCATATCTTCGCCAAAAACTAATCAGCACGTCTTCTTATCAATACGGATCGAATGTTTTTTAAATTATTCAAATTGCTTCATTCGTGTTCCCGAAATCGTCGACGAAAATTTGTATCCGCACACACATACATACTACGCACACGCACACACGCGCGCACACACACACACATCCATTTTTTCTAAGGTATGCCAAAATATTCAGAAACTTCTGAAACGTAAAGATATATAAAAATTTTCATTTTCGATTTTTTTGCGATTACTATAACTTACCCTACGGGAAGTTAAAAAAAAGATTTTATTAAAGGGTTATACACATGTACACCTTTCGTCCGTTTTACACGTTTTCGATCTTACGCAGTTTTTAAAAAATATTATTTTTAACGAAATTTATTAACTTCCCGAAGGAGAAGTTTATGTTTTCATCAAAAAATCCGATTCGCTAATTTTATGTTTTCTCGACGTTTCAAGCCATTCTGAATAGAATGAAAAAAAATTTGGAAAAAGTATCTATGTGTGTGTATGTGTATGTGAACAGATTTTTTGCCGTAAATCGACGTTTCTTTGTAAATCGCAGAAAAGTGAAAAATTTTTCGTCCACGTTTTAGCCCGCAATTCTCAACCGATTTTGTAAATTCAAAAACTGTTCGAAAAATCTTGGTTGGGAATCGTGCTGATTAGTTTTTGATAAAGATCGGCCGGGCCGTTTTCTTGTAATAAAGTGTTGAAAAAAATTTTTTCGACGATTTTTATGATTTTTTTTATGGTAGATACTATAGTCTTATAAATCATACTAAAATATTACGGCCCTACGACAAGTCGTTTAATTTTAAAAATTCTTCAACATTTGCAAAAATTAATATCGTTTTTTTTTGACATTTGTCAAAATTAGACATTTCATCGACGTTTTCTCAAAAACGCCTGAACCGATTTCAGAAATTTAAAAGCCATTTCATGCATCTCAATGAGGACTATCGTTTGTCAGTTTTGTGCGGTAATCGGCCGAGCCGTTTCTTTGTAATTTGGAAAAAAGTATTAAACTTTTCGTCGACATTTAAGCTCATACTACCGAATCGATTTTAAAAAATCAAAAACTGTTCGAAAGATATTAGTTGGGAATGATACTGATTAGTTTTAGGTGAAAATCTACCGAGCCGTTTTCTTGTAATTAACTGTTGAAAAAAAAATTAAGCCGACTTTTATGGAACTTTTTTTGGCAAAATATATCATAGTCTTATAGAACTTACTGAAATATTACGGCCTTACGACAAGTAGTTCAATTTTAAAAATTCATCAAAGTTGGGAAAATTAGTACTTCTTTTGACATTTGCTAAAAATAAAATTAGACGATTTACTTGATATAACGATAGAGTAATGAGTCTTAATGAACATACTAAACAAAGTCCTACAAAAACTGTCTCAATTATAAAATGTATTGATTTTTAAAAATTTGCTTTTACAAAATGTTCCGACCGGGTTGACGTGTTCGATTTTCAATAATGTGTAATAAATCCACTTCGAATACTTTTAACTACTCATAAATTAATTTATCTATCATGGATTAAGTCGATTATTTATACAAATCGGGAAGTTCATGTAACTTGCCTCAAGGCAAAATACCAATACCAACTAGTTTTTAATTTGTATATCAGTATATCCTTGCCTTATAAATCATTTTGTCACTTCGCAAATAAATTTTTATAATCAATCAAAATTTTAAAAAATATAGTTAGAAGTAGATGTAGGAAGCACCGCCTGTATTATAAGCTTGTAATTTTAATAAATGTAATAATTAAATGCAAAATTTAATAAATGTGTATCATATTTCAGTCCCAAAACTAAGTGTAGTAAAAAAAAATCTTTATTTTACAATTATAGTTTTAATATATTTTTATTTAAATCACACCGCATTTAACTATAATTTGCTTCATTTTTCCCATCACTAATCCATTCTGCTCACTTTTTTTTGAGAAAATTGAAATTTTTTGCATATCATTACGTTTGGAAGGTTTCTGAATATTTTGACATACCTTAGAAAAAATGGATGTGTGTGTGTAGTATTGTCTTTTGTATGGATGGATTTTTTCGTCCACGATTTTAGACGCACAGATCAATCGATTTGAATAATTCAAAAAACATTCGATTCCTACTGATGGGGAGACGTGCTGATTAGTTTTTGGCGGAGACAGGACCAGCCATTTCGGAGATACGGAGCTAAATGTGCAAAAAATTGTAATTTTTAAGAGAACGAAGATAAAAGTTGTACTTGATTGTTATCCGTAAAATGGTAGAATATTATTAGATCTTTTAACCAATTTTAGTAGGTGGCACCAAATGAACGAAAATGTCTGTCCCTTAGCACCGGACACTGAGCCGTCCCTTATTTAGTGCCGGACAGTAAACATATTGATATTTTTTGTGAAAATTACGTAATTTATTCGAATTATTTAATTTTGTTCTGTATGAGTGCTAACGGTCACTACATACCCCCATTCTTCGTATTTCCTAGTCAAAGAATGAAAATCTTATGATGAATGCTCCAGCTGAGAGCATCGGTGTGGCCCAGCCAAAAGGGGGGAAAAATAGTGATTTTTTTTGCAATACCTAAGAATATTCGTCAAAGACACATGTGCAGACATTCCAGAGTGTGGAGGTGGCTACATATGTGATCAATGCAGGTTATTTTGAAATGTCCGGTACTAGGTGCCACTGTTTAAAATCATATTTTTTTATACCAAAGTTCGATTGCTAGCATTAATTATTTTTTAGTAAAGATTGCGGTTTTGTTAATTTAGTTTGATTTCTAACTTTGTTATCTAACATAAATCATAATTTAATAAACATTTCGTAAAATATTTTTTGATTTATTCATAAATAACCTTAGGTGTCCGCCACTAGCAGACTTCCCCCTAATTTTAATTCTAGCTAGATCTCTAAAATTCACTTATATACTTGAAATAAATAATTTTAACTTTGCAATTCAGTTTAAGTAGTTCTTCTGAATATTAAACATTGTCCTTCATTTTAAATTCTATTGATTCAATTTTGTTTATTTACTTTTTTGTAAACATATATGAAAGGTACAGTATTTATAATAATCTATTTGAAAACATTTAATATTCTTCGAATATTTCATTACAGTACGGGAAGTACCAGAAATTTGCCTTAAGGCACGATGCCATGCATCATTAGTTAGATTTTTACAACAGTTAAAAGAATAAATAAAAAGGTAAATGTACGTAAAAAAACTTATGAAAAAAAAACAAGAAAACATAAAATCGAATGATTAATCATCAAAACAATTCATAGCAATGATATAAAAACAATACTAGTAGTAGTTATAATAATAGAGTCATTTTTTAAAAAATTAGGTTGAACATAAACTTTTCTTTCATTTTGTTTACTTTTCTGATATTATTTGTATTTCTTTATGTACGGTCATATTTTTAATTAATGCCTACTGTGTTTCAACATTAACTCTGCTATAAAAATATGAATAGTAATCAAACCTAAGTTTGGACAATAAGAAAACATCACTTTAATTGATTTTTAACTTCCCGTAGGGTAAGTTATTGTAATGGGCCGAAAATCGAAATTGAAAATTTTTACATTTCTCGACGTTTTGAAAGTTTCTGAATATTTTGGCATACCTCAGAAAAAATGGATGTGTGTGTGTGTATGTATGTATGGATACAAATTTCCAGTCACGTTTTCGGGCACACGGATCAACCGATTTGAATGGTTCAAAAAACATTCGATTCCTATTGATAGGGAGAAGAACTGACTAGTTTTTGGTAAAGGCAGGTCCAGCCGTTTCGGAGATACGGAGCAAAGAGTGCAAAAAATAGAAATCGAGTTTTTGAGAGAACGGAGTATTCGATTTGAATGATCTAAAAAACATTTTCTAATATACTTTAAACAAATAATTTCAACTTTGCAATTCAGTTTATATAATTCTTTTAAATATTAGACAATGTTACAATATTTATAATAATCTATTTGAAAACATTCAGTGTTCCTCGAACATTTCGTTACGGTACGATGCGGGAAGTTCCAGCAATTTGCCTTAAGGCACGATGCCATACACCCCACTAGTTTTATTTTAAGTATGTATATAGTACTTAAAAACAAGATATAAATTACAAACACATCGCCTACGATATTATTTGAATAGTATTTGGTTTATAATTGATCTAAAAAAATTTAATTTTAATTGGTAAATACATATACACAAATTATTTACAAGCGCTGTCAAAAATTTGACAATAGCTAAATAGAATTAAAATAACTTTGTTTTGCTGACAGTGGAGATTTACTAGCATAATAATAATAATAAATGAAAATATTCGCAGTATTAGATCAAAAATAAGGGAATTATTAAAACAATATACACATGGTTTCTTGATGATAAAAACTGTGTCAACTTTATACAAATGTGCATTCCCTAAATTTGCATAAAGAAGAGATATACACAATTTAATATTCCATAACATTTGAAGTAATATGTAAACAGAAAACATTTTTTATATATTAAAATTTCGTCAAATTACATGCATATTAAAATTAAACAATATTACACGGCAAACCCTTAAACGCTACAAAAGTACATGTTTCTCAATTCATTCCTTATACCTTTCTACGAAAAAACACATTTCGACTTCATTTACCAGGTCGCGAAGCAAAGTGTATACATTTAACATTAAGCAAAAGATTCCTTAAAAAGTGTATAAGAACCAGCTGAAATCTTACCTTTAGAAATTTGTCTTATTGTGAATGTTATTGACCACGACCACGAATTATAAACACAAGCACATATTTATATTTAGTACATGATTCCTAAAAATCAGGGCCCATTACACTCGCACTTGCGAGCGCCTAAAAGGGCCCCAAATTCAGCTAATTTCTGAATTAAACACTGATTTATATCGCAAATCACAAATCATAAAGTCACAACTTCAACATGAAACTATCAATTCTTAGAGAACACAAGAGGATAAACAGCAAACACCACACAACTTAATAACAACTACACCATCTTGTTCAGACAAACAGTTCGATAATACACAAACAATTCAAAAAGCTAAAAACCAGTTCCTTTTAAAAGCGAGTAATTTCACTACTATTATTAAAATTAAATATTAAAATTTCAGCATTTATCAAACTAGTAAGGGAGTGTCCTGTCAGATCCTAAACAGGTTTTACAAAGCAGAAAATCGCTTATGAAGGTTCGGCTTACAATAACCCAACGCCAATCCTCTGGTAAGTTGTTAGTTTCTTTTTCAGCCACGTGAAACGCCGTTTACTTAAATTACGGAGCCATCTATTATTAGAAATAGGCATTCATTTTAGTTTAGCAACACGAACTTGGGGCGCATGGCAAGGGGCCTTAAGGCAAATTGCTGGTACTTCCCGTACCAAAAATATATATTTTTTAAAAAGATTAACTTTTTTGAAAAAAAAAAAAATAGATTTTTGAGAAACTATACATTTATGACAAAAAATTACTTTTTTTGAAAAAAGAAGACTTTTTGTAAAAAAAGGTTTTCTTTATTTTGAAATATTTTGGAAATTCTGAACTTTTTTTTCAAAGTAATCGTACTGCTTTAACTGCATGTAGACGGAATACCGAAGCTAAAAAAGATTGGTACGGAACCCATAGGATTCAACAAAAATTTATACTTGTTGTTAAAATCTCTCTAAAATATCTGATAATTTGATGTGCATATGTCTAATGATGATCTTTGACCCGCAAATGCCTTTTTTTACTTCTTTTACTAGTTCTGCGAAACCGTTAAACTTGCCTTCATGAAAATTTAACCAGCTCTTCATCTTGTCAATACAAGTAAAATGTTTTTTGAATTATTAAAATCGGACGCTCCGTTCTCTTAAAAGTTGAGTTACCGTTTCTGGCACTTTTTGCCCCGTATTTTCGAAACGGCTAGAATAATTGAAATCGGTTGAACCGTGTTCCCGAAATCGTCGACGAAAATTTGTATCCGCATTTTTTCTAAGGTATGCCAAAATGTTCAGAAACCGCTGAAACGTAAAGATATATAAAAATTTTCATTTTACGATTTTTTTGCGATTACTATAACTTACCCTACGGGAAGTTAATAATATATACACATATTTTTAAAAGCAATAAATGCATATAAAGAAGGAAACTACTAATCAACTGTTAGATTATTTAAAATTAAACTGAATACTATTAAATACTAGTTAATTGCTTACAAAACACAAAATACATTTCTTGATGCATTATTAAAATGTTAATAATTTAATTATTAGCTATTAAGCGACTGAAACATAATTTAATAACTTTTATACTAATTAAAACTTTAGTAATGTCTAAATTACTAATATATTTATATTATTATATTATATAATAATATTTTCGACTAATGCTTTAAATTGAGATTATTTTCAGTACAAAACACACTGACATACATTTTATCTTTTACGTGGTTTACTTTTTGACATTATGTTTGGCAAACATTGTTTGATTATATTTAGCTTACCTTTTTGTTTTTATGCCACCGCCTGGGCTAACTACCAACATCATTCTGCTTACTTACAATCTTCGATTCATCGTAGGTGATTAGCAATGTCGAAATGTGTCTAATTCATAAAATATTCCAACTGATAAAAATATATTACAAAATATTGTTTACAAAAATATCTATTCCTTTGACATGACATAATGCTTTGTTTTGCTCCCGGATGTCAAGGCTGACTTGATCGCCACAAATTATTGAATATCTTCGGAGATGTTTAATACACCGTCCGCATAACTTTAATAGTAGCAAACATGTGGTAAAATTTCAATAGAATAAAACAAAGAATAAAAATTATTCATAATGTATTATTTTATAAATATTTTGTTATACATATACATATATATACATATACATATATATATATATATACATATATGTATATACATATACATATATATAATTATATATATATATTAGATTTGTAAATATTTTATCGAGTTTCGAACAAAGAATCCAAGAAGTAATAATAAAACAAAAAAGTTTTTTTAAAAAATCAATTCTTTATTTATTTACTGTCGACGTTTTGGAACTAGGTACGTTCTATCTTCAGGACATCTGTCAAGAAACATGATCTTGATAAGATAAGCAAACAATATGAGTAAAATGAGTAAAATGAGTAAAATTGTGGGAAAAATAATGTACAGAAATATGACAATAAATCAAATTAGTAAAAAACTTTTGTTTTCTTATTACTTTTTAGATTCTTTGTTTGAAGCTCTACAAAAAAATATATATATATATATATATATATATATATATATATATTAATTGTTTAATATGAACAAAACAGCACTCAGATTTGTTTAACACAACTTTATTTTATGATTACAGACGTTTCGAGACCATGGTGTGTCTCATCTTCAGTGTAATTTCAAAAAACAGTTACTTATATACTACACATTCTTTAATAATTTATTTAAATTTCATTTAATTTTTGATATACAAAAAACACCAACTATTCCTTGCAATGCTTGACACAGTACTAAACAAACATATAACACTTACAGAAATATTCTAAACAAATTTGAAGTACTATTTGTTTAGAATATTTCTGTAAGTGTTACATGTTTCTTTAGTACTGTGTCAAGCATTGCAAGGAATAGTTGGTGTTTTTTGTATATCAAAAATTAAATGAAATTTAAATAAATTATTAAAGAATGTGTAGTATATAAGTAACTGTTTTTTGAAATTACACTGAAGATGAGACACACCATGGTCTCGAAACGTCTGTAATCATAAAATAAAGTTGTGTTAAACAAATCTGAGTGCTGTTTTGTTCATATTAAACAATTAATATTCGTTCCACTCATATCATAAAATTCTATATATATATATATATATATATATATATATATATATATATATATATATATATATATATATATAGGATTAAAGAAGAGTTAAATAAAAATGACAAATGATAGACCTAATAAAATAGAGTCAAATATAAACAAATTTATATGTATACATATGCATGTGTGTGTGTCTGTGTGTGTGCATGTGTAAAATTCGAGATATGAACTGCACTCTTTTTTTGCATTATTTATTAAATAATGTTAATTTTACAAATGTTTCAAGAATAGGTTTGTCTAGGATATGTATTCACATCCATATTTTGATTAATATTAATAAATTACACTGATGATGATTCAAATCTCTCAAAATATTTGTAAAATTTAGAAAATTTAATAAATAATGCAAAAAAGTGTGTTTTCATATTTCCTATGTAATATTATTGTCAATAATATTATATATTTATAAATACGCTAAAAGAAACTTTAAAATCATGGTAAAATTCACACAATATACATTAAATATATATGTCCCTATACATATTAACAATTACAGTTAAAAACCAAGGTAATATATATTGATAAATTTCTAATGATTAAAATTCAAATAAAATTAGCATAAAATTGTCAAGATAAAAATTATTTTTGAATATTTACATACTATATAGTCAAATTTTATACATAAAATATATAATGGCTTAATGTTCTATCTAAGTTAGTACTACTATTAACAATCAGTAAAAATATCTTTTAGTAAGTTAGCTTTCACTGGATATATATATATATATATATATATATATATATATGTATGTATGTATGTATAGACATACATACATAAATCATAATTTTAATAAACAATCGAATATGTGTAAAATTGTTGTCAATAAAAATAAATTTCTAATTTTAAAATTTCACTACCGTCGATCTTAAAATATTTTTTTTTTCTTTAAAATTATGATAAATAGTTTCATTGAATCGAGTATATATTATTATTATGTACTAATAGAAATGAACGACAGGGATAAAATTATATATATGATATGCAAATTACCTGGAAAGGATACTTAACTGGAAATCATACTTAGAACAAATTATCTTCACATAAGTCCAAATAAACATCAAAAGATTCTCTATTACAATTACCATCTTCAGAAAATACATATTTGTGAAATGTCCCATCAACACAAATAGCTGTAAACACAAATAACATAATAACCATAAGAATGGTTTATAAATAAACATTTTTTGGCTTTATAAATAAAAATATTTTATTATTAGTATTTATATTACTTACCTATAACAGAATTCCTGGAACTAAACGCGCAAACACAAGCACATTCTGGAGGAACTGTAAATGTAGCTAAAGCCCACTGTGACTCCATATAGTGACCCATAAACCCAATTCTGGATAAACTGCTTCTTTTATTCAATTTTGTATCTTTGAGGGCAAAAATGTGAACAGTTCCTTTATCACTTGAACAACAAAGAAATTCAGAATCTCGACTAAAATTAATACTGCAAGTAAAGAGAAACAATAAACATAAATATAATTAAAAAAAAAGAGTGCGCGTAAGGATCACACGCGATTGAAGTAAAACTTTTAATATTGTATGAGTAGGCAATTAAGATCAAAATAAAAAAAACATCATATTTGAATTTTAAAAATCATCTTTTAATAATCATATAACATCAATAATAATAAGATCTCCTGAGCATCGGCACAGCAGTCCTACTGATATTAAGAGTTTGAATATGATGTGAAGCTTTCTTCCTAATTTTGTTACCTATCTTACCGGGAAATTCAAACCATAAACGTAGAAGTTCATCATTATCGCCACGTTCTATGTACACTAATTTTCCCACACAACCATTAGCTAAGCCATCACTTACATCAATATTAGTTGTTATTATGTAAAATTTATTCAGAACTAAAATTATTTCATACGGCAAAGCCCCGGTATCAATAACCGATTTTTTTGAAACTGCTGACGAATGTATGATTGTTGATCTGTCGCATGGCAACCTACATAAATATCCGTGGCAGTAGATATTATTTTGTCTTCAACGAGATTCAATATAAATTTATTATATTCCATGGCACATTTATTCTCTAAGAAAAGTCTTATTCCATGAGGACATAACATAAAAAACGTGATTCAATTAATGCAAGTTCATATAGGGTTTAGCGCTCGACTTACGCATGACATGACGCGATATGAGTGGATACTCGCGACATCAGCGCTTACGGCGTCGTAGTGTTCAACTACACGTTGGCATTTTCGTTGCATTTGTACGGATTTACACCCGTGTCGCGCCTAAAAATTTTTACACCCATATCGCGCCTAAAGAAGTTTTACTTCAAAAATAGCTTTTTGGTCAATGTTCATTTCATATTTATTGTATATAAATATTTTTACCAATATAAAGTAGCTGTATCAGAACCTCTTCGTAGTTCAATTAATTGTGCACGCATTTGAGAATCCCAAACTCTAATTAATGTGCCTTTAGATGAAGCTGTAGCTATCATTGAACCAGACTGATTTAATGCAAGACATGCTAATGATCCTTGATGCGCATTAATAGTAATAGGAGCTGAGGAAGCACTAGATTCGGTGCTTTCAATTTCCTATAGAAATAGGTTACATGTAGTTAAAAAAGTGATAATGTCAGATACTACATGTACAAGATACAGTTTTCAATTTATTCATAATAAGATGTGAATTCAGTTAAATGAATTGGCAACAAATATAAAAGAATATTATAATTTAAAACATTTTTGTAAATATTGTTTTGTGAATATGTAAGTATAAAAATATTAAACAAAAGTCATAATAATATATAATATAGTATATAATATAATAGAAAGTTAATTTAATTTTAATAATAATGTAGAAAATAAAATCCATAGTTAAGAGGAAAACTTATATGAATTTATTATTAAATAATATGGTGTTTCACTTATAACTTTTTGTGTAGTTTATTAATAAAATATGCAGACAAAAATTTTTACAGGAATTAAAATACTTTAAACCACAACTCATATCTGTTGCTCACATAAAAGATGTGAGTTCTAAAACTATTTAATAGTAAAGATTCTATTTAAAACTCAAGCACAAATAATAAATTATAATCTTTAATTATTTTTAGAGATAATGTTAATTATATCTATAGCTATAGTAATTATATAACTGAAAATATCACTCACCACAACTTGTACGCTTCCAATTTTATGACCAGGAAATACTAATAATTGCTTTTCAGATGATGACAAGGGGCTTATTTCACAAAGGCCTAAAGGATTGTATCTGGTGTCTAGTGAAAATAATTTTTCCAAATTTCTTGGAAACGAAAATAAATGTATTTGATTTTCTAGAATCACTGCCAATCTGATAAATAGATTAGTGAATATTGTCTCACAATACTCAAGTAGCAGCATTCAATACTTACTTATCTTTGCGCAATCTCACACCTCTGACCGCTGAAGAAAATGTTAGTTCTAACACAAATTTTTTAGCTAAGTCATCATATATTAGAACCATGTTATCTGCAAATTTAGGCCTGTTCCCACCTGACACAATCGCAAATAAATTAGTTCTATTGAGTATTTCACATAATGAAATGCTTCCAAAACTTTCTGTATCTGTAGAAAACAACGTATTAAAACAAATTGTAGAATCAACATATTTCAATATCTTTAATACTGATTACCATAATGTGCCTTTTCCACTAAAGGATCTACATTATATATTCTCAATCCACTTTGCATGCAGCATCCAAATAAACCTATAAAATAAACCATGAATTAATTGGCGTATTATAACATATAAATAAACTTGCAAAAACCTTGGTCTTGGTTAAATCGCAGGTTAAGTACATCACGATAAGCCTTATACTTTGCCATAGCGATAGCATACAACTAACTTCCATAACGCAAGTATAATTTAATAAACACCTATTATTATAAATAAACTTTTTAAATAGCAAACCTTAATTTTATTTTTAAATGTTAAAACTGAATGACATGCGAACAGCTGATTAAAATGCCATTTCAAAACAAAGAACATGCTTATCTGACATTGTCAAAATGCAGTACCATTTTCTCAACGTAGATGCCAGTAGTAACGCTCTTGACACCGTGCCTAGACAATATAATGCTTGACACTCTTGACATGATCTCGGAAAACGCGCCAAAAATGACATTTTGTAAAAGCACCGTATAAATTTATGTTGGATTTTATTTTGAATCCTGTTAAAATAATGAATAAAATTCACAAAAATTTCATCATTCAAGCCAAATAAAAAATATAAATATTAAAAAAAAATTTAATGGCGCGCGATTTTGAATGCTGGTAATGTATGAGGCAATAGTAGATAAAAGTATGGATCTAGTGTTTAGGCAACAATATAACGATTAGTTATAATATATATATATATATATATATATATATATACAGTAAACCCTCGCTTTACGCGGCAAGTGCGTACCGTGCAGTATGGGAACCGTGCTATAAGAAACTCGTATTTAACATACAATTCAGGCTAATTCGTAGTGCGTTCTATGGAACCTTACATAGTGCAGTATGGGATCCGTGCTATGAGAGACTCACAGTTGGTACAAATCGCACCATTTTTATCGCGCTGTATGGAGACGAGAAATACCACTTGAAGTAGGAGTAATACGGACGAAATGACATGTAGGGCATTGACACCTTATTCAAAAATTGGCGCGACGCAGTAGTCAGCTCAAACGTGTTCTTAGGCGGCTATTATATAAACAGGCATGTCTAAAAGATAAAAGTCAATAACAAAATTTACATCAATACCCTTTTGCACAACGAACTTATGGGCTGTTGACCAAATACCGTGTAATAAGAAGTCCGTGTAGTCGGAGGGATGTCGGATTTTTAGCTCCGTGTAGTATGGGAACCGTGTATCCAGAGTGCCGTGTAAAGCGAGGGCCTACTGTATATATATATATATATATATATATATATATCGACATCCTGTTGACGACAGGTACACAGATAAATAAGTATCGCTGGTTACTTCAGTGGTTTCCAACCTTTTTACCTACATACATTTTTTTTTAATTGTTGCTGACTTGTTTTTCTAACAATTTAATTTCATAAATACCCAAGTAATATAATTTATTCAAGGGGTTGTAAAAGAAAATGCAATTTTTGCAATGCAAAAATTAGTTTCAAATATGAAATAGTATTTCATATGACCCATCACGAAGTAAACAGTCCACTGTTATTAATTAAGCAAATGCTTCTAATATTTGAAATTCCTTGTTTCACTAAAAAATAAAATTCACAGTATAAATCCGTAAGTGTGTCCAGTTTTCGTTTTCAGATGATTCTGCTGATTGAGCTTGTGCGAATTTGTATTATTTTTAGATTTTTATTTTATACTCATTTCTTCCTAATTAATTGCGCGAAGTTTTAATGAAACTTGCAAATGCTTTTTAGGTATTTTTTTTTTAAAAGAACCAGTGTCAATGTCATTTAATTTTGAACTCAAATTTAATAAATAGTTTTAAAACTTAAGGCAATTTGTCGCAATGAGTTCCAAAGTTTAAATCAACAAAAATAATGAAAATTAAAATCAATAATCAAAAAATGGCCAAAGATTATCCAAAGCCTCAAATATATATATATATATATATATATATATATATATTAGGGTGGTCCTTAAAATGGTCATTTTCGAATTTCCTTGCTCCCAGGGGCTTAAATGGTTCCAAATAGATAAAAAACAATTCTCTGAAAGTTTTAGCTCTCAATATTAACGTTTAGATAGAGCGCAATTCAATCAAAGTTTTGTATGGAAATAGCATGGAAAAATTTTCAAAAATTTTAAAAATGCTTTTCAGATGTAATTTAGCGAACAAAAGAATGAATAAAACTCATTCATTTGTCGCTAAGTTATACCTAAAACATTTTTTTTTAATTTTCAAAAAATTTTCCATGCTGTTTCCATACAAACTTTGATTGAATTGCGCTCTATCTAAACGTTAATAGTAAGAGCTAAAACTTTCAGAGAATTGTTTTTTATCAATTTGGAACCATTTGAGCCCCTGGGAGCAAGGAAATTCAAAAATGACCATTTTAAGGACCACCCTAATATATATATATATATATATATATATATATAAATATATTTTAATAGTTTTGAACTTGATGGTGATATAATAAATTTTATTTGAGTTTAAAGGTTGGGCGTTACCATCAATAAATTCTTAAATATAATTTATTTAATTTTAATTTTTAGTTATATTGATTGCCAATGAATGAAGGCTAAGATGCTAGCCGAAATGTATGGATTTTAAATAAATTTCTAAAACTCTCATACTATTTTTATTGATGTAACGCCCGGTTTCCAAACACAAATAAAATATACATATACATATACATATAACATATATATATATATATATATATATATATATATATATATATATATATATATATATATATATATATTAGATCAGCAACATAAAATACATTATTTCTTTCATACACAAAAACAATAATATAAATTCTTTCAATTATAAAACTTTATTTATATTCTGTTAAAATTCCATTAACACCTAATATCACATTATTTTCATCAATTAAGTTCGCCAACTCCAAATAAAGCTTTCAGTTCATCAATGGATAACTTGCTTGATTGCTGATATTTAGCACCAGTAAGAACAGAATCAGCAATAAGCAACTTTTTATCTTGAAGTGCTTTTATCTTTTCCTCTATTGTATCCTTAGTAATAAACCTGAAGCAGATTAAAAAAAAAAAAAAGATTAAATTAAGTCAGGGTTAGCAAGCATATCAATATTAGAACATCAGAATTCTATGGTATATAAATGACTAAAATCACTCAAAGACATATGCGAGCCTTTATACCTCCAGAAGCATTCACACAAAAATTGAAATGCATAAAACCAATAAACAACATACTGCATTGGAACAATTTTTAGAAATAGTATATTAATAAGCATATCAATATTTTAATTCATCAGAATTCTATAGTATATAAATGACTAAAATCACTCAAAGTCGTATGCGAGCCTTTACACCTCCAGAAGCATTCACACAAAAATTGAAATGCATAAAACCAATAAACAACATACTGCATTGGAACAATTTTTAGAAATAGTATATTAATAAGCATATCAATATTTTAATTCATCAGAATTCTATAGTATATAAATGACTAAAATCCCTCAAAGGCGTATGCAAGCTTTCATACCTCAAGAAGCATTCACACAAAAATTGAAATGCATAAGATCACTCAAAGGCATATGCAAGCTTTCATACCTCAAGAAGCATTCACACAAAAATTTGAATGCATAAGCAACATATCGCGTTGAAGACAATTTTTGAAATAGTATATTAGTAAAATAAAAAAATTTAATATAAGATAACCTATGATTTACTAAAAAAATTACATAATGATTTATCATAATTTGTCTTTGATGGAAATCATACTTATAAATGTGAACTGCTTTTGTTTGTCCAACTCGGTAAATTCGATCTTGTGCTTGGCTTTCAAGCTGTGGATTCCAGTGTAAATCTAACAAAATAAGATGGTTACCTCCTACAAGATTCAATCCCACACCACCAGCAGTGAGAGACAATAGCATGATCTACGGGATAATATTTTTTTTAAATTTTTCACAATTCACAACATTTTTAATCACTTATCATTAACTGACAAATTCTATGGAACTACATTACCTTTGGATTCTTATTTGGTGTGTTGAATTTATCAACTATCTCTGCTCGATCTTTCACTGGGACTGTTCCACATAATACTATGGAACTTAGTTCTAAACTCTTTAAATATTTTTCCAACAAGTGTAGGACTGAAGTCCATTGTGAAACTACAATTACTTTATCACCATCTTCTATTTTCTCCATTATTAAGTCGAGAACCAATCGAAGCTAGATAAAAAAAAATGATTCAATTAAAATATTCAAATTACCATATAGTAAAAAGCCTAGCTTATATATATATATATATATATATATATATATATATATATATACAAAATGTTTGCACAAACTTTATTTGTCTCATAAGATATGTCTTATCTTCAGTGTAATTTCTTACAGTAAAAAGTAAGTAATTAACACATTATAAAATATTAATTATAAATTATATTTAAATACGGATGAATTATCAACATCCTGTTGCAAGGCTTGACACTACTGAAAATGTAAAATGTGTGTGGGAATATTTAAAAAGAAAATTATTAAGTTAGTTCCTTTTGTGAAATAATATTTGGTGAACATCAAAACCAAACCTATGGTGTTTGACCATTGAGTTGACTGAGTGTAGTGTGTTCATATTTACATTTTAATATTCGATCGACTCTAAAAAAACAAAATTCTGTATATATATACATATATTTAAATTTTTTATATATAATAATGAATGAGAAATTCATTGAATAATTATAAAATCTTACTTTTGAGCTGATTCTATCTTTACTGAAAACTGGGTTGTTTTTGCTCATAATATTGCCTGTGTTCTTCTCTGCCTGTGATTCATCTTTTGCATCATCATCCAACATTAAATCATTCAGTTTCTCAAGTATGTCGGTATCCTCAAAGTTCTCATTGGAATCATTCGCACATATGTCATCATCCAGCATCTGTTTTGAATATTCATAAAAATAGCTTGTGAATGTTTTGTGAATAATATATTAAATTTTTTTACTTACATTAAAAATTAAAGAACAATGAGAACAAATTTGCCGTAATCTGCACAACAAAACTAAAATTTGGAATGTTTTAATTTCTTCACTACCACCCCCCAATATTTTGCTCATTTTCTTGTGTGCTTTTTCGTAAACTTGTTTGTTATCTAAAATTAAATAACAGAGTAGGTATAAATATATGTTCGTTTACTTGAATTAGTGCATGAAATGCAGTGAGAAGATAACTTACATTTATTAGATGATGCAAATGGATGATTTTCATTTCTTGCAGCACGCTGTTCTAAAAAGTCGGCAAATAAAGACTGAGAATATAACAAAACCTGCAAATAAAAATACAAAATAAAATTTTAACAATTCAAATCAAACTAAATATGAAAATTTTAAAGTTTTTCTAACTTTCTGGTAAACCATCATCTCTTCTCTGTCAAGAGTAACATCAAAAGAATGAATTTCTTTTTCAGGAAGCGAAGAAAGTTGACCATCAATCTGGAGTTGAGCTTTAGTTCTTCTTAGAAGTAAGCTTTTCAATATTGTATTTAATCTCTGTTGTCCACCTGCTGTCTTATTTACAACCCACCTTTTCCAATGCTAAAAAAAAGCATTAGTATATATGCGTTACAATTGCAAATATTTTTTCATAATATTTAAAAACATATTTATATCTTACAGCTAAGTCATCAAAGGGACGACAGCGCAAAAACTTAAGCAAGGCATAGAGATCATGTTCTTTATTTTGAATTGGCGTGCCAGTAAGTGCCCAGCGTTTCCTAAATTGACAAAATTATTAAGCTTGTATTATAGAAGTTTAATATAAGGAGTGAAATTTTTAACCTATCTCTATTGAAATAAAATAAATTATTACCTGGCTAATAAATCACAAACAGCTGCAGAGGACTTTGCCTTGTCATTGCGAATAATATGGGCTTCATCCAATATAATTCGTTTCCATTTAATATTAAATATGTTTCCCTGGGGCTAAGTTATAACAATAGTAGAATAAATATCAAATGAGTTGGAAATAAAGTAAATATAATGTATTGGTATAAACAAATGAAAAAAATGTAATGTTAAATGTTAAAATGTGCAATGCATACGTCTCACAAATTTTGTTTCTCCGTATTTAAAAAAAGAAGAATGTATATTATTATATATAATATGTATTTTTATCATTTTTTTTAATAAAACTAGAATATATAAAATTTTACCGGAATATGATCTCGAGAAACTATGTTATAGGTAGTTATAACCATATCTTGGCCAGCTAAATATTTGGGTCTGACAGTCTCTCTCTTAGCACCATGATGTAAATGTACAGTTAAACTGTTTCTTCTACAACGTCGCTCAACCTCCAGCTCCCATTGCTTCAATAAACTAGCCGGGCATATGACAAGAGTTCCTCCAGGTAAAACTGTAAACGTAAAATGTGAAATAGAAACTAATTGCACTTTTAACACAATTGAATTAGAAAACATCAATCAGGATTTCTATAGTTAACTTGAGTAGCTTGAAAAATAACAAAACAAACTTAATAATGCATCTCATTAACACAAATTGATACACCCCAAGACTAATGTGTGTTATTATTTTCATTTCTTCTATTATGAACAAGCCAAAATGCCAAAAATAAAGAACTTACTTCTTAAGTGAGTTCTTTGAAGTAATAAACAACAAAATAATGCTGATGCCTAATCTTATTTATTTAAGAACTAATATTTGTAAAATCTAGTAATAAAAACAATTTAAACAATTTTTTATTTGCTTAGACGTATATGATTTTGTTGGTATTTGGAGTGTATTAATATATTATTTTATAGTGTTAGTTATAGAAATCCATTAATCAATATTTTACCACCATAAACTGCTATAACAAAATATTTTTTACTTACATGAATATTTGTGTACACCAAAAAATAATTACATTATACAATAACATATATGTACCTAATATATACAGTAGAACTCCACCTTATGATCTAAATTCATTCCGTAACCAGGCTTGCATGTCAAATTGATCGTATCTCAAAGCAATTTTTTCCATATAAATACATTGAAATGCTATTAATTAGTAAACAAAAATAAATAAAACTTTATTGCTAAAATCAAATACAAATTCTGCAAAAACATAGCAAATTACTAAATAAAAAATGACCAAATAGCCATTATATTAGTTTTTGCATTTAAGGAAACTATTTCTTAACTTTCCAAATTATAGTATTGGGAAAATGTATTAGACAAAACAATTCTGATGCTCAACCAATTGCATCTTTTTGGGAGTGATTTTTATCTACAGATTCTTCATCTTTATCCCACATTGAACAACATATTATTGAATATTAATGAATTTAAATTTTTAACTTCAAAATAATTTGCTACAAATATTTGTGTGACGGTTAAATGTGACTTTTCATATGAAATTAGATAAACCTTGCCTCTTACTCGCACGTATCTCGAATTTTTCCAGTATGACGAAGCAAAAAATCGCTCCTTTGGCAACTCGTATCTCGAAAAACTCAAATAATAAGTCGCTCATAAGGCGGAGTCCACTATAAATTTAAAACCAACTTACTTTTCTTTTTGTTTTTATCAATCCATGAACCCTCCTCATCATTTGATTCTCTGTCCTCTTCATCGCTAATTTCATGCTCTTTATCATAAAGAACTAAAGATATCATTGTCAACGTTTTCCCCAAACCCATGTCATCAGCTAAATTAAATTAAATATTAAAGAAACTAATTTTTTAAATAGCAAGAGAAAACCAACCTAAAATGCCACCAGGCGGCTTCTGAGATTCCCTCCAAATTAACCATGCCAATGCCCTTAATTGATGTCTCATAAGTTCAACTTTAACATTTACTGGTTGTTTTGCTAATGTATTTTCATCTGGGCAGGTGGCAAGCGAGCCATGTAAATTCTTCAATGTGTCCACTGTCAATAATTTTTGGGTGCCAAACGTATCAAGTGCTACAAAAAAGAACAATTAAATATTTCAATATCAATATACCATAGCTCAAGAATTGTATTATACCCTGTTTTCCAAATGTTTTAGGTGCTATATTGTCAATATTTTCAAATCCCATCACTTTCATATCTGCCTCTGAAGAACCTTCTGAAAGTATTATGAATATTTGGTTATAATTATGTATGTATAAAACAAAGACTGAAGTGGTGTATAACATCAATAAAAGATCCAAATTCCAAATTTATTACTAAGCAGCAAAATGCTCGCCGAAAAATTCAGTTAGTTTTACATATGTTAAAAAATTGGTAAATATATATTTTTGGAAAAATCCTCTTTTCATTAAAGCCCCAGCTAGTTCACACAAATGACACACATCAGGCCCTTACTCCTTCCTAAAAATTATCATGTTTGTAAAATAGTCCAAAATTGTTATAAATACAACAGATTTACAACATGTTTATATTACATACAATGTTTAATTTGTGTTTATATTGTGAAAAAAAAAAACTTTTAACTAAACTATAACAGTGTCATCAAAGACTCTGTTATGATAACATTCTTCCTTGCTTGTTTATATGTAAAATGCGCTTGATCGCTCGCAAATAGATATATACTTTCACAGTTTTCACTACCAAGCGTAAGCATAACATAACATTGTCATGACGATGCTATGTTATGAGCTCTGTTAAGGCAGAACTGCATATATATAAACCCATATTGCCCATATATAAAACATGTAACAATGGGGCTTGCAATATATATATATATATATATATATATATATATATATATATATATATATATGTATATATTATATACATATATCACACATACATGTGTGTAATATGAGTACATACATGTATAAATATATATATGGATATATAACTGCAAGCACTATAGATGTATTAAAATCATGTTAGGGTTTTAAACACCATCAATAATTTTTTACTCACTATCAACTATAAACATCTTCGCAATTTTTTCTGCATGGTTTCGTACATCTAGAATTAATTGTTCCTTTGCTTCTAATATTCTTTTTCCATTGTCTTCTAATGTATCTAGTTTTAAAGTGCTAATCATGTTCTGTGGAAAGAAGTTTTATGTTGTTATTGATAATGATAAATAATAGTTGATAATGATAAATAATAGTTGATAATTGAATAAAATTGTAATAAATTGATAAATGCATCCAAATAATTAAATAATATGTGATAAATAATACTTACATGAATCTTGCGCAATTTCTCTCTCATATCATCTAGCTTTTTTTTTTCTTTTTCAAATTCTTCCAGGGTTACATATTTTGTGGTAGGGGGAGAAATTATTTTAACTTCTTCTACTTCTTTATCTGAAGAATCATTGCTATCCTATAAACAAAAAAAAATAATTAAAAATTAAATATTTTATGAAAATAATAATTTGATAATTCTAAAACCAGTCAGTAAATATTAACTGTGCCATTAAAAGAAAATATGCCAAAACATCAATATTTTTTATAAATTTGAATAATACATAATATCTATGCAACAATAAGTGAAAATAAATATATTTACTTATGTTATTTATGAATTAAAAAAAACTCAAAAATATATTTAAAATAAATTATAACTTAAGGAGATGCAGATTGTCTGACCTTATTTACAAATATTGGTTTCAAGTTCTTATGTTATTGAATGTATTTATTTACCTGGTCACTTTCTTCAACAACAATAATGGAACTCTTAGATTGTTCAACTAGAAGAACACTTTGGTCAGCTTTACTTTGTAAGTTATCATCTTCAGCTATTGTCTCCAATGAAGAATCAAGTGCTGTAACATTTGCTGACTCTATTTGAGTATTTTCTATTTTTGGTTTCACATAAAATGATGAGCACATTGTGGGTGCACCAATTTCATAATTGTCTTCAACTTCCTGCAAATACTTATTAAATTTTAATTCCATTGAAACCGAACTATTATCATCGTAAGAATCATTAATAATCTCTCGGTAATGTTTGGTGCTTTCTAAATCATTTATCGGATTCACAACAGTATGTAGTGAAACAGACTTTTGCAATATAATACTGCTTTTAGAAATCATATCTTCTTTATTTGATGTTTCAATTTCTTGACTATTATTGACAGTTTCTGACGTTTCAATTACAGTCTGACTAGAATTTGGTTCACTAACATTCATATGAGTTTCTAGACAATTCATGGTATCTTTATTTGATGTTTCAATTTCTTGACTATTATTGACCGTTTCTGACGTTTCAATTAAAGCCTGACTAGAATTTGGTTCACTAACATTCATATGAGTTTCTAGACAATTCATGGTATCTTGTAAATGTAAATCCTCACATTTTTCCAGTTTTTCACCTTCTTTCTTAGAATCTCTCATGCCCACATCTTCCTCAATACTTTCTTTTTCTGGTTCAGATGAAATTCTACTCATGTCTTCACTAACATCTGCATTAACATCGGTATGTTCTTTGTGAGCAACTAATTGAAAGCTTCTATTTGAAGGATTTAATTTTTTATTCAAGTGCCGCATACTGTCATTTGGAGAAAATAATCTAGATCGCTTATTACTCAATCGTTCAAAAGCAGTTTTAGGTGTGTTATAATTCGCTTTGAATTGAGAATCAGAATTATCACATAATTCATCTGATGAACCCTCACTGTCATACGAATTGTCATGTATGTTTGATTCGGTTGTGACACTTTCGACTTCTTGTATAATGGATGGACTATTAAGAGAATCATCCTAAAATAAAAAGAATCAAGATTATAAGTATGAGATTATAATTACTTCTCATATTTAGTAGTATGAATGAAGAGCCAAAACATACCTGAAGCTAAATTAAGTAATATGCCTCAAACCTTTTGAGTTAATAAAGATTTAATATTAAGTATTTCAAAAGTTGTCTAACTAAAATGACTTTCAGCTAAAGAAAACCATTACGTAAGTAGTAATACTATTGTACAAACTGATACAATACCTTTCAGTAATATGAACGTGCTATTGATGTTAATTACCAAACATATCATTACAAAATATAAAGTTAATATGACAATTATAATCATTCTTTGAAAAGCCATTTTCTAGAAAGTTTAAGCACTTTTTACTGTAATGACCAAAAAGTATCAAGTTGGATTTACTTAACGTAATTATTATTACGATATATTATATTATTACTTTATATATACCAATATAAAGAAGTAGTTTGATTCAATAGAGTAAAAATTTGACATTCTAACAGTACTAGAGTCCAGTTTGAATTTTTGTTATTTATGCTATGCATCGAAATATTTAATTTTACTATAGATAAAACAATTTAAAAATTTATATCAACCACATAGATCGACTTATAAAAAAAAGTAACAATTATTAAAAAAAATGTCATCATTTAGGTTGCTTCAAATACATATACTAAAAAGTACCAAATATTTCTAGTGCTATCAATATAAGACAGACATCAATAAGTTATGCAGTATCTAAAAGTATGATAACCAATAAGAAACTAACGTCAGATGAACTGATGTACGTTGTATGCCTTCTAATTCCCAAACTCCTGCGAGTACTAGGCGAAAACACCTCGGCTTCGTCACTTTCTTCATCTGAGCTTACAACACGTATAGTTTTGCGAGACTTAGGTTTTAGCATGATTTCGTCTTCACTAGACGTTGTTTCGGAATCATCTAAATAAAACGAGACAATATCAGCAGATCATACCGAACTTAAATATACATCATTCCCATACCTGTATTAGTTCTAAAAGACATTGTTTTAAATTTAATTAAGACACTTTTACTAAACACGTATAAAACTCTATAACAACAAAGATATTAAAACAAAACGTTTTCAACGACCTGCACACACACAGATAAAACAAGTATGTACGAGTACGACTGACACATAGCATAGAGACGTTTGTTTTGTTTTTACCGATCGCATTTACTTGAAACAAAACGCGGGTGAATATTTAACACGTTGCCAACATCAGCATAAAGCAAGGCAAGAAATGTTTTGTTAACCATAGACCTTATATACATGGACTGCTAGTCTCCATACATTTCTCAGGTACAAAAATGTCAAAAGATATTTAATTTCGCGGCCGAGATATGTCAAAAATACGAACACGTCAATTGCACTCGATCGCTTAAACGTCAAATGAAAGTCCGTGTGTTCGAAATTATTGGGAAAATATTATATAATATACAATTTATGTTGAACTAATGAATGTAATGAACTATTTATTCATTCATTGATTTTAGTTATACAAAGTGCTCAAGGAAAATTAGAAAAAAAAATTAAAAAAATATTTTGCATATCATAAAATTCACTGAAAATAAGAACAGTTGGCTAGAGCTATTATGAGAAATTAGAAAGAAATGACGACATATTTGTTTAAATGTAATATATTTATTATTGGTGTTTAAAAAGCACAATTTCCGTGTGAAAGCGGCGTACATGTTTATCAACTTCGCTTTTTTATGTTCTTCATGGTGCATTCTATTTGTTAAGTACATTTTACCACAGACCAAACACATTTTAGAAGACATTTTACTTCTTATTAGATTTTGTCTGTTTCTAACAATTTTAAAACGGGTATTTTTATCCACCTTTAGGTAAAAAACACGAGCGATCAAACATCTCGTGAACCCAAGTAACTGTAAAATTTAAGCGATCGAGAGCATTCGACTAATCTCGGGAAAGCTCGTGTTCGTATTTGACATATCTCGGCCGCGAAATTACATTGCATTATAGGCCCTAGTTGCATATATTATATTGTCTAGACTTGCATGGTATCGTGTCTTAAGGCTAATTGCAGAAACTTCTCGTACCAAAAATTAAAATTTTTAAAAAAGATTCAAGATTTTTTTTATACTTTAAGAAAAAATAGATTTATGAGAATTTTGAAATTTTAAAAATTTGTTTTTTTTGTCAGTTAGTCAGAAATATTTTGGAAATTTCGAACTATTTAAATTTTTATCAGTTATTCAATTCTTCAATACAAATAAAATGGTTTGAATCATTCAAATCGGCCGCTCCGTCATCTTATAAAATAAAGTACCATTTTTGGCACTTTTTGCCCCGTATCTTCAAAACGGCTAGACGGCTAGACCTGTTTTTGCCAAAAACTAAACATCAGCACGTTTCCCTGTCAATACAAATTGAATGTTTTTTGAATTATTCAAATCGGTTGATTCGTGTGTACGAAATCGTCGACAAAAATTGGTCCCACGCACACACGCGCACTTATTTGTTTGCCAAAATGTTCTGAAGCCTTTGAAACGTAACATAATTTTAATTTTCGATTTTTTTGCAATTACTATAAATTACCCTACGGGAAGTTAAAAACACAAAATCTTAGTTTCTTTTTCTCATGGCAGTAAATATAGAATTCACTTTTCAGAGGAAATTAAAAACAAGAAAAATTATGTGATTATCAAAGTTTGAATTTAATAAAAACTAAATAAAATATTTACATATTTTTATATTATCACTATAGCAAACCCGACGAACTCCGTTTCGCCACCAGATAGTTTCGTGAGAAAGTTGAAGAAATTTTTTGTTTGTTTTATATTTGAAAAGAAAAAATTTGATTTTATTGCACAACAGTAATGAATTTATTTCGATTACAAAAATGAAGTATTTTTTAGTTGAACTTCTCTAAGTAAATGAAAGTGAATCCGCAAATTATCCTTTTCATTGAAGTGCTCTTTGGTAAACTACATTTCTTGTTTTTTGGTCTGACGTTAACACAAACAAAGCGGATGGTTTTCCAACTCGTGAACAGGCAACGTATAACTGCCCATGTAAAAAACAATGATTTTCTAAATAATATATTTGAAATTTATCCCGCAAACACTAAGCGATTGGCCTTGCGACTTGTTAATTGTCATTGCAAACGCAAGGCGAACTGGATATTGCAATTGTTTAAAGTCAAACGGAAGACCAGTCGGAATCATTGGTATGTCACCAAATCGCCAGCAATTTTTGATTAAATGGTGAAATTCAGTGCGTGTACATTATTATTCTTAACCAAGCATAATTCTGATAATTCTCACTAATGTCATTACTCGAATTTTTAATTACGGTGCGTGAAGTTCCAGCAATTTACATTAAGGCACAATGCCATGCACCACTAATATTCACTAAGGCACTATAAACCTTGCGGAGCCCGAGACCTTTCCAACGAATGCAAAATTGTCGAAATCAGTTCGTGCGTTCTGGAGTTATTTTGTCAGAAAGGAAAACCTGACTTATTTTTATATATATGTAGATTACTATTAAATAATTATATAAAATTTAATTTATAATTACCTTGATCGTGATGATCATTAAATTGCATTCCAAAATCATCCTGAGTACTGGCACTTGTTGAAATTTCAACACCATGGACAGCACTGTCATTTACACTGGAAAGAGTTAATTCTTTCTTTTTTTCTGCGGCTATTCTTTCGAATTCCCACTTCACCCTCCTACTAAAATGCCGGTCTTTCACAAAGCGAATAGATTTGCGAAACTTTCTAGTCGACATATTAGTATGGAGTTTCTTTGAGAAAAATAAATCAACAAAATCACGTTATAAACAAAGCAAAAGCACAAATATAAAATGGCGCTCATCTACTAGCATCTTGCTTAATCTACGTACGCGTCCTAGCTACTGCGCATGCGCACTATCTATCGCGCATGCGTCATAAGTCTGGACCAAAAATTAACCTATTTGGTTAAACCTGGTTGAACCAGAAAGGTCACATTCTAATTAAACCCACTGACGGTCAGATAATGTGCCAGTTTTGATCGATGTTAACCTAGCGGGTTCAAAATGGGTCAAAGCGGTTCGACGCGTGCTATGTGGGAATAAAATTAAATATCACTAAATAAACATTTAGTGTACATTACGTCGAATAAAATTAATATAATATTTAAAGGCTAGTAAACACTAGTTCAACACTCGAGAAAATGTGACCAGCTATTTTCGAGAAAGCTTATTCATAATAGCTTTAAAAAGGCCCATCGATAACATTATAATAGTAGCTAATCAACAGTAGAATGTTTGATAATATCCTTAGCCTATATACTATCCCATTTTCAATATGTAAATCTTCTTGATTTTGTATGCCATCTTTATTCTTGATTTGTTAATTCTCAATTGTTACAATTAATTTCAATTAATTTTTCATTTCTGGCTCTATGCGTAATGATTCTTTTACTGTGGTCATTTTATAGCTTTGTTTTCATAAGATTAACGCTGAAAAACAAGCGTTCTACCTTAGCAGCACTGTGTGGCAAATATAGAAGCTATATTAATATATTATATTCTCAAATTGTTTATTAGGCATAGAAGCTTTCTGGTTAAAGTTGATAACCCCCAAAGTTAAAGTTGATTCCACCAAAATTCTTCTTCACTGGGTTTTCTCAGCCTCATTAAATTCAAAATTATTGCATAGGGTTCTTCTAGACAAATCCCTAGAATATAATATTTATTCTCTATCAAATTGTATATATTCAGGACAAGTACTTGAGAAATAATATAAAAGTTCAGAAAATAAAGTTGCATGTTTTTTGCTCAAATTATGACTAATTCACTTGTGGATTCAATATCTGTAAACAATTTAGCCAAAGCAAAAATACTGTAAATAATTTTTAAAAAGACTGTAGATGCAACAGTTAAAACTGAAAATGTTTCCAGATGTTACTGAGCTATATATGAATTATTTCTTTGGGATCTATTCACAATTTCATCATTGATTTAACTGTACTTTTTGAGCCACAAATTATTGTTTGCAAATGCTTTTTTTATGATAACATAAGAAATATGTGAGAATGATAAAAGTAAAAATTGAATTATTATGAATGGCTTTTAGTATGTATCTAACTTATTTTTGTCTTGTAATGTAAAGATAGAACAATGTATGTACTAGATTTGAAATTAATTTAATTATTTTCACTTCACAATGTCTACCCACATAAGATATCTTATGGAATATTATATAATATACCATTATAATTAAACGTTAACTTCATATCAAAAGAAGATCAGTTTTTATTGATTATACAATGAGCTTATCCTGGGAAGGCTAAATATAGATGTTTTAATAAAATGAATTAAAAAAAGAAACAACAATAATAATACTTTTTATCTTTATATTTAAACCATAAATACATTCATAAAGATTTCAATAGCTGACACGAACATGATGAGAGTAATGTGACAGTCATGACTTTATAGAATCTCAATGGACCTATCGTATCACATATATTTAAACTATTTGTGCACGATAACTTTGAGTTACTCGTGTGAATCGACAAAATATGGTACCAGCCATAAATAAATAATATAATGTAGCAGACTAAAACAATAAAACAATTGTTTGCACATTTTAAAACAATATATGTATATATATATGTTGCAAATATGGGACACAGAGTTCAATAAAATTTTATATTTTATTTTCAGTTTTTTCAGTTTCACCTAAATTCGATTAACCAGACAAAGTCACTGGCTAATGTATATATTTACAACATAAAGAAAAACACACTAAATCTTATGTGGGTGAGAGAGTACGTGCCTCTCAGTTTTTGGCATCGGTTAACCTAGCCTAGTCTACCCTAAAAATTGTAATTTTACTAACAATCAATATGCGCTGACATGATCTCGTAACATTAGAATAATTCCTGTGTTTCATGACACTCCATGGATGGTACAATTGAATTCTTAATTTCAATAGTTTACAATTGTATCACTCATTGAAAATTGTCTTTTACAAAATCTACAGATTATTTCATACTTAATAGGACGAGATTTTCAGATAGAAACAAATAGTTAGTGTATCTTATATGGTTTGGCAAACACATAAAGGAGTATTGTCGTCCTATTCTAATGACACTGCAAATGGTAAGTAAGCTAATTAAATATACACAATTCTAAAACGTAAGCTAGAAAGAATATGTATATATATGCACATATATTTTAGTCAAGTTATCATTAACTAAAGATACTCTTAAATAAACCAATTATTTGAAATTGTTACAAATTCATAATCATAACAATACTTCTACTATAATCGTACAAAATGCTACTAATTAAATGTAAGCATAATAGATTTAAAAACAAACTCATAAAAAAATATAAAGAGCAACTTTGAAATTTTTATAATTAAAAAAAAACTCAATAAATAAATTAGTTTATAGCACACGATACATATATACATATGTATTAACTTTTAACTACTATTTATGTAAAGCATGTATTATATATTGATTCGAGAATAACATGAACTAAATACTAACAATTAACATCTGTTATTTGAGTGCTCATTATATTTTATATGTATAAATTTAATAAATATAAACTCTGTGAATAACACTGAACTCCACTCTAAACACCATCGGTTATTTGATTTCAAAATAATCAATATTTCAAGTTTGATTATGATATATATGCATATAGATAAATATATTTGTTATACTATTTATCTCTAAATCATAATATTTGGGAACCAGCCCAAAATCCATAGCAGAGAATGTTAATTACAAATTATACATAGCAATATACATCCGTTTCAATAATCAACCAATGATAAAACTCAATTAATGGATATACATTCTTTTTTAACGATATTTATAAAATCTGTTTAATACATACGATTTATATATATTTGTGTATAATATATATATATATATATATATATATATATATATATATATAATACACATACAACGCGGCACTCTATTTATATAACTCGATTAATGCATTTCGCAGGAGGACGGCCGCGACGCCACTTACGATTGATCAGTAATAGTGAGTATGTAGCAGCGAGGTCGTTAGCGTTTCCACCATGCGACAGTGCGTTCAGATATTTTCTTACAAATTCCTACTGCTCGACGTCAGATCCCACCTTGCTGCGAGGTGGATTCTGCTTCTTCCTCCTCTTCTTCTTCCTCTCCTCCGCCGTCACCATCGCCCTCGGCGTCGGATCCACTACCTTCCTCCAGAGTAACCTAATAAATCCAAGAAAAAAATAAGTTTATATCTTTGTTTCGGTTCAGTTGATTAGAAATGATCATTAAGATAAAAACATACTTGAAAACGAATATTTTCATCAGGAGGATCTTGCTGCGGAGGACTAGGCGGTATCATACTTTGGTAGAAGTATCTGTTCTCTTCTAGAGTGTCTAATATACACTGTGCATCTGGATGCACCAAATCTGCCCAAGTTTCCCACAATGGGTGAACGATATAGTCGATGAATCCGACCTATTATCGAATTAAAGACATAAATTAATTACAATAATTATAAACTAATAATAAAAACTACAAATTTCATAAGCTCACATAATAATTTTAATTTATGAAATTACAAGTATTATTTTAAAATTATGTTGACAAAATAACTTTTGTTTATATTACCTGGCTTTTTTCAATCGTTGCATTTTGCCTATCACACATAGGGCTAATGTCCATATTCGCTTCTCTTTCTCTATCACCCTGAAGGAAGAACTCTTCCATCAATAAATCTACCCAACGCCTATACAAAGGCAAAGGTTTTGTAGGATTGCTCAAATCAGCGCAGTGGACAAGATTTTCTAAGACTTGAATTCGATCTGTATAGTTATCCAACAACAGAACACCAGATCCGGCTACTTTCTTAGTTTCTACCATTGTTTTCAAATCGGCCAGCAAAGACATGTGCTTGGACATGTCCGTTGATAGAACCATATCTATCACCATCTTACGTAATGTTTGTCTTTGTTTCCTGTGAGAAGAATAGATATAATTGTAGATATTTATAAAAAAAAACTGTTACTTAAAAGATAAGCATATATTAAGATAAGGACCGATCAATTCTGCTGTGTGAATTTATTTGATAGATTTAGTTTTGAATAAATAAGTTTGTTTTGAATAAAATCTGTTTATTTCTATCATGAATTGAAATATATGTAAGATATATTTTATATATATAAAAAAATAATATTTTACCTTGGTATATTGCAGAAAATGTCACATCCAGTCGTTTGTAACAGTTTGAATGCGACTGCAAGATGGTGATTCTCCAGCACCGATTCATCGTTGTACATAAGCGCCAACTCGGAACTAGAGTTAATCAGAAATTGGTTTGTCAAACCTGGATGATCGACATCATGAATAGTTGCCGCAAATAAGGCCGCGCAGACTTCTAACGGTGTGAATACTCCTTCCAGAGCCGGGGTATTCAAAAGTACACCAGTGCTCTGCGTTACATCTGCTGCGTGCAGGGAGTTATGGAAAGGGTTCTCTCGGACGTAGTGATCTTCGAGAGTCATCATAAAACTGACAAAAGTTTTGGCTGGTATCATCAGAGCGGTCAACAGATCGCGACTCTAGAAAAAAGAAATTAAATAAATAACGTCTCAAACATATAAAATAGTTCTTTCTGAAAAGAAACACTGCGATCTACTAAAAAATTACGTTTTTACGACATTGCGTTTGTTTAGATCCATGATGCCAAAATGATAGATGTTGAAAACAAAATGCTATATATTAGGTTGGGGAAAAAGAAATCCATTATTTTTACGTGAACTTCAAGACTTTATTTAACATGTTTTGCATTGTTCGATTTAGGTCAAATATGCACCATTTTGTTCTATAATTTGTTGCCATTTTAATGGTAGCTTCATTATGCCTCTCTCATAAAAGTCTTGGTCCTTATTAGCGAAAAACCCCAGCAATTGATTTTCACACTCTTCCCTTGATGCCAATTTCTTATCACTAAAAAAGTTTTGCAATGCAAGAAAAAGATGGTAATCGCTTGGTGCGAGGTCCGGACTGTATGGTGGATGCATCAAAACTTCCCAACCAAGCTCCTGGAGTTTCTGACGAGTCACTATAGAAGTGTGTTAGTTAGTCCCGGTTTGGCCACCGTCTGAGCTGCTTCGCCGCGCTTTGACCACGATCGCTTTCGCATAATGTTGTCATATGTGACCCATTTCTCATCCCCAGTCACCATCCGTTTAAGAAATGGGTCGATTTCATTACGTTTGGCCAAGGCTTCGCAGATGGAAATTCGATCCATCATGTTTTTTGGTGTTAATTGGTGTGTTAATTGACCCAAACATCAAGCTTTTTTTAAACCCAGCTTTGTGCAAATGGTTTAAAACTGTTTTGTGGTCGATCTTTAACTCCTGGGCGATGCTACGACTACTAACATGCCGGTCCACTTCGATGATTTCAGTGACTTTGTCGACATTTTCGACGACGGGCCTGCCTGTGCGAGGGGCATCCTTAACGTCAAAAATACCCGAACGGAATCGACGAAACCAAAATTGCGCGTAATTAGCTGTTACAGTATTGAGACTATAAACACTATTCACATTTTCAGCCGCCTGACTTGCATTTTCGCCCTTATCAAAGAAAAACTGTAAAATGTACCGAATTTTCGCTTTGTTGACTTCCATCTTTAACGCCGTGTAACTCAGAACTGAATGGACAAAACAAAAAACTGCAAACGAATTCTTTTAAAACTGTTACCTTGACAACGAGCATAATTTGAAATTATTTGATCGATAATTTACGAGATATCGATCACTACAGCCTTCTACCAAAAAAATAATGGATTTCTTTTTCCCCAACCTTATATTTGTTATATTCTGTAGTTCTTTTATGATAATTTTCATTTAGAAAATAAGGAATATAAATTTAACCAATATCTTTTCAGATTTTAATTATACCACTGATTTTTATCCGCCAAATTAAAGTTTTGGCGCAATTTGATTTGAAGTCAATGATAAAAGTACACGAGATTTTACACTTTCGCTGATTACAAGAAAGAAAATTAACAGATATCTTCCATGTTCTTACTTGGAAATTAGTATATGCAATGCAGGTTAGCGGTTTGCCGCAGCTGAGTTCGCCAATGCGGAATATGTCGATACCCCATGTATCTACGTCTTGGAGTAGTTTTCCAAGCGCAGCCTCGTGTGGCGTCTCAACGCCGTGGGTTGGCGGTCTATCGCCACTAAACGAGTTGGCGTGCGTCACCGTTCTCTTCACACCAGATATCTGGGACATAGGCGGCTGCGGTCCGGCCGACGGCCGCGGCGAACGAGCCCGCTGCTGGTTACTGGAGCTCTGAGCGCTTGATGTCACACCAGCCTGTAATAATAGTAATAAATTCAATTTTATATAATAAATATCAATTCTATAAAAGATAATTGTCTAAATTATTTAAACATGAAATATATATTGTACTAGCTGACCCGGCAAACATTGTTTTGCTAAGTAAGGTATATTCTGAACCTTACCTATCTAGACCTTTTTACCCTATAGGCGGGGTAACTTGAAACGGGCAGGTTGCAAAAGGGTTTAAAGCCTTATTATAATTTTAAACGTATTTTACAAAATAATTACATTTTTAACTAATGCTAAAAAACTACTAACAGAAGAAAATACTTTTATTATAGATTTTCAAAGATTACCGTTTATCTCCCCCATTTCAAAGATTACCGTTTTCAAATCAAGGTTATAGCTGGTTATACATCTTTTTTCCTCTAGTTTCAAATATTGTTGTTAAACAATGCTTAACTTTACTGATTTTTGATACATTGGTGGTGGGCCTTTTTAACCCCGGACCATCATATGTTATTATCTATTCTTCGATAAATTCTGGGAAATTATAACTGGGAAAATGTTATTCGACAAAATGTTTATTTGATCGATACAAATTTAGGTTCTGAATTTAAATAACATAAATAAAAAATAATATAACCTAGAAAATGTTTTATAAATACCAATGAGTATAAAATTATACAAATGAAATCTATCAGAGCACCGTGTTTGAGAAAAATATGTCAAAAATTTCATTTTCATATTAACATTTCAAAAAAGTTGATATTTAGTTTCTAGTTACACTTGCGGCCCGTTTACTAACGTTTTTGTATATAAATAAAAGTACAAACAAAACTACTCACCACAATTTAATCATAATTAAATAATATTCACGTAAAACATCCTATTAAATGTAATTGAACATCATCTGTCAAAATCGTTTGACATTTCACGTATTAGCCACCGTCCATTGTTTTATTCAAATTACACTTCTACAAAAATTTTCAAATTAAAAATGTAAAGTTTATACGCGATTTTGGAATAATATCTCACCTTTTGGACTTTCGGCACGAATTTTTCAAGACTAAGACTGGCCACATCGGTTTAGCCGTTTTCGAGTTTTACTTAGACATTTGAAAGAGAGCTTCAAAAGATATTGGACATTGAAGAACATACATTTACAGTAATATCTAAATTTATTATCTGCGGTATGTTGAAGTTTAAAGCAAAAGCGAAGTTTAAAGCATTGCCATTATAATTAGCGTCGTGACAGCGTTTCATTTCCCAGAAAAATGTAATAAATCGTTTTTTATGTCCGTATCTTCTATAAAAAATTTGCTTTACGAATTGCTCGGTCTTTTTGAAGTATTTATGAAAAAAATATATAATAAAAAAGGATAAAAAATGCTTTTAAAATAACTAATAGTAAATTTTGAAAAGATAACACTATTTCATCACTGTATCGAATTATGGGCCGATTCTGCAGTAAAATAGACCAATGTAAAGGCAAAGTTATGTTACGTTCCAGCTTTCATACAAAATGCTACTAAAAACTGTCATACTGTATTTGCTGTGTCAATCAAGCTTTTTACACAACTTCACTCATATGTGATCAATCTCAAAGATGCAATTATGATAACATCGTTCTTTTTGACATTTGTGCGTTTTTTAGGGTAGGTTTTCAATGTAAAACACAGCAACCGCATAGGATTTTGACACTTTTTAGTACCACTTTATATAAAAACTGCTACATAACATAGCCTTGCCATAACCTTGGTCTATCTTACGGCAGAACCGGATCCTTATTCTAAGCAACCTTTCTAAATCACAGGCTGCATTTTATGACGGACCGCACTTATTAATTATTTACGAAGCTTGATATATTCTAATAAACATAACAAAAATATTAAATTTAAAAAAAATCATATATTAATACAACAAGGGTAGAATACATTATAATTAATCTTAATAGTCGATGAAATAAATAAAATTTTACTTTAAAAATGCTTTAAAGGCCGCATGAAGCACGGGGGCCGCGGGTTTTTCAACCATTATCTATTCTATTCGGCGCTTCAATACAAACTGAGTCATTATGTAAATAAGATACGTGAAAATAATTATTATTTGAACAATATAAATAAAATGAAAAAAAGCAAACTGAGAGCAAATTTGAAGAATGGATAGGTGAGTAATTGGGTTATGGATGAATAAATTGATAAATTATGTATACAATGTAATGAGAAATTATTATTATATAATTATTTATATTAGCCGAAGAATATTTCATCGTAAATGAATATATAAAAAATATACGAGTAGTTCAGTGAAAATACCTGTTGTTGTTGCTGGCTCAAACTGTGATGGTGATATCCTGGTGTGGTAGAGCTGACCGTGGCGTCACCAGCAGCCTCGTCGATTCGCAATGAGGGAAGATCAAGTTCTTGTTGTTTGTCTGCAAAATATAGAGTTCATATAATAAGGTAATAAATTTATTGTGCAGCATTCTTTTTCAGCTCTCGAAACACTATTGTTTTTACAACTACTTATAGCTACTTCTATATAAAATATTATTTCTATCTAATTGAAAGCAATGCAATGCAATCCGCCAACACTCCGTGTCTCGCCGCATGCGTGTCTGTGGTGCTTTTGTGTACTCTACGTGAGAACTATCAATCTTGTGTAAAGTTGAAATTGAATGTTACAGTAAACTATATAAAATTAAGTGTGATTTCTTGCAATATCGGCCAAGTTTGTTATAAAAAATTTCTACAATAAAGGTTCGTCGAGATAGTAAATGTAGACTATAGGTAGTGTGAAGCGTTTCTCGATTCGATCCCAGCTAGAAATCTAGTTGAACTTGGTTTCCTCTGTTTGAAAAATCATTTGTAATCATTTGCATATCTGACATATACTATTTCTCATGTATATTAATCTCGAACAATTATGCGAGTTATGCGACTTAGTGTGGTAAAACTCACGAAAATCTATTATATGCGAAATAGCTCATGTATTAGGTTTTGTATATCGTACTTGGTCATAAATAGATATGAGTGCAAGAATATTGAGTAACAGTTATAAATAATGTGAAAAATATTTGCATGTCTACTCGACTGAAATATCAATTAAAGTCTTTAAAAACGTATTGTATGTATCGCTATTAGTGATATCACACAAAATCATAATAAGGTTAAGCTGATATATATTAGAAAATAAAAAAAAATATTATTAATGACATGTCTTTAAAACATTATCAAATCTGAAATTTATTAAGAACTTGCAGGTGTCAATTCGGTATAATAGGTACGAGGAATATTTACTTATATTCAAATATTCACACATCCACGTTGATACTGAAACGAATTTTATCATGAATGACTATATTAGTACATGATTTCAGTGTACAATTACATGAAATAAAAACTGTGTACCAAAACTCAATAACAAACAACGAACTAATCAGAATACGATGCTAATCATCGTATTAGTTATTCGCCATTACAAGTGTAGTGCAATAGTTTTATGGGGTTTGATTGGTTCAGATAGCGAACAAACATCATTAAATTTTTTTTGCGGTCATTTTAAAAAATCGAAAATAAAGCAAAATTGCCATCTTCCCGTTCATCGAAGAATTGATACATCTTGTCGTCTATTTATTGCAATGTCTTATTTAAATTACGTACACACAGTACTTCATGCAGATGTCGTCCATGGACGACATTCGTACCGAAAGGATTAAATAGATTTCTACGTTATACCAACTTCAATTCAAACTTCACGATTGATCGCAATTTTGTAACAAAGATACAAAATTTAGTAAACTTAAAAAACGGTGATTAATTATATTACTATTATTTGTGATTGAAATTATTACTGTTTTTCGTAACTTGGAAGTTGAAAGCATACATAAATCAAATGTGATGTTAAATATAATCATAAGACGGTAAAGATTTAACAATTTTGCTTATACATTTGTCTTATTTACGCGTAAGCAGTTTGTTTGTATTTACATTTATTATAAACTTTGACATTCTTAATCTGCTATTTTGCTGAATATGATTATTAATGATGTTCGCTATGTGAACTCTTCATGAAATTCAGATGGCATGTAGATTTTTAAGCAGTCACATTTCCAACTAGAAATACAGAATTAGTCCTATTAAGAGATTGCTTACACAACAGTACGTACATTTATTTGTTCAGATCGGCGCAGCGTCACGTGTAACATAAAAGAAAATAAAATGAAATCCGTTATTCTTTGCATTTTGTCGTTCTAATATAGCATAAAAATGATAATAGTAAATGTAAAAAAAAATTCTAAAATTATAAAATTTAAATAACGAAATAACGCTCTACTATTACCTTGAATAGAGAATATCTACACATTTACTTAGATAAATAAATAAAACTTATAACAATCAATCAATTAATGTAACATATCCATTTGAAAGACATAAACATAAAAGAAAATTATAGAATAAACACTTATGTTTTTGGGCCGTGTATTTCATATAAAAATTTTGATATAAACTAAAACGTGCTTAATACATCAAAATTGCCTTCATTTATCTCCTTTTGGCAGTATATGATTGATTAGGAGAAGCTGTATGAAATATTTTCTTATAATAGATAGATATGTGTTTTATTGACTAAACGTTTTGCTTTTAAGTTTTAGATCACAAAACTCATAAAATATGCGTTTTATTAAGATTTTTATCCTTGAAACCTACATTGTCAAAATCTAATAAACGGGCATAACATCAATAAAAAACATAAATTTATTTAAATATTTATATTATTATACATACTTCTCGTCTATAGACACAGGCTTCATTCAGTGGAACTAAAATAAAATTAGGAAACTAAAATATATGACAATAGAGAGTTTGCAAATTACAACAAACTTTACTAACAGTTTGTTTATCCTTATATTAAAAACAGATAAAACAATAATTCGTGGCTTGAGGATATGATAACTCACTTCACTTTGAAATTTAAACATTAAACAATTTTTATATTACTCAAACTTCATTGTTACATATTTTAGTTTGCTAATTTTATTTTGGTTCCATTGAATAAAGGCTAAGACTACTGGCCGAACGTATGAATTTTAGTTTTTTTAGAAGAAATTAAAGTTTTCTATGCCCAATTATTTTGGACTCTGTCAATTACTTGGATTATAAAATAATACAATAACGGTTAAGCGCACTGCCTTGGTGATTTCGAACCCCCACTCTGGATAATCTAATGTCATGCGGTAGTGATATCAATTTTCACTTCAAAAAATATGTTTCCAATTGAAAATATTCATTTTCAGGGACTGCGGTGGAGATGGCAATGGAAAATCTATCACACTATTTTTCCTTGAATCGAGTTGGAGATTAACTCACGGACCTGACCTAGGGCAGTACTACCCATTATATATATATATTAGTATTTAGTATTTAATTATGCGGAATTTTAAAATTCAAAATATTTTCATGGGTAAGTTATTCTACAATCAGAAAGAAAACATCATTTTGAGGCATAAGAATGCTAAATCATTATTTATAATTCATAAACGGTTCTAATGTTCTACCCAAGAAAACTTTTTCTTCTTGGGCAGAAATCTATCATTTCTAGCGAAAATTGCTTTTATTTGAATAATGATGTGACAGAAATCCACTACAAAAACGTGAATCGATTTGTGGTAGCCATCATATTTTTTCTAAGAAATATGTAGCATGTAGAATAAACACGGAATATATTAAATAATTTTAGTATAGTATTGATAGAAATCGGTGAAGCAATCAAAATTGCTATTCATTTTACTACGAATCTTCGAGATGCTTAATTGAGCAAATAAATACACAAAAATGTATACGAATACATAGGTATGTAAATAATAATAAAAACTAATGGTATTCTGTCTATATATTTGCTTTAGATTCGATTTAAACATGCGTCTACTACGTAGTAAGACGATCAATGCGCGGTGCAATGACCAATGTTACTCTTCAATTCAGAGAATCTATATTTTTTACAGCCCCCACATACATCAGTTTTTCTGTATTATTGATTGAAAAATTTATTATATACTGATGCTTGCTGCATTCTTGTAATTCGGAAATTGGGAGATGCAAGAAATTGCTGAATTCTGCAATCCAATGTTTTGACGATGCTCTTATTGTAGTAAACTTTGGAAATCACCGTTTTTATTAACGTAATTTGGGAGTTAAAGTATTTTTTAAATGCAAATATATTTTATACACACAGACACACATATATATACATATATATATAATATTATTTTTCATATCTCCATCCAATATGCATAGTATTAAGATGACCATATTTTTTTAGGTGAAAAGCGAGACGGCAACTTAGTAGGTTGGGGGGGGGGGGTTTAGCTAATTTTCGAAAAGTTGAAATGAAGAACAAAAATTGTTTATTTTCGTAAAATTGAAAATAGAAGTCCGAAACTATCAATGTGAGATTCAATTTCATTCGAAAATTTTCCTTATGGTCGCCTTAATAGTATAAGCACCAATTGTACGCCAGATGTTAGAAATGATAAAGATTAATAAGGTAATAAATCGTTTACCAAATATTCAAAGGTTAATTGTGTAAAAGGATGTAAAATTTAGTCTCTGCAAATAAAAATCATATTTTCTCACACAGAAATTTCTTTGCATAATAATGGTTACCTGAATTGAATGAGAGCCTTGGGATTTCACGCTTATAAACATTTAATGTAAACGAAGAAGCGTACATACATTAACACCGTACAAACCTGAACAATCTAGTTTCTGAGAATAAACAGTATATTGAGAAGTTCTAAATCACATTGTCACATATAATTTACATTATATATACATTCAGGTTGATATATATATATATATATATATATATATATATATATATGTATGCGTGAGCTTTCATTGATAATAATGGCTCAAGGCGTTTCATTTGTTTGCGCACAAACAGTAATTTTTGTAGCCGGCATTTTTAAATAAGGAACTATTTAAATAAAGGTATTTCCATTTTTACGAAAGCTGTTGGCACCGATAGTTATTACAGTGATCATTTGCATATTTAATAGAAAAACACCGATTCTTCATAAAAGTGACGAAAACAGTTTTCGTTATGGCCTTATCAATTTGCAGGTAAATCTACTAATGCTCAGAATTTTAAGTTTATGAGAGTGATTTATCTATTCCTACAGATTTGAAATAACTTACCCAAAAACGTCGAACAAATGTACTCAGATATTTGATTTCCAGAGCTGCTAGATTGACTGAAGTGACTCAGTTCCTTGTTCAGCATGCGTTTAAACTGTAACAAGAAAAAAATTTAATATAGTAAATTAAAATAGTAAAAATATGGTAAAAGATGAAAAATTCAATTTATTAGAATACACTAAAATTTCGATATTCGATATTATGAAGATATTTTAATGACGTCAATGTTGTTATGTTGAGCATGTTGGCTTTGTTTATGTTAAGGTAAAATTAGTCACATACTCTAATTCTATATCGCTCAAATTAGACCCGAGAGTAGTAACATAATATACATTATAGGTAAAAAAAATACTTAAGATGTCACACACACCAGATCATGGCGTTTTTCCAAAAGAAATATAATAATTTAGAGTTGGCAGATGTACAAATACACATTCTCAAAATTTGTAAATAAACCATATACCTGAACAAACATAATACTTAATTTTACAGACCCTTTAAGGAATTATCATTCATAATATATAATTTTAAAGTTTTTTTTTTAATTCTACCCCTTCCAAATATTGGATCTTTTTAGTGATGGTATGGAGGAATACCTGAGTATGGAATTGCAATTTTGCTGTTCAAACCAAATTTTCCTATTTTGTGATTAAACTACTATTTAATATAAATGTCCTCAATGACAGTGATAATTTATTCATAAACATATATTTTTAGTTCTAGTTTTTTTTTATTTTCACGTACTAGATTTCATCAAAACCGAAGGTAATTGCAATATTTTAGTAAAACAACTTTACGTTTTTTTATTGGCATTTAGCTCTTTGTAAGTTTATATTTAGTTTCTTTTTTTCCTTAAATCCTATACAAATATGTTAAGAAGCCAAAATCATGAGTATGATCAGGCGCCAATTTCCCCTACTTCATCACCGTCTAGAATTAAAACTTTGACTATTTTTAATTTTTATTTTTTTATATTCTTAAAACATTAATAACTTGTAAAAAATATAGTAAATATATTGTTGCCTTATTTGAATGGTCTTTCAAAAACCGCATGAAATGCATGCCTCTAAACCAGAATACCCCTTATAAAAACATTGCTATTCAATTTAAATCATATTTTGGTCATATAGATAGTTATTTTATGATTGAACAATCGAGTAATTTTGTATTGTTTTCGCTTAGTTTAATGTGCAATTTTAGCATGGCAAAAAATAATTTATTATATCCAAAACCACTGTAATTGAGGGGGTATTCTAGTGTAGAGGCATTAATTTTAGATTATTCTTGAATCATCGTAAGAAAGACAATAACTTTTTATAATATTTCTTTATCAACGTTACAAGAGTACAGAAAAAATTATAACAAAAAAATCATAATTTTAAAAATTAGCAGTGGTTGAAGTGTGGGATCTCAAAAAGTTGACACGTGGCCATGCTCACGATTGCAACCCTACTAATTATCCGAAATGAAGAAAAAGATTATTAATCTAGAATGATGTCGCATTGGTATATACTAACAATATGATTAAGTTAAAAAATAAATTTTGAACAAAATGGTGACTGCTTGAAAAAAAGATCAATTTATTACCAATTTTTTGAGTGTCCCGTTTTTTTTTTAAAAAATAGTAAATATTGAAATTTATGGATAAAGCCAGTATATGCCAGATAGATGTCTATAAAAAATTCCCCAAAAATTGTAAGTGGAGCGGTTCAGTAGAACTAGAGAAATCGTGGGCATCGTATTGAAAAAGACAGTTTTGAGAAAAAGGCGTTTAAAGTTTTGCAAAAGGATTATTATGGTCAAATAGCTGTATCTCCAAAGATAATTTAAACTTTTGCAAATCCTCTCGTACACATATTATGTTATAATGTCAAATAAACACAAAAAATGCATTACTTTGTGGGGATCAAGCAGGCTAGTCATGATTGTAAAAAAAACAATTGGACTTGTCATTTACATTTTGATATTGTAATATTTTTATAATGAATAAAATTTATATAATTTTATACGATGGGAGTTTATACTTTCATTTTTATTACTACTCCCACAACTTTAAGATAGCTATGATCTCTCGTACCACAATATTTGTCTGACAGAGGTACAGTATGTATGAAATATATCTAACAATAATAAATAAATAAATAATACACATGTTAGTATACAAAGTAGAAGCTTATGAAAAGTAATTTCATAAACTTCGTATTCCATGATTCCTCTACTACGATTTGTTCGCAGCGCCGTAGAAGCATCGTAGCTCGTAGCTCGTAGCATGATCGTAGCTTGCTTATCGAGCGGTCGAAACGATGTGACGCTTTCGAGTCCTATTCAAACATGCCGCGGATCCTCATTAAATTAAACCTCCGGCAGCGGGATACGCGCGCCACTCGACGACCGAACGATGGAGCAGACATCAAAGGGACCGAAGCGCGAACCGACCCGCCCCAGATGAATTAGCACTTGACGTCTAATTGCCAACTTAGATAAGTAGCCGGAGAGAATTTTATTAAAGCCGAATGACACACTGACTGATAGTTAGTGCTCATTTTGCACAATTTACACCACTGCAATTCGGAAAGGGTGGTATTATTATGTAACCTAGAGGTAACTCTTGTTTGCATTGGACTTAGTAGTCGTGTTCATGAAGGATGGGCGCTTTGCATTTCTATATTTTTGAACAATTCACCGTAAAGACTAATTCAGTTATTGTTTGCTAAAATCGAACCACTAAAACCTTCATCTAAAATATACCATATTTATAAGGTGACCATATTTTTTAAAGTCGAATCCGGGACGGCAATTTTTAGTTATGCTAATCCGGGACGTCGGCGGGGAGGGGAGGTGTTAATCGTTTATATAATAAATGCTATTCAAGAATACAATTAAAAAACAGTTTTTTTGAATGAATCTTTTTTATCATAATTGCTTACTTTTAGTAAGAGCTTTGTACTTCGACTATTATATGCAATATTTCTTTATGATATTATATCTTATATTTTTCGATCTATATGTTCCATTCAATTTTCTTCATAATTAATTTGAAAAAATTAGTATCTGGTTTAGCTTTAAAAATTCGTCAAAGTTTGCAAAAATTAGTATGATATTTTTGGCATTTGTCAAAATTAGAACTTTCATCGACGTTTGCTCAAAAACGCCTGAACTGATTTCAGATATTTAAAAAGCATTTGATGTATCTCGATGAGGATTATCGTTTCTCAGTTTTGAGCAACGATCGGCCGAGCCGTTTCTTTGTAATTTGGAAAAAAGTGTTAAACTTTTCGTCCACATTCAAGCTCATACTACCGAACCGATTTTAAAAAATCAAAATCCGTTTGAAAGATATTAGTTGCGAATGATACTGATTAGTTTTAGGTGAAAATCTACCGAGCCGTTTTCTTGTAATTAACTGTTGAAAAAAAAATTTAGGCCGATTTTTATGGAACTTTTTTTGGGGAATTTTAAAAATTCATCAAAGTGTGAAAAAATGAGTAGTTTTTTTGACGTTTGTTAAAAATAAAATTAGATGATTTAGTTGGTATACCGATAGTGTACTTGGTCTTGAACATAGTAAACCATTAAAATCCTACGGAAACTGGTTCAATTACAATTATTGATTAATTAAAATTATTGATTTTTGAAAATTTGCTTTTAGAAAATACTCCGAGTTGACGTGTTTGTTCGTTAGTTTGCAATGATGTGTAATAAATCCACTCGGAATACTTATAATCACTCATAAATTAATTTATTTTTTATTGATTAAGTCGATTATTTACACATATCGGGAAGTTCATGTAACTTGCCTCAAGGCTAAATACCAAACCAACTAGTTAAAAATTCTAATACTGATGACTTTATCAATGCAGCAATGCCTTATAAAAGCAGTTGAAACAAAAAAGTGTCTCTGTTTTTGATTTTATATATTATTAATATCAATCTAGTCCTATGAGCTTGTGATGACTCCTTAATGACTAGGTTTTATAGATGCCAACGGTCGTGCTATCTCTATTTGATAAATTCATTATTAAAAATAATACTGATGACTTTATCAATGCAGCAATGCCAGAAAAAACTAATACTACCTGTATTCTTAAGCGAAAACCGATATCACTACTGCTTGACATCAGGCTGTCCGAAGTGGGTATGAACCTGGTTCTGAATGAAACCCCATAGCTCAAACCACTAAGTCGTGGAAAAGCTCTGGTACAAAATGTTAACCAGATGTGTAACATTACAATATTTACCTGATCTACAATGTAGCTTTGAGTTTTATTTTCGAACGCACGGTTTGTGTACCGAAGAGAAGTGTATTTTGCTCTGTAATATTTAACGATTAAAGTAGTTCAATGTCGCGCACCACTGTGATTGCACTTACATTTAAAACAAAAACACATTTACAACCATTGCAAGTAGACAAACAACCATTTGTAGGACAGTTATGGATATTTATCGGTTTTAATTTAGTTCAACTATTTGAAACTACATTTTAATTCAAGCAACAATTCAAGCAAAAAAAAATCTTTTTAGAAATGGATTTATATCAATTTCAGTATTTATTTATCATAGAGAATTATATTTTAGAATAAAAAAAAAGATGATTTTTCTGTTTGAAGATCTTCTGATCATTTTGTAGTTCCTTCAAAAAAATTCATGTTTGTGTGCTCCAATATGTAAGTAACATACGAATACATTTTTTTTTTCAAAGGAAACGTATTAATCGATTTAATTTAAAAACCCTATTCTTGCTAGATTATAGCGTTTTTTATAATATAAATATTGTTTAAAATTTAGTTTTCTAGATTTCAAAAGTGTCCATAAACTTGTTAAGGTTAAGGCACGATTTTTGATATTTTAATATTCAGATCAGATTTGAGGTAATAGAGTTCTAGTTGAAAATTCCTTGAAATATTTATTCTAAATATTGTCACATGATTTAAAAAAATATATAATAAACTATCGGTAACAAATGATTATAGTACATAAATTAGATTCAAATGAAATAATTAGCATAATCATTTTTCTTATAATTTTTCTGATCTCCCAATAAATAATTTTATTTCTCCGATAGTAAAAGTTATTCACGACTCTACTTCTCTACTGTGTATCTGTTAATATGTATCTATGTACCCACATGTGCAGATCTACCAATTAACACCGTTTTTAGAGGTACCAAAACGTACCTATTTTTAGAACAAAGACAAATTTTTATTCACAAGACAGATTTGTTTTCTCAATTATGATTATTATTAATTTGTTAAAAAATTTGTTAACGAGTCAAACCTATTGCAAAAATGTTGAAACAACAAGTTAACGAGGTCTGATTTTTTACTGAATTTTTCCTATCACATACTTTGCACAGTTGGCGGAATTTTGTGATGGTAAAAATCTAGCCTAAGAGTTGGTAATATGAATATAAATATGAATTTTAATTTAATAAATATAATATATGATATATATATATATATATATATATATATATATATATAAACAATTCAATTTATAAAATGATGATTATGTATACTATATCAAACACGACATTACTAATTTAATGGAATGAACTTTTGCCAGAGCTTTGACTTTTCAAAAAACTTTCATACTATGCACTTCTTTCTCATTTGATTTGTTTTTCAAAATAGAATTGACTCAAATATAATAAGCTTTCACATATACATAGAAAAATATTCTCTAACTTAATTTAAATTTAGAATTTTATTATATATGAATAAAATTTAAAATTTTTATAAAATACCTCAAATTCAAAATAACAAATTTACAAAGTAATTTGAAACATAAGAACGATTATGCTAGAAAATTATCATGAAAATAAGAACTAGTATTGAACTATAAAATACTAAAATATATAAGCTATTTAAATAATTTACAATTGAAGAAGGATAATTGTATTTAATTAGAATCTAAATAAATTCAACTAAAAATTACAGGTAAACATATTGACATCCTTTTCGCAATACATTGGCTGCATAAATCGATTGGTCAAAATACAATTAATTCAGAATTAGAAAAACAAATTCATTTATTTTAAGAGACTGAATTAGTGGATAAGTGGTTAAAGCTACGAGATTTCAAGCAGTGATATTGGTTTTCATTTATAATTATATGAATAGCAAAATGTTTTTAAGTAAGTGAAAATAGTTCTTTCGGGTTATTGTTGCATCGATAAGAAATTTATCACTATCACAAAAATTATAGTATATATTCATCACATCGAAATGAGATGAGACAAACGTAAAGATTGCCTCATCTCATCTGTAAAACTCCAATCGTTTAAGAAGTCAGCACAACAGCTTGTAGGACTTGTTATGTTCTAATGGCTGTTTGAAATAAATAAAAAATTAAAAAAATATTTTTCGTGAACATTTTTTAAATGTTTACGCACCGTACATCAGATTTTTGCAAATAGTCTGACAACAACACGAAACGTAGTTTCAGCAGTCTAAATAGTCAACTACAAAAGCTTATAATAAAATTAAATAATCTCACGGTTTATTTTTAATACAATATTTATATGATAAATTCCTACGTGTTTTTCTTTTCTTTTCAGAGTATGTGTTCTCGGAATATTTTATTTTATTTTTCTCATTCTGTTGTGCTCGAAATAGAATGCGAATTAATTAAAACGCGAGATATTTTATTCCTGTGTTGTGTTGAACGAGCGTGGTGAAACGTTCAATCAAATTCAACGGCACGACTGTTCGTAACGACATGAGGTATAAGTATGGAACGAAATTTAAAATCGTTTGTAGAAAATAAAAGCACAATATATAAATATATATATAATAGAACGAACAATCACTCTGAGTCTTTCAACTGTGAAATTTAAACCAACTACAACGCTTCAAATTCAAAACTACTACTTGAGTTGATATTGAAGCCATAAAACAACAATATGTTTTGATTGCTGTTAAACAATGTTAAAAAAAATCAAAACTATCTAATCCAGAGCCTTATCGAACAAAATTTAACATTACCGCTCGAAAACAAAATCTTGATTTATAAAACGATAATTTTTCCAATCTGGTCATAAGGAATAGAGCTTTGGGGCTGCTCTAACAAATCTAATGTGGTATAGGTACAAAAGACCCGATCAAAACTACTTAGAATGAAGACAGGTGCAACCCTGGTACTTGAGCAATAAAAACTGCATGATGATCTAAAAGTGCTATATATTACAGATTTCATAAAAACAAGATTCACTAATCATCATCACAAATTAGAAAATCATCACAATTAACTCGTTGCTCCGCTGCTTCTATACAGCAGAATTAAGAGACCCAAAAAATTATGGTCAATTGACTTGATCCAATAAATTGTAACTACTATCTATAACTGTATTTAATTAATATCAATCAGAATAACTCATAGAATTTAACCAATGTTTTGATTTGTAGTAATAAAAGAAATAAAAAAATCTACAACGCCTAAAGTAAGATATTAGTTCACGAATGTGTAAAAAATAAGTCATTGTTGTTACAAACACATACATTGTGCTCGCACAAAATAGAAAACTAAATTCAGAAACATCGATTTCATTGGCAACGTTTTCACGACTCGTCAATAATCTGACATATAGGAAATTGGATACGAAAGACTGACGCATAATATAAAAAAGCCCGACATTCGCACAGAGTACAAGGGAGGCGATGTTAACTAGCTAGAAAGCTAGTAGTAACTTTTTTTTTGAATTTTGTAACACAATATTTTAAAACAATAATATTTGAAAGTAGAGGGAAAAAGATGTGATGTAAAATCAGCCATCGTCTTGAATTAAGCAACGTCGCTATCAAGAGATAGATGACCATGTTTGGAAATGTATAACAAAAGCATTTTCTGTTGTTGTTATTTTTTTGGTTGTGAGCACTGTTGTTTAGTGTACGAGACCTTAATATATTAAGTGTATGTTATTTAATTGTTTTATGAGATAGAAAATTAATTTGAAGTCAGATTCAGCAGATGTATTTTCTATATCCTCTATAATAGCTTACTCGTAGATGGGGTGAAAAGGAACAACTGAACCTGTTCAGTTGACAAAGGTGTAAACAATAAAAATAGTTTTATTTACTATTTTAAATAATTTGCTATTGTAAATCCAGTTAAAATATCATTTTAGAAGAGAAACTAAAATAATAGTTATTCCAAAACAGCTGATGAATATTTCTGACAAAATATCAGAAATATAGGTGATATACAGTGATATCCTTTAAAAAATGTGCTCTGAAATTTCTATTTTGCATTGTTTGAATATTGTAGCTATTACTTATAAGACGCTGGATGTGTTTCCCACTTGACTGTTCCATTTTACCCTATTGATGGGGTAAAAAAAAACAGGTAACAAATTTTCGAAAAAAATAAAAAAATAAATTTCTACAATAATGAATAAGCTGGGAGTTACTAAACATAGTCAGATAGTTGTTCGTTTGATATGTTATATTTGCTATAATGTAATTAGTTTGGTTTTCACAATATATTTGCTCAAATTGGATCTTTGTGCGACGTCCTACCCTATCTCAATAACTAATATTTGAAATTATGAGTTCTTAACAAAACTGGCAGTGATTAAATTTCTGAATAAAAAAATTGCAGTGGGCCCTAGAAAAGGAGGAAAATGTCGGAAAATTTCGTCATAAATAAATGAGATAAAAAAAACAAATAAGATATTTTCCGAAATTTCAGACATTTATATTACTTCCTTCTTCAGGACTCACCGCATATTTTTATCTATTTTTAAATTATTTATAATATTGATATTCAAGTGAAACACAAAAAATAACACATTAATAAGTCAGTTATTCTTATATAAAAATCAATACATATATTCAAATTTTCAACATTCATCTAGCTCTTCCACTATTTCTACACCACAAGAGAACGCGCGGAAAATATTATAAAACTTTGCAATATGCTACGAGTATTTTGTACGTGATCGGAAATACTGTCTCGATAGTTAAATAGAAATTAAATTATAACTAGAATAATATGATATCCATAATAGTGATAGAAAAAATAAAAAATCATTGTAAATAATTTCTTGCATGTATTTTGCTAAGAGGATATCGGATAAATATAATATAATAGACAGAAGACCTTAAACGAGAAGAGATTCTGAGGTTATGAGACTAATTAAACATAATGATCCAACGAGAACTATTATTCAGAAAATTAAGATGTGATGTTTTTTTCATAGTAGTTTAAAATGATTGTAAGTCATGAAATTTAATAAATTAAACGATAGATTCTTCTATTTTAGATTTAAAAAATTATTTTGTCAATGAGCTACTAATTTATTCATGAACCTTATAAAAATAATCAAATAAATAGCCACATGTAAAAATTCTATTTCAACAAACAATGTTATTATAGCAATATATTTTTTAATTATTTAAGCAATTTTAGTTTTTATTTTGATATTGCCTCCGCGATGGAAAAAAATATAAGTAATGCTTCATTTACCAAAATGCGTCGTTAGAATATTTATCTTGTGATATCACTTTTAATATATATCCTCTCAATTGAAGCTTTCAAAAATACATTGATGATAAAAACATCAAAACAATAAAGCCATCGAGTAATCCCTTCGCAAATGTACTGAAATAGATTTAATTATATACCAGCCAAAACCAGTTATTTGGAGACTTCAAATCTTATCTCCTGAAAGCATTTATATGACATATGACACGGAATTGTTTCTAACAGTGGCGCATCGAGGGAAGTAAGATCATAGAAACAACTTTTATCGAAAAATAACAAAAATGTAAATATTGAAGAATTAAAATTTAATTAAAAAACAAATGCACCGGCTATAAGTCCAGAAATCTAGAAGATATACTGGTACAGTAAATGTCGGTACAAGTATGTACGTATGCTGAGTTTTTTTTTATAATTTTATAATAGTTTTGATTTAAAATGTGTCCCAAATTCGTCAGGGCAGTACACCAACTAAATAAGGCAAGATATTTTATGGCACCTTTATCGATCCCAGACGTAAATTGGAGTAAACCTAATTAATTTGCTACATATTCGCAAAGGTCAGACTAACTAAATTTTGTCAAACAAATATTGAATTAATGTTACGAAATCATACATTACAAAAAAGACCATTCGAGGAAAAATATAGAATACTAATATAAAAAAATATACAATATCATCCCTGTTTTGATGCACATCTTATGTACCTTGGCACAATGGCCCAATTTGGCTTTCAGTAATTATTATGCATAAACTAAATGAACTGAAAAAAATGAATGACAACACATAACATGTATCAAACAACTATTTTTCTAAAATGTGTCATCTGTAGCTTTTTGCCCCATGGGTTAGGTAAAATGAGACAGTCAGAAGTCAAATCTATTTTTTTCAGTACAGTCAGAATCCGAACGTGTTTTTTTATTTTAAAGAGATTTTACAAAATAATAGCTACATTATTTAACCAATGTATACTAACTAAACGTAATAACATATACCTAAAAATTATATACAGGTATCATAAATTAAACGAAGGAGCTCAAAACCAAAAAATACTATCAACGAGAAATAATAGTTTTGGTATGAATAATGATACATTTCCTTTTATCTCCTGATAGCGAGGTCGTAAAAATTTAGGCGCTGGCTAGTTACAATCTTTTACCTTCTACTGTAAAGTAGCATTGTTAAAAAAAAATCTATACTGTGCTTGTTATTGAAATAATGATTGTGCGCCTTTTTAGCCCCGCCCTACCCTATATATGTACAGTAAAGCCCCGTGAAGACAATTTCCCAGGGGCAGGTTCAAAAAGACGTCTTAAGCAAAAAAGCGTATTATAAGGGATACTGACAATATGTTTCAAAATGCAGAGCATAATGTGAGAAATCGTATTAAGCTCGATTCTCTATTAAGTTTGATACAAATACATTAAAAAAATTCTATACAAATTTATTTCATTGTAATATAAACGTACTAAAGCTTTAGGAGTATGTATATTTTTTGATAAAAATACTACTAATAACTATTTCGTATGCACTTGCATCTGATATTTTCAAAATGAGATGAGTACACAAATAGAAATAAAATAATGTAATGACTATGCCGAATATGTATGTGCATAGAGGCAAATTGCAGAATCATGTTTTGGAAATCGTTCAAACACTATAATTCAAAAACGTGTAAGTGTGCAATGAAAAACATTCGCAACTTTATAAAGAAAATAAGTAAAACTGGTACATTTACACGAGTCTGCTTTTAAATAGCTAAACCAACATGGAATAAAGTAAGAATAACATCAAATTGACATTGATCGAAATGAATTAAAAATAGGGCATGTCAATAATATTCGGTGCACATTTTCAATTGTTTCAAGGGCAGCCTTAAATAACTCATTTCAAAGTCATTTCCTTCACTTTATTTGTTTCATCTACACCGGTCCTCGCCAAATGTGTTGAGATAAATGTGAAGGTAAATCGGTTCTAGGTTAGAAGTACGGCTCTAATTAATGTTATTGTATCGCTGTAACGAGTCGAGGTTTCGACGTCGGCATACCGAATATTATTACTATAATCGTTTTTTTGATTAAAGGTCAAGCAGACTGCGTTTGTTTTTGTTCATTTAAAAATATATGTAGTAAATAAGCATATATGTCAGTCAAATAATCTCAATGTCGATTGCTGTTAGATAAGATGCCGGCTACATAAATCTTAGGTGAACAAAATATTTACCCTTCATAGTTGATATAGTATTCGTTAGAAAATAATTACGCAGTAATGATATCTATTATTTTTTTATATTAATGCATTAGCACAAATTTCACGTGAAACGTACGATTATTAAAATAATTGCAGCATTGGTATGAAGTATGTGATATCAGTTTTCATGTTTCGGTCAAACACATTTAATTTTTTCTATATATTGTTGGAAATCACTGCTATAATTTAATAAATAATTTAACAGTACGTACAGATGGCGCAAGAATTTACTTAATGACGTATGTTAATAATAAATATAAGAAACTTTCAATTGGCGTGCGCTCTATCTAAATGTTTATATTAAGAGCTAATACTATTAGAGATTCATTTTTTATTCATTTGGAAGCATTGGCGCTCTTGGGAGCTAAGAAATTCGAAAATGTCCTTAATCGAAAATCCCGTTAAGACGATTTCCCAGAAACCAAAGCGCGTCTTAAGCAAGAAAGCGTATTGCGCATGATAGGGACAATATGATTCAAAGTTCAGTGTCCAAGCCTAAAATGGCGTATTATGCGGAAAGATATATGAACATAATCATCTTAACAGGGTTCTACTGTATATATATATATATATATATATATATATAAATATGTATGTATATACATAGATCTTTGTTATGTTAAAGTCATAGGGTATGCAAACAATAATATTAAACGGATATTATGTTTATAATTGATGAAATTGTATGGAATTTTTTGTATCAAAAATAATATCAAATAAACGCTTAAAAAAATAATTTAGGAATCTTAAAACAAAATTTTTGGAGACGTCTTAATTAGACCATCCATAACGACTTAGATTTACTAATTTTTTAAGAAGTAATAATAATCATTATTATGCCAATCTCAAAATCCACAAAATCAAGAAGTTATTAAATACAAACTAAATCGTAAATTGAAGAGAAAGTAGCCCGCAGATTTGAGGAGAAAAAAATATATTTAGCCCTAAATGATTTCTAGCAGGAAATCTCACAAGAGAGAAGTTATATTGAAGACTCAATGTGAGCACATGAACTCATAAAAATAGATTTTATTTCTAACTGTTCATTTAAAATAACACTTATCAAAATGACAATATAAATAGTCCTTCAAAAAACTATAATTTCTTTAGGAGAATTATAATAAGCCTACAACAAAATAGTCCTAAATTCATCAACGTTGAAAAAATAAGATTAAGTTGAATAAAAAAATACCAATGGAAATTCACAAAACTATCTGTTTACATTGTTATATTTATTACAAGATTTCTTTGTATTGCCAAAAGAAATATTTTATTACTCTGACTAGTAAACATGTGTTATCAAGCACAAAGACTTCTCAGTAAATTATTAAATACAGAAATGTACTACAAATGATGTAGAAAAAGCAATTATTGAATACTTGCTTTATCTCATGTAAAAGCACAAACTACAAAGGAAGGCAGCGAAGCGTCTGAAGAAATTGAAAACAGTACAATAAGAAACAAATGCTTGTAAGATACAATGCAAACTATGCCTTTTAATGACTATCGAATGGAAATAATATATATTTTGTTTACTGTAATTTAATGGAATAAATAAAGTGAAGAAAATAATTAATATAACTCTACTCTATACACCTTTGTTATCATACGACATCTGGAAACAATCTAAAACAATTGTCTACATTTGTGCTATAGAAACAAATTCACTTTATAATAATATATTCAAATAAACAAATAGGTATGTGTGATGTATAATATATATATATATATATATATATATATATATATATATATATATACATATATACATATATATATATACACCTATCCTTCTTTAACGAAATTTTTGAATGTTGCATTTACACGAAATCATAAACCGTAAAATATAATTTGTTTATATCTACAATAACATTTTTATTATTTTACTGTCAAAATACAACACTACAAAATGTATTTTACAGTTGCGAATTCTTAGTAAGTCATGTGTATGATAGAAATATGTATACAAAATGGGAACGTTTTATGATCAAAACTAAATTTTAGGTGTGTATAAGCTAGTTTGTTTGAAAAAGCATAATCGTTTCCAAACTTTGTTTTTAATTAGTGTTTATATACAATTGATAGAGTAAATTTATTCAAGGTGAGCAAATAACAAAATCATTTTTTACAAAATCTATATTACATGTAGAGTTCTTCTGTGGCAAAAGATGAAAATGACGAACTAGAGAGTAAAAGAAAGGTTATATTTTTACAAATCAATTTTAATTTTTAACTATAAAGAAAATGCAATATTTAGGACAGTTTTTGCATTTGCTTTATTATTGAAATAAATTGACGTTCTTATAATTTATTAAATGTGTTTGATATCAAATATATTAAAATTTATTTTTTGTTCAATGTATGCGTCATTTATCATATTAAAAAACAGACAAAGGGGGCTTTTTCATAGTGATTTTCATTTAGCACGTTTTTTTTTCATATAAAAGTGCATTTTTCGAGTTACACGGTTTTTATGGAACTTATTTTCCGTGTAAAACGAGGGATATGTATGTTCGAAAAAAATTATTTAAATAAATAAGAAAAAAAAATATAAAAAATAATTTATATGATTTAAGTAACTCGAATACGTAAATTTTAAGTAATAAGTATCAGCTTTACTTCTAAGTAATTAGTATCGGATTTACTCTATTTATTCAAACTGCGCTTGAATACATTTACCAACTCTAATTTTACAATGTATTTTTTAAAAAATATATAAATTTGAATAAATAATAAAAAAAACAGAAAATGTATGGTTTAAGTTACTGGAATACGTAAGCTTTAAGTAATCAGTGTCAGCTTTTATGTAATTAGTATCAGCTTCACTCTATATATTGAAAATGCACTTTTATTCATTTATCAATGCACATTTTACAACATATTTCCACAAAGAAAATTAAATGAATTTGAATGAATAATAAAAAATTATATAAAATAATAAGTATATTTTAAGTAACTCGAATACGTAGGTTTTAAGTGATTAGTAAGAGCGTTGCTTGTAAAAAAAAGTAGGAAAACTTCTGAATTTAATATGTTGTTGGAAAAGAGATAGTAAGAAACTCAAATTACACGATAGTTATAAATACACATTCTCAAAATCTTATTAATAAAATTATTATTTTTTTTAATTTCATCTTTAAAAAAATAACCAAAATCTGTTGGTTATTCATCAAGTGATTATCAAGATATTGATTGTAGGTAATTATAATATGCAAGAAAGAATGCACGGTTGCATTTCTACCTTAAATAAAGTATTGATGAAATAAATAAAGATAAATTCAGTATTATATATATATATATATATATATATATAAATTATATATATATATATATATATATATATAAATTATATATATATATATATATATATATATAAATATATTATACATGTGCCTAGGTAAGTGGTAAGTGGTATACATAATTTTGTACATAATAATCACGTGCGCTCCTTCTCCGTATAGTTCTGCTCTGACACATGTCTGATTGACTTAAATAAATAAAGCTTATCCTCATATGAAGAGATAACTCCAGTATCAATAAATTAATCACTTCATATTTACCAACGGCTTGTTGCTTTTTCGAAAAACAACTTCCTCGTGCGCCGTAACGTGCGCGACGAAATCAAATCGAAAAGAAAGTTCCATATATTTTCAAAATCACCACAACAACAAAAAAATTAATACACTCACATCACTTTAATATTCGCAATCCATATATGATACTCATTATTTCAGAATAAAAAGACATGTTTAAAAGCAATGTGAACACGTTAAATTTTAGACAAATAATTATGAGGAATGAGCAAATTTTTGTCGGTCTCTAGCAGCAACACATGTACATACTAATTTGCTTGCCTGACCATTAAAAAAATAAAGTAAATAAAAATTATACAAACATTAATGAGGAGAAGAAATATTTTCACTAATTGCGCGCTCGACAACGCATGCATCTATTATGTAAGAAATAGTCAATAGAGTTAATGACGCTTATATATGAACCTTTTATAGACCACATAGATTAAAAGCTAAATCACAATTTGGATTTATTTACGTGATAAGACAACTATAGTGCAAAGAATTACTATTGCGAATAAGTAAAAAGTAATAGGATAGAGCGGGGCGTAAAAAGGTACACTAGCCACCACCGATATCTCAAAAACAAGTTAAGAATTTTTTAATAACAATATTTGAAAGTAGAGGGGAAAAGATGTATAACCAAGCATCACCTTAACTCTTTAACGGCGCTATCGGAAGATAAACGCCAATATTTGAAAATCCATAATAAAAGTATTTTCTTTCGTTGTTAATTTTTTTGGTTGTGATCACTGTTGTTTAGTTTAAGAAACCTTAATATATTTTTTCAATTTACGTTATTTAAATGTATTGTTATTTTTAAGTCAGATTCAACTTTTTTTATACAACCTCTATGAAATCTTACACCTGGGTGGGGTAAAAAGGACCAACTAAACCTTACACCCAGACAAGGTGTAAGCAATAAAAAATAGTAATAGTAATAATAATAACAAAAATGAAAATTAAGTCTAAAAAAGCGATTATACAATACATAAATATGTATTCCAACTCAGCTGATGAATATTTCTGAAGAAATATCAGATCAAGGTTATATACAGTGTTATCCTTGTAAAAAATGTGCCTATGAAATTTATATTTTGCATTGTTTGTATATTGTAGCTATTATTTCGTAAAATCCCTTTAAATTCAAAATTAAGTCATTGAGTCTCTTTGGCTCCTGGTAAAAAGAACCAGGTAACAAAATTTGAAAATCAGGACATTTTTACAATGACGAATTTGCTGGGAGTTTTACTGAACAAAGTCAAATAGTTGTTTGATATGTGTTATTTGTTGTGATATAATTGGTTTGGTTTTCACAATATAATTACTCAAACTCAAATTGGACCTTTGTGCCCCGCCCTACTCTATATAATTTATTTACAACTCTTCGTTAGGCCTAATTATCAATTATAACGTTTAATTTGCTTATTATTGTGTAGAGTCAATTGCGTAAATAGATTCAATAGATAATATATAATATTATCAACACGATATAAAGACATTTATGATTAAGGACATTTAGTGCGTTGAGTTCATTAGAACCGTAAAACATATTGATAAGAAGTGATAAGTCAATCTGCTTGCATCTATATAAATAAATCATTTTAATAGCAATTAATAAATCAACGCAGCATGATAAAATATTGCTGATATTTTATTGGATAAAGTTTAAAAAAACAATTCATTTCAATCTGGATTTTTTTCATAAATAGCATTTGAATAAAACTATTACAGGCTATTTATGCATAAAGGGGGCTTGTTAAGACTATTTGCGTGTTTTCAACAATTAAACAATTAACAATTTAATAGTTACGATATAATAATGAAATTCAAAGGATTTTGAATGTATGGAGCATTGTAAATAATGTAACATTTAGCGTTAATTAATTTATGTAAAAGGTATGTATATGTATACGTTATATAGTTAGTTGAGTCTTGGATTTGTGTTGAGCTTGAAAAAAGGAATCCAATTGTAATAAAAAACCAAAAAGTTTTTATTACACACACACACACATATATATATATATATATATATATATATATATATATACGTGTGTACGTGCAAAAATACAAAGTCTATCCAGTTATATCTATTTAAAAATATTAGTTCTTCAATCTATTTTGTTCTATCCAAATATATTAGTTTTCCACTCTACATCGTGCGTCACGAACCAAACAATTTACAGGGTAAACCGTGAATTACTTTAAATAATGTAACTTTAAATTTATTATTACATTTGTTGGTTATAATCAGAATATGAGATTCCAGGAAAACAAACGTACATGCAAATCTGCAAACTGAGGCCTACATAGTTAACGAAACGCGTCCACAAGTTGAACGCCACATTTTGGATTTTTTGGATGGCCACCTTCTTGGTGGTTGTTATATGAATAATATATTTTATAAAAGTAAATTCCAGTAATTTTAATATTTTATAAATAAATGCTGTTATTACGATTATTGTGCTCTTAAAAATATTAATTTATTTGTGGCCCATCCTGTATAAGAATGTATCAACCATCATAGGTTGGAGTGAAAAACGAGTTCAAAAATATAACATTTACTTAAAAAATCATCTATCTAATATAATAACAATGGCATCCTTCCAACCGTAGTGAATAAATGTGGTGAAAAGCATATAAAATGGTATTTTTAATGCCGATGCGATTCGCATGGAGAAGTACTCGGCTCGAGTCCCGGTACTCTGTACAAAAATTGATTGTGAAAATTACTAACTGAAGAATTGAGTTGTGATACTGTATATAGACAAAGTCAAGAAATTTGAAATATAAAGTAAAAAATTTGATTAGGATAAGGTATGAAAAATAATGTCTGAAAAATGTTATAAAACACTGAATACTACATAAAAAGTTAATACAGAAAATAAGATGAAAATGTAAGTGGCTAGATGCTCTATGTAAGCGAGATCAATGAATATATAAAAAAAATATTACATATATATATATATATATATATATATATATATATATATATATTAAGAACCACCCTATATATATGTGTGTGAGTGTGTGTGTAAGTATATATTTACACGTAAATCTTCTTAAAATTGGTAAATATAAATAAATCAGGAAAATTTTCTGGCTTTCTTATCGGTGTCGAAGTGTGGTCAATGTTTACATGTCGATACAGGAGACAAAACTGCATCGAGGCGAAGACGCATTGTTATCAATACAAAACAAATGGAATATTTTAGGTATAATATGATTAGTACACAGATCTATTGATCACGATCCACAAACAAAGGAATATCCTTGACAGGCGCCACTGGGCATGTGTTGGTATATTTAAACGTTGTACCCAAACGAAGTTGAAATATATGAGGCAAATAAATGCAAATGAGTAATGAAGATACTTAACGTTACAAATCTCAGGTAATTGACTTGGCAAACAATCCATCGAGAAAGACGCATTCAACGTCGGATTTTTAAACCGTTCGGTATTTGCTTGCGCTACATGTACATTGTTTAAATTTGATTAAAGCGAAATGCTGTACATTAATCATACAATTGTTCCCGATATTGGGAAATAACTGTATTTAATTTCTCTTATGAGTGAATCAGCCTTGTGAAACGCTTATTAGTTGACTCTATACCACTGCTTTATGAAATGATTAGTGAAGTATTTATTGATTTCAATTACCACTCATTATTGGTAATGTAAGATTTTACTATACTGAAGCAGAAACTTCTCATAAACTCCGAAAGTCACCAAAACTTCGAACTTTATTATGAATTTATATGAACAAAAATGAACACAGATGCACATATACGCATATACATATAGACATATAATAATAGTAATGGGTAGTACTGCAATAGGGCAAATCTGTGAGCTGAGCTTAATGAGTTGAACTCCAACTCAATTAAGACAAAAAATAGCGTGAGAGATTTCCAATTGCCATTCCTCACCGCAGTGCCCGAAATGGGTTATTTTCAATTAACGACCTATTTTTGATCTATATTTTCAAGTAAAAATTGACATCACTACTGCTCGATGTCGGGTTGTACAGAGCGGGGTTCGAACTCACGACCTCGTCCACACGAAACCGTGAGCTTAGCCATTACACCACGGAACCCACACAGACATATATCTACGTATGAAAATATCTTGATTGCTTTTTCAACGTTGAAACATATTTGAAATAATGAAGGTTAAAAGAAAAACTTTTATTGATTTTAAATATTTATTGATTATACGTTTCGACACTCTATGTGTGTCATCATTCAGTCGATAAAACTAGGACAAAAACAAAAGCTTAAAAGACTAATAATAGTTTTAAAAGAATATTTTTAAAACTCCAAACAAAAAAAAAACAACATAACTAATAATTTAAATCAAAAGCTAAAAGATTGCACATAATGCTTCATAGGCAAAAAGATGCTTACCCGTGAACTATCGAAAAGAAAGTGATGTTATTCTTCCAACCTTTTTATTAATTCAATGAATAGGCTGCAAATGATTTCCAATATAAAAATAAACAACCATAAAGAAAAAAATCATTTTAAGAATGTCTGCCATCAGATTTAAATATGATGAATTATAATATAAAGCATTGAACTTTCATAGAAGCCAAATTAAAAATCAAATTACTTATTCAGACACCATTACCGACCTTATTTTCGTACAATTATCAAATAATGATTGCTATAAATAGTTATCAATAAAGCATTTAAATAATATATTTTTCTAAATTCTGTTTTTGATAATTAAGATTAATAAACACACTTGTGTTTATTAATCTGCGATTCTAATCTTTCAATGATATGACGGATAATATAATCAATAATTTAATAAAGATCATATAATCTTTGAAAATTAATCTAATCCAATAAATTTAAAAAGTCACGTTCTTCATTACAAAATCTGAATAAGTAGATAAAATATTTTAATTTGACTTACCCGAGATGAAAATAGAAACTGGCTATATATTTGCACTTAATTATTTGTAAATATGTGTTATCTAACATGAATAATTAAAATGTCATGATGTTTATTAATTTGCGTTTGAGAAGCAAATATTCCTTGTACGATAGGAGGTCAGAGATATCGTATCCAATTTATGATTAGTTTGCAATAGGAAGATAGAGAATTTAATATTCATCGGATCTAGAGTAATTGCTCGGTTTAATCTTGGAAATAATATTCTTATCACTGCTACTTACGGATGTAAAGAATATATACTTCAAATTGAATATTAAATAGAGTAGAACAGGGCTTAAAGGTCCGTATGTAAAAAGGTCCACCACCAATATTTCAAAAAAAAGTGAAGTTACTAATTTTTTAACAACATTTAACAGGCATTAACACCAACATCATATTGTCTTAAAAAATGTATTTTATTTTGATTGACAATAAAACTATGCAAAAAAAAAATAACAGGGAAAGAGATACATAAATAGCCATCATCTTGATCCTACGACGTTGCTATCGGGAGAAAAACGGCAATGTTTGAAAATCCATGACAAGAGTATTTTCTTTCGTTGAGTTTTTTGGTTGTGAGCACTGTTGTTTAGTATACGAGACCTTAATATAATTTGTAAGTATAAGTTATTTAATTATTTTATAAGATGTGTATGGAGTAAAAATTGGAATCTTTACACTGGAAAAGGTGTAAACAATATAAGATAGTAAATGAAAAAGTAAATTAAAAGTAAAAAAGCTATTTCACAAGAGTAAATTTAATAAATAGTTATTCCAACTCTGCTGATGAATATTTATCACAAAACATCAGATCAAGGTTATATACATGATTATTTCTATAAGAGATAATACTATAAATATACCCATGAAATTTATATTTTGCATTGGTTGAATAATGTAGCTATTATTTCGTAAAATCCATTTAAAATTAAAAATAAGCCATTGGACCTGTTTACCCCCTAGCCGTTCCATTTTACCCCGCCTATTTAAAAAAAAGACCAGATGACAAATTTTTGAAAAATGGAACAAAAAACGCTTCTACGATGATGAATTATCTGGGAGTTTTACTGTACGTAGTCAGATAGATGTTCGTTTGATATGTGCTATTTTGCTGTGATATATTTGGTTTGGTTTTCACAATATAATTGCTCCAAGTCAAAATGGACCTATGTGCCAGACCCTATCCTATATTTTAATTTAATTTAATTTTGTGTATAAATATTTCATGTAATGTAGTTCATTTAGTATAGTAGTAGTAAGTGTAAAAAAATGAAATAAAAGAATGTACATCATAAATAAATCTTTGTGCCAACTTGTTCAAGAGGAAATTTTGTCGAAAAGTAACTTAAACATGAGGACTAAATGAAGTACAAACAACGCATTGCAAAGATGAAAGAATTGCATTTTCAGCGGTCTTTGAAGCATGTTCAATACAAAAAGTAAATGGAATTCCCTCGAACAACAGACGAAACTTTCGACACCGAGAAAATGAGGTTGACTCAAACACAAAGAAATTCAAATATGACGTATAAACCTTTAAATAACGAAAAAGCACCTGTATGGCAGCTACTGCTAAAACCTGCATCACGTTACGGTTCCAGCCGAAATCTCCGGATGTAAGACTCTCCAAAATATCCGCGAACGTCATGATAAATATTACATCACTTTCACACACGCACGTAATACTGATTTAGATTAAAAATATATAAATATAAATATGTAGGTTTTTTTTCACTTTCACTATAAACTTTGAAGTCACATAAAAAAGTCAACGATTAGCATATACACTGATATTGTTGAAATAAATTAAATTAATTTTAACTAACATCGTCGACTGCATGGGCTGTCTTTGTAAATTAAACAGATTTCACTTTATGTTCGACACGGTAAAAACAATTGGTACACGCGGTCAAGATGTGTTTTCAGTCTGCCGAATGAGTTGCTTCTGATCTCGCGACGGAGAGTTAAATGCGCTATCGCTGTGATGATTCTCCGCTACCATGTGTTCGGCTTTCGGCATATGTAGCGTGGCCTGGCGTGCGACGTGCGACTGTGGGCGCTGACGCGTCACGCGGAGTCAGACGATTCGGTCGTCGGAAACGTTCTAAAAATCTGATACCGACGAAAGCCGCAGAATGCACGGTGAAGTAGCTGAAGTACTTTCAGAAAAAAACATGCACGCACATTTTTTTATATATAAAACATATGTATAAGAAATATTTTAATATATAATGTATAATGCATAGCCTTAAGGCAAATTGCTGGAACATCCAGTACCGTATTTAATTTTTTTTGAAAATTTTGAAACAAATAACAAATAATATTAAAAAATTGTGAATCTTTTGAAATAATTAGACTTTATAAATTAGTTAGTAATTTTTTTAAAAATTCAGACTTTTTAAAATTTTAAAGGGGTATTCTACTGTAGAGCGATAAATCGTAGGTCATTTTTAAAGTGTCGTAAAAGAAAGCAATAAATGTTTTTACTATCCATTTTTTTACCATTTGTTTATTAATATTATTAAAATATAAAACAAAAATTAAAAAATAAAAAAGTTGAAAATTGTAAAAACTGTCAGCTGATAAAATGGGTGGTCTCAAAAAATTGGCACCTCAGTCTTGACATGATTTCAGCCCTCCTAGCCATCGGAAATGCAAAAATTAAAAAGATTATTAATCTACACTGATGTCGCAATCGCCCGAACTAACAATGAGTAAAAAAAATATTTTTACAAATTGGCGACTGTTTGAAAAAAAGTGTTTTTTTACTGTTTTTTCGAGTTTCTCGAATTCTTTAAAAATAGTAAAAATTGGAATTTAGGGATATTCCTAGTTCGGGCAATAAATAGGTCTATAAACAAGACTCTCTGAACATCTCAAGTGAATCGGTCGATTAAAACTCGAGAAATCGTGTCAACAGTACTGAAAAAGTCTGTTCTGAGAAAAACGCATTTAAAGTTTTGCGTGAAGCCAAACCAGTATAGAGACCGAGTCAGTAAAATGCCTATATCTCCGAAAATAATTCAAATTTTCAAAAACCTTCTCGTACCCATTTTTTAGATAGTTAGATTTTTAAAATGTGAAATAAAAAAAATCGATTTTTTTGAATTTCTACACTAGAATACCACCTTAATTATTTAGAAAATTTGAAATTTTTATCAAAGCAATTCCGCTGCGTAGTGTTTTAGCGCTGCGTCGCTGCTTAGCTATTATCATAAATCTTAGTACGGAACCCATAGAAATGTAAACAAAATTTGTGCTTATCATTAAAATCTATACAAAATATCTGACAATTTAATGCACATGAGACTAATGATCATTTTTGACCGGCAAAAGATATGTTTTTAACGTTTCAAAGGTAATGAGCAAACAGTGCAAAAATTAAAAAAAAACAAAAGCAATTGTTTTGTCAACACAAACAAACAGTTTTTTGAATCATTCAAATCGGATGCTTAATTCTCTCAAAAACTGCCATTTTTTGTACATTTAGCTCTGTATCTTCAAAATGCCTGGACTTGCCTTTGCCTAAAACTAATCGCTACTTCCCCCAATCATTACAAATTGAATGTTTTTTAGATCATTCAAATCGGATACTCCGTTCTCTCAAAAATTCGATTTCTACTTTCTGCACTCTTTGCTCCGTATCTCCGTAACGGCTAGGCCTGCCTTTGCCAAAAACTAATCAGCAAGTCTCCCTATCAATAAGAATCGAATGTTTTTTGAACCATTCAAATCGGTTGATCCATGCGCACTAAACACACACACATCCATTTTTTCTGAGGTATGCCAAATGTTCAGAAACCTCTGAAACGTGAAGATATGCAAAAAATGCCATTTTCGATTTTCGGTCTATTACTATAACTTATCCTACGGGAAGTTGAAAATGTCATTCGGCAGTCAAAAATGATCATTGCCTTAATCAGACATTAGCACATAAAATTATAAAATATTTTATAGAGATTTTAATAATAAGTATAAATTTTGTATACATTTCTATGGGTTTCGGTACCAATGATTGTCCGCCAAATTGCGACGCAAGGCTTACCCGTTTCGATATTTTCTATCTCCAGAACAGCTACGCAGCGCGATTGCTTTGAAAAAAAAAATCAAAAATTTTTGAAAGATTTTAAATTTTTAAAAAATTTAATTTTTGGAACGGGGAGTTTCAGCAATTTGCTTTAAGGTATGTTGCTACGCACCACTAGTTGATTATTTGAATTTGTTTTTTCTCATTATCTTACATAGAAAAATTAGAACGAGAGATTAGAATGAAGTTCTGTGTTCTATATAAATTAGTCACTTAATAAATGCAATACGGATACATGCAACAAAAGTAGAATCCATATGTATGATTGACGACGTTACAGTCGTCCCGTGTCATGTAGCGAATCATCTCTATACTCGGAACGGTGCGGCACGGAGGTGTGTGCTACGAATTATCTCTACTTGATACTCTAAGCCGCAGCTAGACGAATCGAGTGCGACAGAGTTTCTACAAATCTCACGCTGCCTGATTATATTGGATTAAAACTTCACATTAGGGAATTGCGAGCTAGATTAATGCAACCTATTCACTTTCAAGTCAGAGCTAACAATTAATTATTAAGTGCTTCGTACACAAAAACAAATAAATATTATCAATGATGAGGATGAAGATACATTAAACCAACAAGATTGAAATGATTTATAATTTATAACATTTTTTGTTTTTATTTTAGAAAATAAATCAAAGTCGCAGACAAGGTCAAATTGTTAATGGACACACAGTTTAGGTTATCAATTTGTTTTATATTGTTTGTTGTTATATATTGGTGATTTATTAGCAATTACTTCTGATAAAATACTCAACAAAATAATGATATTGCAATTGTAAGATGTTTGGCGGCTAATTTTGAAGATTAGTGATAGATTTATTTCACTATATTAGGTTTGAATTGTTAAAATCAGGAGTTAATTTCGCTTGATACTCTACAGTCTTAAATAATTTAACCCTCTATGAGCCCGTGTAACTTTCAGGTCACATTTCAAATTATTCGAATTTTTTTCAAATAACTATAGATTTCTTCGTAAGATGATGCATAAGTTTTAACACACTATTAGCGGGTATCCAAACTGATATTAAATATAAATTATACATCTTTGAAATTTGTAGCAATGGGATTTAAATCATAAAACAGTTTATTTTACAAAATTAACAAGATAGTCGTACAACACAATCAAAGTATAAGAAGGCCTCTTCAATGCTATTGGAACTCATTTTATTCAAATGTTTGATACACAAGTGTATACAACTGTTTTTACAAGATTTTAGTAAATTTTATCTAGTTTTTGATAATGTAAACAAATTATTAAGCCCAAAATGAAAATTAAAAGTTATTTGAAGAAAAGTCAAAAATGTTCTAGCAAATTATCAAAATACTGAAGTCTGCATTTCAACTAAGAATGATTTAAAATTTTGATACCCAAGTGTATATAACAGTTTTTATAAAATTTTGGTAAATTTTATCTAGTTTTCACTTATAAACAAACAAATTATATAGTATCAAATGAAAATTAAAAGTTATTTGAAGAAAAGCAAAAAAATGTTCTCAATTTGTATAATGCAAATTATGGTTATACTAAAGTCCGCGTTTCAACTACGGATTATTCAAAATTTCAATATCGAAGTGTATATAACAGTTTTTACTAGATTTTAGTAAATTTTATCTTGTTTTCGCTGATGTATATACAACAAAGTGTCTGGTGCAAAATATCCAAAGATTTCAAAAAAATACAAAAAAAAAATGACCAAAATTCATGTTCTGCTAAATATACTACTCGAAAATAAATTTTTCAACAGGTTTAATCAAGTTTTTCTTACGTAAGTGTATACATCAGTTTTTACTAGAATATAGTAAATTTTATCTATATTTTACTAAAGTATACAAATTAAAATGATTGGGATGAAAATTTCAAGTCGTTAGAATAAATGTAAAAAATGTCCTAAATTTACATTAAAATGCCCCCCAATCCTCGAGATAAGTATTTTTACCCGCCCCGATTATAGGTGTTAATTATAAAGCATTTTCAGGATAACCAATATCAATATTTATGACTTTTGCTAAGCTTTTCAACCTAAAATAACATTTTCATACACAGAAGTGCAAACATTATAGACCGCTGTGACTTGAAACGAGAATTTTTTGTTCTATTTTTTTGGATGTAAAACAAAAATTCGGGCTATAAAAAGTTAATTATCTATATGTGTTAGTATAATTAGACTATTCGTTATTAGTCGAAAAATCAACATAAAAAAAGCACATCACTAAAATAATACGTTGCATTAAGTATGTTTTAATAAAGAAGAGAAATCGACCAGAGATCAATTTTTTTATGTGACAAATTTTTATTATTACATTTTCTGTAATAGTAATGAAATATTATTCATGCAGTAATGCCGGACAAGAGCTATTTATACTTGTACCTCCATCTACATTTTTAAGTGAAATCCGACATCACTACTGCTTGACATCACGCTGCTCGAGGCGGGTATTGAACCTGGGACCTTTGACCCTTTCTGATTCAAAACCCGTAGCTCTAATCGCTCATCCTACGAGTGAGCCCATACTCAGAATTTAAAGTGTAAAAAATTTTCACTGCATGACTATCTATATAGATAAATGTATTGTCTACGATTCGTCATAAAAAAAAGAATGATATGGCAATGATATATGGCTTCCAAAGAACATCATAAAAAAAACCCGCTTGTTCTTTTAAATTAAACCAAATTTTGCATGGTAACTAGAGAATACATACTAGTTTAGTGACATTTATATAACAGAAACGTTACATGCTGTAATAAGTAAAAAACCTGTTTTACTTCTAACACTCATGTCAATTACATGAGTCAAGAAAAAACCGTGAGGCGATAAAAGTTTTCACGTCGCCATGTTCCGTGTCGATGTCGATGTCGATGTCGTCTGACGAAATAAAAATACATATAAAATATAAAAATACATACTCTCCAAGGGGATTTAGGATAGCTGTAGCACTTATGTGGCGAACAGCACGTACATGTCTGATGAGTGACACATATCGTGCGAATATCTTCGTACGCCAGATTGAGGAATTCCTAGTTGTGGGGGCATTTGGTGTTTTCTGATTAGATCACTATAAAGTATGACAGAAACGTGACTATCACATGCGAGACGAAATATTTTGAGAAAAATCTACAGACACAAATGTATCTGTATGTCGTTTTGTGTTTCATAATGAATTTAAGCAGAACGCCCACTGGGTGGACTATAGTCGGCTAATTATATCTTTCTTGATATATGTACTTGAACAGTAGTTATTGGTACTTTATGAAACAACACCAATACTACACGAAAATAAAAATTAAAAAAATAAACAAAAATACTTAATTTTTCTTGAAAAATATTTGCCACGAAGAATCAATATATGCACAACTAAACTAACGGGGCGTCCATTAATCACGTGAGCGATTTCAAAGGATTATTGGATGATTTTGATTTTTTTTTAATTTCGTTTTTTTTAAATTGAGGTAAAAAATAAATGACGGTAATAACTTACTAGACTATATCATCCCCCCACATAGTATTTTGTGATTCTTTGTCAACCCTCCCTCTCCCCCTTTAAGGCTCAAGTAATTAACAGACGCCCCTAAATTGTAAATGTGTTATACATCAATGGTATTTTGTGTACAGAGTCAACCATCCCTTTGACACCGCGAGTGTGTACCGTGTAATATGGAAACCGCGCTATAAAAACTCAGAAATAACGTAACGCAGGGTAATTTATAGTGCGTTCTATGCAAACCGGCTATCGCGTTGTATGAGAAACTAAGAAGTTTCTTACTGCACTATATCTATATTTTATAAGAACTCTCAATTCAAATAAAAACTATTTATAAGGACATTTGTATTTGTTGGTATTGCTGCAATTTGTACTAATACTGATTTGTACAAATCGCAGAATTTGTGAAAATAATGAAAAAAATAACATTTATAAGACCACAGTTAAAAATATTAAGACTTTTTGTTGAACTGTGAATTCAAATTTTTTAAAATTGGTCGACTGAGAGGCGTCCTTTAAAAAAATGTACTAAAGCGTGTTGGCAAGTTTCATCAAAAGTTGGCGTCATCAGAATTGTAAAATGGTAAAATACTCGATAATTTTATTTTTAAAAACATTCTAGTAAAAAATAAAAATCTAAATATTTTTTTTATATGTAACAGATAATCAGAAGTAACTGTTTTTAAATAATTTTAACATCTGTTGCTTTTGCTAGGTGACCCATAATAAAAGTTTATGATAGCTCACAAACCCTCGACTAGCTATCATAAAATTATAGAAAATACAAAATCAGTTAGATCTGGACAAATCAACACCGAAACAGGATCGAAAGGTTATCCAGGTTTTTCCCCTGGGTAACCTGGATAAACTTTCGATCCCTTTTCTTATACATATGTTCCTCAAAATTATAATCCAAAATAATAACGGATTGTAATAATAAGGAATAGGTATAAATTTAAAATAAAAGCACAGAATAAAGTTTTATATTAAAAATAATTAATTTCACACACTGTTCTTGAAAAGCCATAAAAACACAAAGTGTTCCAATTTTCATTATATCCCATCAGTATTCAAGCAACGAAAAAAGCTTGGCAACATTATAATTAAATTTATGAATTATAAAGCAAATTTATGAATTTGATTCACCAAACATTTACAGCTAGACTTAAAAAATATTATGTACAAAATTAGGAGGCAATGTGAGTATTTTGTTTATAAAGCAACTCTAGAATAAGATGTAGCTTTATTTCAAAATTTCGCCGTATATTTCTAGATTGCCAAGTCATTTTGATGACGCATCAAAATGCATTTGCTAATCTTGTATTATAAAAACAGCAATAAAACCATTTCACTCATGAGCGACGAAAAGCAACACACAATGCATTCCGAATGCAAAATAATATTCCGAAAATAGACTACAGGTCATCGTTCATTCCAACAATACAATGGATCAACAATAGAGTATTATTTGAGTTGAGAACCATTGATATATCGTAGGTCATGTATTGCGTACTAGACCTGACAGCAGACAAAACTGTATCGAATTTTAGAAGAGAAAGTACGATGTTAAAAGCCTCTGAGCTGCATTACAGAGATCATATTAGCATAATGATTCATCGCCATTCATCGAGAATTTCGGTGCCGTAAAACACTATGTTGGCCATTTCGCAATTTGACACTGGTAACACAAAACTTAGAAGCTTTTAAAAATTCTTACATAAATTATTGTGAGAATTATAAGTAAATATTTTATTTAAAATATCTGCCTAAAATCGTTATGCAGAGCGCGTTATATAATTATTTGCATTTAGATTGTATGAATTAAGCAATGTATTATTATTATTAATGTATGGAAAAAAATAGTTGTGGGATTTTCAGTGCTAATATAACTCCAATTATGCAAGAACTCATTTAATTAATACAAATACATATACTTTTTTTCAAATTTATAGTCATTAGCATTATTCACGTTCATAAGATGTATTGAGCACTACGTATTACTATGAACGACTTTATTAGTTGGAAATAAATTGATTGTTCTGCTTCTGAGATATAGTTTATCTTTATTACTTATAGGACAACCCCATGGTTGCCTTTCTAATTGGAGTATTGCAGCAATGCCTCGAAGATCATATAGCCTGTTTTTATGATTTGACTTAACTAACTACGTCGGTTTTTTAGATGGCAACCACATCTTATAATCACACAAATAGTTCTCATCTCTATGTATCAATTTTGTAAATAAGACATTAAAGTTTTGATTAACAAAAATAAATTATAACAAAAAAAAATTCTCTATATGTACGATGGACTTTTTATTGATGCACAATGCCGGGTAATAGCTATTTTCACGCGAAAACATATTTCTATCTATATTTCCAAATAAAAACCGATGTTACTACTACTTGACATAAGGTAGTCCAAAACGGGTATCAAACTTGAGACCTCTGATTGAAATCCCATAGATCTAACCTGTAATCAACGAGTGCGTTTAAATATACAATATACGAACGTGAATTGAAATAAATTGAAAGTTTGTTTCCATTCAATTGCAAGTATATGCAATTTCAGTACATAATAATAACAATAAAATCATGGATAGTATTGCCCTAGGGCTTGATTCAGGAAAGAACAGTGCTAGAGATTTCCTATTGCCATTTCACACCGCAGTGCCCGAAATGGAATTACTTTGGAAATTGGAAACATTTTTTAGATCTATATTTTCAGGTAAAAATGGACATCGCTACTGCACTATGTCAGGCTATCCAAAACGGGATTCAAATTCACGACTCCGCCCACACGAGTTCGTGAACTTAACCATTACACCATGGAAGATCTTTACATAATAATACGAATTATTATTTTATTCATGACATCTCTTAATAATGATTGATGTCATACTGTAAATCAGCTTTATAATGCGAAATTACCTCCGACTTTACTCATACATAGTTGACTAGTTAACTGCAATTGACGAATATACACGTTATGGAAAAGTGAGAAAAAATATGAATTGAAAATTGAAAAAAACTAGTTGGTATTGGTTTTTTGTCTTGAGGCAAGTTACATAAAGTTCCCGATATATGTAAATAATAGACTTAATCAATAAAAAATAAATTAATTAATGAGTGAATAAAAGTATTCCGAGTGGATTTATTACACATAATTGAAAACGAACGAACACATTAACTCGGAGTATTTTCTAAAAGCAAATTTTAAAAAATTCCGTAGAACTTTAATGGTTTAGTATGTTCATAAGACCAAGTACTCGGTCGTTATACTAAGTAAATCGTCTAATTTTAATTTTAACTAGCTGTAAGTGGAATTCTGTCTTAAGGCAATTAGGGCATCGTGCCTTAAGGCAAATTGCTGGAACTTCCCGTACCAAAAATTATTTTTTTTAAAAACGATTAAAATTGAAAAATTGAAAAAAATTTACTTCGAAAAAATAAGATTTGAGAAACTATAAATTGGACAAAAAATTACTTTTTTTTGAAAAAAAAATTTTTTTTTTTTAAAAAATTTTTATAATTTTATTTTTTTTTATTTTTTTATTTTTAAATGTTTTCTTTATTTTGACATATTTTGGAAGATCTGAACTTGTTTTTCAGAGCAATCGTACTGCTTCAACTGCATAGAGACGAAATATAAAGCGCGTAAGCGCGGCGTCGCTGTCTAACGGGTAAACATTGATACGGAACCCATAGGAAAATAAACAAAATTTATACTTATTATTAAAATCTCTATAAAATATCTGAAAATTTGATGTGCATATGTCTAATGAACATTTTTGACCGCCAAATGGCATTTTTTTTAACTTTTTTCGTTATATCTCCGAAACCGCTAGACCTGCCTTTATGAAAATTTGATCAATTCTTCATCTTGTCAATACAAGTAAAATGTTTTTTGAATTATTAAAATCGGACGCTCCGTTCTCTTAAAAACTGAATTACCGTTTTCGGCACTTTTTGCCCCGTATCTCCGGAACGGCTAAACCTGCCTTCGCCAAAAACTAATCAGCACGTCTCCTTATCAATACGAATCGAATGTTTTTTGAATTATTCAAATCGGTTGAACCGTGTTCCCGAAATCGTCGACGAAAATTTGTATCCGCACATACATACACACACGCACACACACACACACACACACACACACACACACACACACATACATCCATTTTTTCTAAGGTATGCCAAAATATTCAGAAACCTCTGAAACGTAAAGATATATAAAAATTTTCATTTTCGATTTTTTTGCGATTACTATAACTTACCCTACGGGAAGTTAAAAAACGTAAAAAAAACTACTCTTTGATGAATTTTAAAAATTAAACTACTTGTCGCAAGGCCGTAATATTTCAGTAAGTTCTATAAGACCATGATGTATATAGTCAAAAAAAAGTTCCATAACAATTGGCTTCAATTTTTTTTAACAGTTAATTACAAGAAAACGGCTCGGTAGATTTTCACCTAAAACTAATCTTTTTCATTCATTAAAAACCGATATCACTATTGCTTGATATCTCCGAGATAGAAATTAACTTTAATGCAGATTATTTTAATTCTCTATTCCAATGCATAAAGGTAGTTTTTCCATAAATTGCATGCCCATATCGTCTATAAATAAACTCCATTTACATGCAACACCTTAAATAAGTTTATGCCTATCATTGTATTTACTTTGAAGGTAAATTAAGTTATTTGTTCTTTTCAAAGTTTAGACAATCGCAATTCATATCAGCATAAATAAAATTAAACAAATGTACCTACATAGATAATGTCATTATAAAATAGAAAATATGATAAAAAATTCCGTAATCCAGGAACGACAAATGATTACAACAATTGCAAATAATTTGAATTTAACTACATATTAGAATGATTCAGTAGCTCTGCATGCGTATGGAAAATTTCAATGGTCACATTAGTTTTCCTGCGAAAACAACATCATTGACGATGCGGCCTAATAGTGGCAGCAAGGTTCGTGCTTATTAATCCAATTCGGAATGAAGCGTGCGCTCCGACCAAAACATGATTGTGACAAATATGTTTATTCTGAGAGCTTAGACAGAGATCATCAGAGTTAAATGTCAAGTAAAACAAATAAAGGAACCTTTGAAGAAACGGAAACTGAATATTTAGTCTTGAAAACACGTCTATATTTACATCCAATCCTATTATTGATGGTGGTTCCGGTCCAAAAACCAGAAATTTTGATAAAGATAGATAGATAGATAGAAAGATAGATGATTGGATTAAAAATATTTTTATAAATTTGTATGTATTTTGATAATATTCACATGTACTCAAACTGTAAATTAAAAAAAAATTTTCATCATCATATTTTAAAGTAGAAAATATTAGAAGCACCCATGTGTGTCCCACATTGACTGATCCACCAAGACTCCAATATATATAACCACCAAGACTCCAATATAAAGTAACAGTCGAAATCAGAAGACTTACATCCAAGCATAAGACAAGACTGTAAAACCACCTGAATCAACTTTTTAAAAACTTGCTTTCCTTAAATATCACCAGAAGACTTAAAAAAATAAACCACTTAGAATTAGCATAATTAACATGTATTTATTTTGTTATTATTTTTTCTGTTTCTTTTTCCAATAATTTTCAACTCAAAATGACTACCAGTGGGTGGTGTTTTGATATATTATTTCCAATAATGTTCTACTTAAAATAACTGCCACTAAGCAGCGTTTTAAAATATTATTTTATAAATTAGTCAACAAAATTACATGGAAAGAAATCAGTTCACATACACACACATACTTTTTTCAAAGATGGTCTCAATGGCTTGAAATGCAGAGAAAACATAAAATTAGCAAATCGTATTTTTTGATAAAAACAAGCTTTCCCACAAGTTAAAAATTTTGTGAAAAAAAACAACTAACTACAAAGATTTATATTTATATTCAATCTTGTTATTGATATAGTCGTTCCGGTCTAAGAACCAGCAATTTTGATATAGATAGATGATTAGATTAAATATATTTGTATAAGTTTGTAGGTATTTTAAAAATATTCATATGGACTCAAACTTAAGTTTTTTTTAAACAAACAAAGAATATTTTTTTCATTTTGAACAAAACTACTAACTGTTACTGACTTACTTGAGTTTATAAGAAATTAAAAGTAAAATGTGGAATATAGTTTCTTTTCTCTAACCTACTTCTTGATTTATTAGATAAGTTGAATGAATAAATAAAACATTTCAGACTTCTAAACAAAATCCTCGAGGATATAGTACGTAGTGTACTTTTCTTCAGACAATTACTATATAAAATTACTCTTGCGACTTCTGTTTTCTACGAGAATTATTTATTTTGCTATTTAACTTTGTGATCCTTTCTGGTTTATATCAAGAATAATCTGCATACTCGTATAAACTCGTTTAAACCATAATTAACAATATGTATATTAATTATAAACTATTAATTGTATAAGAAAACTTTCTTTCATAAAGATAAAAAAATATCGAAAAAAAATTATAAACGTGTGTGTGTTTATTGTCAATTAAAATTTTAATTAAAAATATTCTAATTCCATGTTTTGTTCTTCTTGATATGATTTGCTGACATTATAACACCTTTCTTGTTAAGACGTGAAAATATTATTGGATTTTTTAATTCGACACATTGGCTGCTAATTATCTCGAATAATATGGATACAGCATTCTTTTTTGAACTATTTATTAAATATTTTAATTTTTTCCCGAAAACCAAATTAGACATTTCTTCTGACCAGAGTTTCTGACCAAACATTCTGACCGAAGATTCTGACTAAAGATTTTGACTAAAGACTCTGACTAAAGATCCTGACTAAAGATTTTGACCAAAGTTTCTGACCAAAGTTTCTGACCAAAGTTTCTGACCAAAGTTTCTGACCAAAGTTGCTGACCAAAGTTTCTGACCAAAGTTTCTGACCAAAGCTTCTGACCAAAGCTTCTGACCAAAGCTTCTGACCAAAGCTTCTGACCAAAGCTTCTGACCAAAGCCTCTGATCGAAGTTTCTGATCAGAGTTTCTGATCAGAGTTTCTGATCGGAGTTTCTATCCAGAGTTTCTGACCAACGTTTCTTATGGAAATAACATGGGTTAAATTCCATTTGTTGTTTAGAATTTTATAACTTAGCGACAAGTCAATTAAAATTTCGAAAATAACATTGTATATATTCGTATTATATTTTAATCATAAATGAAAAAAATACAACAAAAATGTAATATATTTTATAAAATAAGTATTTACTTAGGAAGAAATACCAAGAAACTTTGGTTTGCGTGCGGACTATCTTAAAGTTAATACTAATTGTAAGAGCCAAAGTTTCCTGAGAATTTGTTTTATCAATTTGGAAGCATTTGAGTCCTTGGAAGCAAATAAATTCAAAAATATCTATATTAAAATTAAAAGACCACCCTAATATATACTGAACCAAATTAATAACTAGTTCGATTAGTTGTCCTTAAAATTCACGATCTTGATTTTGGACTTGATTATTTCCCCTTTTGTGTGGCGTATATAGTGACCTACAATAAAAGTAGCAATCTTCTATTTCTGCGTATTATATTCAGTTTGAAATCTATTTTACAATTTACTTTACGATGGATTTTAACGATCGCCTGAATGGATAGTTATACGTTCTGGCTCATAAAAACTACTGAGCTATGTGTGTTTTAATTTCAACGTTGAAATTGCTTTGAGAGTATTTAAAACGCGTAGTGCGTAGATGGATGTTGACAGCTTGGTGACATATTTCGTTCATGTCAAATATTTATATTCGTAAAAACTATTTGCATCGAGTAATTAAAAATTCAATAACTGCTTACATATATTTTTGTGTATACATATATACTGGACATTTAATTGAACTGAATTTTTGATAAATATTAGAACTCGGTATGTGCCATCAGATTATCGATTACATTTATTATATTGATATTGCTTCTAAGATATGAATTGTTAAAATAAAGTATCGTTATATATATATATATATATATATATATATATATAAAGATTAAAATAATATTAGATTAAGAAAAATGTCGCTTGCAAAGTATTGCAAAATAGTTATAGAATACTGCGGCATGTGTAAATAATCAACATAATTATTAAAGAATCAATATATTAATTTATGAATCATTTAATGTTGATGCCGAGCGTTATAATGTGGGAAACTACTACAGAGTATACAATTTTGGATTTTTTTTATTACACATTATTGAAAAACGATTATAAAAATGCCTGAATTAGAACAATATTTTACCTTGTTCCTTAAAAATAATAAAATAAATTAATCATTTGAGCCGTGTACTAAACGTTATTTGATGATTAGAAATTATTTCTATATCATTCGTAGTTTCTATAATTCTTTGAAGTTATTAAAATGGAAAATATTTTTTAGGCAAGTCAATGAATGTATGTTAATTTTAATTACATGAAGTTCTTCAAACACAATTATATGATGAGTGAAGTTGCAAAAACAATATTTGTTTAAGCGTTGTTTAACATAATCCACTGTGTGAACGAATATTATAGAATTTATTAATCAGCAATTACTTTATCTCTCTAATGAAGCTTCGTTTCTAAATGCTAATTACAATGACAAACCGATCATGTCATATTTGAAGTATGACTTTAATTACATTATTGTTTTAAAATATTATACATATTTTTAATACTATTATAAATATATAATTTATAATTTATCATTATAAAAATGTGTATAATGGTTGACACTAATAAATTTGTGCATCACGAGTGTTATCATATTACTAATAAATATTATTCAAAATTGTTATATGATGTATTTATTTTTACTTAAATGCCATATTGTACAGTAGCAAATATGTTTTACTTCAATCGCGTGTGAACTTTACGTGCACTGTTTTTTATAATTGAACTATTTTTCCTTGGACTACAATATTTCAATATGTTCATTAAAACAAGATACTCTTTTATACAAATGGTCATTATTACCGTCGATTTCTTTTACAATCAATTATGAAGGAACAGCATGTTCGATCTTTTTCAAAAACTAATCAGTACGATTTTCAAATGATATCTATCGAATGAATTGAATTTTGGAAAACGATTCAGAATATTTGACTAAAACGCGGAAGAAAATTTTTGCTCTTTTCTGCTAATTCTGAAAAAAAAACAGCACAGTCGATCTTACTAAAATCCTAATCGAAGCTAATCCTCATCGAGTTGATTTTGAGAAAACGTTGACGAAGGTAAAAATCAGGCATTCGTACACACACATACATAAGCACACTCTCTCTCACACACACATACTTTTTCCTGGTCGCATTCGCTTCAGAATGAATTGAAACGTCGAGAAAAAATAAATTTAGCAAATCGATTTTTTTCGCAAAAGCACGAACCTCTCCATAGGGAAGATTTTTGTGCAAAATTTTAATCAATTTTCTTTGTGTAAGTTATTTTCTTTGATAAATACAATTTTTCGAGTAATTGATTAGATTTTAATATAAACATTTGAAAGGAATGTGCAATGAGAATATTAAATTTCTTTTATATTTTATTAAACAATATACTTTCACCGTAAAAATATATATACAGCAGTACCCAAGGTCTGTGTTTTTTAAAGCGGCCCTGAATATATTACATGTAGCGTGTGTATAAGGGATAATTTATGATGAAAATAGAGACTTCAAATGTATATATGTTTATGAACTGGTATTATTTGGTTAGAACAGAAGCCTCAGCAAACACCATAAACCTGCAAAACTAAAAATACATTTGCGTCAAAGAATTTCTTCCTAGAACATAATAGAATATTTAACTACCGAGTGCATGTAACTAAAAATCCCAAACTTCAGAAACACAGACTGTCACGCGAAATGATTCGGCGTGGCGCCATTTGGGCGACTGCCGTTTCAAGTAAGTCGCAGAAGGTGAAAATTTGCACATGCAATAACAAAAAGTACACAAAGGTACCAAATAGGCACGATGTCACGAAGTTGTATAATAAAAATTGTACGACGTATATCCCGATGATGATACAGTCTTCTTAGAAGACTGGGATCTAAAATTTACGTGTCAACTGTGTGTCATGGTTTTTAACTGTCTTTTATAAATTGTACTATGAAATGCTTATCAAACTCACACACAGAAAGCTTCTTATTATAGAACGAAATTTGTAGTCTGCGAAGTAAACCTATTATTAGAGAACGAACCAATCTATTTTATTTCAAATTGATAAGGAATACCAAAAAATTGCAAATCTGCCTAAAATGCAAACAAATTAATGTCAACACGTTCGCGGACGTAAATGCTATAGCATTCATTTTCATTGTGATGCAGAATAACGTGAATGCTATAGCATTCAAATTTTAAGGTCAATTATTAACTTCCCGTAGGGTAGTTATAGTAATGACATTTAATTATAAATGATTGGAAGAAGTGGTTATTAGTTTTTTGGCAAAGGCAGGCCCAGCCATTTCGAAGATACAGAGCTAAATATACAAAAAATGGCAGTTTTTAAGAGAAATAAGCATCCGAATTGAATAGTTCAAAAAACTTTCTGCTTGTGTTAACAATACGATTGCTTTTGGAAAAAAAAATTCATTTCATATTTTTTTATATCAATAATTCAGATTTCAATTTTAATTCTAGATAAAGTTTCAAAGCTTACTTATAAACTTTAAATAAATATTTTTGACTTTGTGATTCAGTTTATATAATTCTTATAAATATTAGACAATGTTACAATTATATAATTAACTATTTGAAAATATTTAATATTTATCGAACAATTCGTTACGGTACGGGAAGTTCTAGCAATTTGCCTTAAGGCACGATGCCATACACCACTAGTTTGAATTTATTTCTATATAACCTTACGATTTTGTATTTATTATACCTGTCAAAGTAATCAATGACTAACTGATTCTTTAGGTATTTTCGTATTATCTTATCTCTTCCTGTAGTCATAAATTAGCATAGGCAAGTGCATAGCGTAAAACAGAAGTTAAATACTTGACGTGGATGCTATAGCATTCATCGTATATAACGATTAAAATATGGTAATCTGACTACCTTTATAAACGGTGTTTAATCAGATTTTGGATATCACAACTAATTAAAAAAAAACTATTTATATTTCTTGTATCTAGATTCTAGATGAAAGAAGATGTTTAAATAGTTTCTAATTAATAAAGATAAGCATTCAAATATGGTTTAAATGGAAGAGTACGCAAATTATTCTTCATATAAAGTAGATAGAGTCACAAAGTTAAATACTGAAATAAATAATTTAAGCTAGTAAAAAATAAAAGTCGCAATAGTACTTCTATATATTGAACGCATCATCTGCATAAAATTCTGAAAAGTTAATTTTAAAAGGTTATTTAGTTCAAGTATATATACGTAAGTATAATAAAAAATTTATGTTTAAATAATTCATTTATATTTATATATATATATATATATATATATATATATATATATAATCTCTGAAAGTTTTAGCTCCTAATATTAACTTTAAGATAGTCCGCACTACAACCAAAGTTTCTATGGAAATAACATGGGTAAAATTTCATTTGTTTTATAACTTAGACACAAGTGAATCAAATTTTTTTAAGAAGAGCTTTAGTCTTGCAACTGAAAGTTATAAATTCCATATCCACCACGACCAGCCTGATATCAAGCACAAATGATAGCGGTCTAATATAGACAAAATATATTTGGAGCATGAAAACATGATATTAAGTTGAATATAAATCTAGGATTTGTTTTCAAGTGAAAATAACTCTTTCTAAGACTTTCCTTCAAGACATAAAATTGAAAAATATATTATCACTATTAGAGAAACTCTTATAATCAAAATTAATCAAATGCAGAAAGACCAAGCTTGCCTTTTGACAAGCAGGTTCAATAAAAAAAACATATAAAAAACAAATAAATATATGCATATACGCATAAAGGCATATATTACATATATGCTGTATATAAAGGGTATTCATAGATAAATATTTATATATGCGAGTTCTGCAAAGTTCTAACAAAACAAGTAACTATGTGTATCCTAAATATAGAAAATATTTTTGGATAAGAATGCGGAAAATTTATATTACTTAATAATTCACCAAGAAACGTTCCGATGGATTTAAACAAATATAGGAGAGATAAGGGCTTGTTGTAACAGTTTTTTTTAGATTAATATATCTTGAAATCCACTGATTATATTTCTACGAAATGAAGCTAAGTAGATGCTTTAACTATTCCTCTATCATAATAAGCTAATAATTTTCATTTTCTGACAAAAAGTACGGGGTTACAATATACCCTGTGTTTAGGGCTAGTTGTAACACCTACCAAGGCAAGTAGTAGTGACAAGAAACGACAATAATAACTCTGACAATTTATTCCCTTCTAATATTTAAGAAAATTTACTTGTTTGCAAACCAAAATTTTATGTCAGTATAATTTTATATTACCACTTAAAAATGACGCACCTGCCCAATTTTGTATATTGCATCGGCCTGCGGGATGGTATCTATGACAATATGATACGGTGCAGTTTTAATATCGTTTAGGATCCTGTTACTACTTACTCCTGTTACAAATAGCCCCTACCTCCTCTACATACGTACAAGCATACAATAATATTAAACATTTTACTAGAGCTAGTTGAATGGAATTTGAGTATTAGTTGAATGGAATAGTATATGAATCGAAATGTACTCGGTACTTACAATTAGATACCAAAACACGAACGATTCCCGCGTACGAATGAATATCGTGTTTACGTTTTCGCCGCAAAAGCCGTATCGTAAGTGAGGTTTAATGTTTATAATCAAATTCATTACCGATGTTTACACAGAATCGTTGTCAGTCAGGGTCGATCAGGGCGGAATCTAAGAAATTCCTTCGATTTTAATCAAATGTGAGAAACGATACTTAACAGATTTTGCATTAAATCGAGCGCCGTAGGTTTTTTTCTGAGGGTAATAAATAAGAACATAAAATAGGCTTTTAAAATCGAGGCCGGCACGTGAAAATGTAAAAGTGGAGTAAGGTTGGTATATATTTTTATCAGTTCGGGGAACTGCTACTACTATTAACTTTGTGGTGAGGATTAGGAAAATATATAGCGCTTTCGGGTTGTTATGGGCCAATTCTCCCATGGTAGTATAACAAGTCACAAATATGAGTAAATTAAAGATTTGGTATTCTCAGTGCACTTATTTTGATAAATCTTGTTTACTTGATGTTGGCTCTCAATTTGTTGATAGACATAAAACGTTCATATGAGCGTTATATAAATTTTCAACTTCCCGTAGGGCAAGTTATAATAATCGCAAAAAATTGTAAATGCAATTTATTATCAACTTCCCGCAGGGTAAGTTATAGTAATAGTAAAAAATCGAAAATGAAAATTATAATTACTACATATATAGTAATTATTTTTTATCGACTTTTTTTTCTCAAATATTTAATTCTGATACGGGAAGTTCCAGCAATTTGCCTTAAGGCACGATGCCAAGCACCACTAGTTTACCTTTACGTTTCAAAGGTTTCTAAACATTTTGGCATACGTTAGAAAAAATGAACGTATGGGTGTGTGTATGTATGTATGTGTGTGTGCGGATACAAGTTTTCGTCGACGGTTTCTAGAACACGTATCCATCGATTTGAATAACTCAAAAAACATTCGATTCGTATTGACGGGGAGAAGTGCTGATTAGTTCCCGGCAAAGCAGGCCCAGCCGTTTCAAAAGCACGGGGCAAAAAGTCCCAAAAATGGTAATCTATTTTATTTGTATTGACAAAATGAAGAACTGATTAAATTTTTGAGAAGGCCGGTCCAGCGGTTTCAAAAATCAAATAAAAAAAGTAAAAAAATGCCATTTGACGGTCAAATATAATCATTAGAAATATGCATATTAAATTATCATAATATTTTATAAAGATTTTAAGAATAAGTATTAAATTTGTTTACCTTTCTGTGGGTTTCGTACTGATATTTGTAACTGCGACGAGACAGTCTGAGCAATTCTAAATTCTAAGACAGTCTAAAACAGCTAAGCAATTGCTTTAAAAAGAAGTTGTGAATATTCAAAAAACTTCAAAATATAAAAAAAAAATTAAATTTTTCAAAAAAGTCAAACTTCTTAAAAAAAATTAAAATTCTTAAAAATCTTATTTCAAAATTAAAAAAAAATTATTCAATAGCAATTTAGCAATTGCTTTAAAAAAAAGTTCAAAATATTCAAAAAACTTTAAAACATGAGAAAAAATTTAACTTTTCAAAAATGTCAAACTTCTTAAAAAAAATTAAAATGTTCAAAAATCTTATTATTGCAAAATTTTCAAAAAATTTAAAGCTTTTTTAAAAAAAATAATTTTCGGTACGGAAAGTTTCAGCAATTAGCCTTAAGGCACGATGCCAAGCACCTATTTGACCTTATAGCTTATACTGCCAATGACTGGAAACTAACCTCCATATATTTGTTTGTAAGTGCACGCTTTAGTACCTGTTATTTTGAACCACTTAAAAATAGGTAACCGAGAATAGCTATTACACTTATAATAACATTTTGAACGAATTAAGAGTGACCTTGTCGTAAGATGTGTAACCGAAGATAGGCCCCAATAATCTTTATTTGCTTGTTAATTTCAAGCATTAGACAAAGAATGCAAAATAATATTACAAAAGATAAATTAACTTGTTTTAGTAGAAAATTTAATCGAGCCTTATGATTTAATTAAATAAAAATTTAAATTCTACTATGATTTTTACTGCAAATCAAACTCGTGATTCATAATTTAAGAATTCGTATAACACAATAAAACTCATTTATTAAGAATGTTTTGGCGTGTCGTTTACTTAAAAATAACACACGAGTAAACTTCAACTCTGTGCGTGCATTACTCATAAAGTTTAATTTGTCATTTAAAGATATTTATGGAATGTAATGTAATAAAATGTATAATGATTAGAAATATGCATATTAAATTATCATAATATTTTATAAAGATTTTAAGAATAAGTATTAAATTTGTTTACCTTTCTGTGGGTTTCGTACTGATATTTGTAACTGCGACGAGACAGTCTGAGCAATTCTAAATTCTAAGACAGTCTAAAACAGCTAAGCAATTGCTTTAAAAAGAAGTTGTGAATATTCAAAAAACTTCAAAATATAAAAAAAAAATTAAATTTTTCAAAAAAGTCAAACTTCTTAAAAAAATTAAAATTCTTAAAAATCTTATTTCAAAATTAAAAAAAAATTATTCAATAGCAATTTAGCAATTGCTTTGAAAAAAAGTTCAAAATATTCAAAAAACTTTAAAACATGAGAAAAAATTTAACTTTTCAAAAATGTCAAACTTCTTAAAAAAAATTAAAATGTTCAAAAATCTTATTATTGCAAAATTTTCAAAAAATTTAAAGCTTTTTTAAAAAAAATAATTTTCGGTACGGAAAGTTTCAGCAATTAGCCTTAAGGCACGATGCCAAGCACCTATTTGACCTTATAGCTTATACTGCCAATGACTGGAAACTAACCTCCATATATTTGTTTGTAAGTGCACGCTTTAGTACCTGTTATTTTGAACCACTTAAAAATAGGTAACCGAGAATAGCTATTACACTTATAATAACATTTTGAACGAATTAAGAGTGACCTTGTCGTAAGATGTGTAACCGAAGATAGGCCCCAATAATCTTTATTTGCTTGTTAATTTCAAGCATTAGACAAAGAATGCAAAATAATATTACAAAAGATAAATTAACTTGTTTTAGTAGAAAATTTAATCGAGCCTTATGATTTAATTAAATAAAAATTTAAATTCTACTATGATTTTTACTGCAAATCAAACTCGTGATTCATAATTTAAGAATTCGTATAACACAATAAAACTCATTTATTAAGAATGTTTTGGCGTGTCGTTTACTTAAAAATAACACACGAGTAAACTTCAACTCTGTGCGTGCATTACTCATAAAGTTTAATTTGTCATTTAAAGATATTTATGGAATGTAATGTAATAAAATGTATAATGACATGAAAAAGATGTTTAATTTCGAAGTGTCACATTTTAAACATGTGCAGAACTGTTTAATGTCGAAATAATTGCTCATAGTGATTCAAGATTGGAGGGAATTTCCCGTTCATTATAACCGATGTGCGACTTGCGTATGTTTACTTAAACGTGATGCATTGTAAATTTAAATTTGAGGAAAGTAACACTATTCAAGTAGAACTGCGTACAAATAATACCGTTATATTTATGAAAAATATTTCGAGTTTCGAGTTTCATATGAAGATATAAAAAAAAACACTTAAATATGGTTGATATACATAACACTAGTCCCAAAGGTTTCTCTATCGGATTATTTTTTCAGAGTTTCTGAAATCTCAATCGATTTGCTAAGCATGAATATGAAAATGTGTATATTCAATTTAAACAGTCAGTTTCAGCAAAAAAATGTACACATAAAATAATTAAATTTTAAGATAACATTATTATTGAAAGGAAACTAAAATTTTTTCCAGAGTTTCTGAAATCTGAATCGATTTGCTAAGCATGAAAAATGTGTATATTCAATTTAAACATTCAGTTTCAGATTAGATTGACACTTGCAATAACTAATAAGATGCCCGAGAAACATTTATATGTAGCATGCGTTGCAGTTGGTATATCATCAATTTGTGTTAGCTGCCCCTTTCACTTAATAATATACCACACACTTCTACATTCAAAATTAATAAGTTATTTTTTATATTAAAAATTTTCTAGAAATATTTCTTATGGCTAAACAACGTTATATATACCCATATATCAATATGGGATACGTAGAATACCGAACTGTTGAAATAACATATTTATTATATGGTGTAATAAAGCACTATTTCATACTCATTACTATATTATTGCATAATTTATTAGGTATAAAATAGTATTATATGCATTTCCATTTATATGATACGCAATATAATGAGTGCCAAAATATACAGCGTAATGAAGTAATGTAGTAAAATACTATAGATATTTTATTATTTTAAAATCACCTAATATATAGAACCGATCAAAATCAGGTATTGTATATTAATATGCATGCAAAACATTTTTTTCTCTGTCAAATACTATTCAATAAACTGCAACTGTTATTTGAATAATTTGAATAACTATAAATGAAGTTCTTCAAATTGGCATTTCACCCTAACAATTTTTTTGATTTTCCACATAATAATAGGCGTAGATATTTGAAAATGGCATTTCAAAAAACCTTTACTTAATAGCAAAAATGTGCTACAATAATTTAGGTGTAGACTTTGATAAATATACATTAAAACTCATTGACAATTTCAAAACTTTCCCAAACCCAAAATATATGATCTACTATCAGTTGTATCTCGTCATAAAAAGTTATCAAAAAATGATATAAATTCGTCTCTTTTTCAATAGAGATGCGAGATATGAGAACAATTACACACGATGTGTTATTGCAGGCCAAAACTACCAAATCAAGATCAAAGTGACGTCAGATAAAATGAATTGATTGATATCTAATTATCTATTTGTATACATGCATATTGTTTTCACATAATTGATAATTCGGGTAGAAACAGATAGCATGGAGATGAAAATACACTTACTTCGTTATACAACACCTAATCAATATGATAAAGATAAGGTTGGTTTATGTTACCAGGTAGTTGAACAATTAACTTAAATAGCTACTGATGAGTCTACAGAAATTTGAAAATTACACAAACACACACACAAAAACACACACACACACATATATATATATATATATATATATATATCAAAAGGTTATTAAGAAATTTGCATAATAACATTTTTATTAGAATGTTATTGGGCATTACAAAAAGGTCTGTATTTTTATCAATCTGATTTCTTAAACTTCAAACGGTGATTATTTTGCATTTGAAGATTGCTAATGCCACATAATTCGATAACTGATGTGTTTTCAAAAGCTGCTTCAATAAACAAATATCATTGTCGAGCTATTGCAAAAAACTGAGTTCACTTGCACTTCTATCTATTAATCGTTCTATAAATTTTAAACAAAAAATATATCTTTATATATATATTTTTTTTTATAAGCAATTTTGGATTGAGCAGCTTTGAAGATTTGATTGAGACCAGTTGAGATTTCGTTAGTAACATTTGATATAAAATATCGAAAACCAGATTTGTAAATTATTCACGATATATTTTATATAGAATATATAAGAATAAGAAAAGTTTGAGATCAATCACCTCATTTGCTAATGGATTTAATTTGTACTTTAAATGCAGAACATTTCGTAAATCTATTCCACGCATGTATTGAAGTTATTGCTTTTAGAATTAATACTCTTTACAAATCGATCGTATGCCACTTCAGCTTTGCTTGCAATTGATGGTTATATAACTGGTTTCTACACGGCGTCTCCACCGTTTAGCGATAATATTGAATTATCATTGTATTGTGGTAAAATGCAAGTTGCATTTAAAATAGCAAATCATTACTACATATTTTTCATTTATAAAAAATTCTAAGAATTTTCTTGGAATTTATATAATCTTTGATATTCTCGTATTTCTCTGAATCATTTCACGCATCGTCAAGAAAATATTAAATATTATTCTAACGTTGCAAAATCAGATAATTCTATGTAAAACGATCATCAGACCTTGCCAAGTATATCATTGTTTTCTCTATCCTAAGAATTTTATTATTTTCGAGTTAAGAACCAGTAGAAGGTTAATATTCTTCGAAAAACGACATACTAAAAACGACTTTTTTAAGGATTTATGGTAATGATATAAATTTCTTCGTATTGATGTTTTGTTAGTAGAAACGATGAAATTAGCTCAAGATTAATGTAGGAAATAACAGAATATGACTCAAGCTAGAATTAGATCGGTACGTTTAGTGCTACTTAAACACACATATATATATATATACGAGGTGTGTTCAAAAAGTACCCGGAATTACTAATAATTAAATTTCGCGGGTCTGGAGTGTCTGATTGTCAAAATTTTTTTTTTATTGTGTTGGTATACATGCCCCTAAAGTATGATGAAATTTTCAGCTATATTCACTGTTTACTTTGTCTGTGGTAGTCGTTAAGGTTCGACGTGTTTTTCTGAGCTCGGCGATTTTTACAATGGAAGAATTGAAAAGTCAAAGAATTTGTATTAAATTTTGCGTAAAAAATGAAATAAAGTGTTGCAAAGTGCAAAAATTCACCAGATATGGCTCCGTGTGACTTTTTCCTATTCCCAAAGTTGAAGAGACCCATGAAAGGACGGCGGTTTTCCTCGATTGAAGAAAATCGCTGAGAGTGCTCAAGGACATATCAAAAAGTGAATATCAAGGGTGCTTCGAAAATTGGAAAAAACGCTGGCATAAGTGTATTATATCTGGGGGGGACTACTTTGAAGGGGACCACATTAATGTAGACGAATAAATAAATATTTTTTTGAAAAAACGAAAATTCCGGGTACTTTTTGAACAGACCTCGTATATATATATATATATATATATATATATATAAATAAATATTACACAAATATATATAAATATTATAAATATATAAATATTTACCAAATCTTTAGAAGATGTTTTTTTACATGCACGCGTCTTACCATCATTTCACAGGTTAATTTATTATGTAAAAAATATGTCAAAAGTTATGTGATATGATAAGATAAAATAGTCATCAAATATTTGTTACCGTTTTTCTATTAAATGAATTGTGTGCGCAGCCGATAATAATGACAAACAAAAACAAAATTACACAGAAATTTAATGAAAACGAAACAAAAGTGAACAAATATAAATGTCTCAAGTTGCAGACTAATTATATAATATCAAAGATTTGCAAAGTTGTAGATAAACATTCACATTTACATGCAATTAAATGATAGATCAACTTCATGTCGACATTTGTACAATAAATTTCTATTAAATAAATAATAAAAGTGGCTATCTGTTTATTCAAAATATATCTACTTTTGATAGAAATAATCATATTTTGAAAGAGATATATTCATTAGAGATATATAAAATTTTAATTCACAACATTAAACACCTGCTTCCGTAAAATTTACACCATGCACATGAAATGACAATGAAGTTAATTATAAACGTGATTTCATTATGAAAAGTGTAACAATAACTTCACAAGTTAAATTACGATAACGATTCTTCGATATTCAAAATAATTTATGAATGTCTAATGATGATTTTCTTAGAAAACCGTATCATGCCTTACTCACATGATACTTAAATGACATGCCGTAAAATGATTAGACGCATGTTTTTTATATCTTTATCTATTGAATATGTTTAAGAAAAAACAACTTTCCATAAGTAAACACTTAATGAATAAGTACGCACTAAATAATTAAAACACACTTATAAGTCAAGTACTTTGATTTAAGATAAACAGATCGTATGATGTCTGTATCGCTGATTTTTGTAATAAAATTTTGTGATCATCATATTTGATAAATTTTCAAATCTATGCGGTAAAATAGAAGATTTTAGGTCAAATAGAAGATTTTAAAAAATAATTTGTTGCGGGTTTAAAAATTTTTTTTTGAAAATTTGTTATAAAAACTATAAGTTGATTCTTAACATATTTTTTATATTAGAAAGATGTATAGCATAAAAATGTAGGTAAAAATGAATTCACAACAAAATCGACGTGGTTGGACGCCGGAAAAAGTTGACAGTCTCTAATTTATAATTTTGTAGAATATACGTCTCATTTGGCTTATATAATAATATTACTTGAGTCAGCCGTGGTAATGACGTAGGCTAGCACAAACCAGTCCCGGGTTCGATCCCAACCCCGACCATGCTGGATTTCAAGCAGTATGATATCAAATTTCCATTTGTGATTACAGACATCGAATAATCTCAAGTGAAAATCGCCTTTTCATTTTGCGGACATTGCTGTATCATATACAAGTCAACACGATTAGATAGGTATACATATTTAATATATAGTACAAAAAGAGTGTGGTAAAGCATTGGGTTGCCTTATATAAGAAAATAACAGAAGCAATCGTAACTCAAAAAACGCATAGTTCCCATTACTGCGAACATAATAATAATAATAATAATAATAATAATATAACATAAAATTTATGTATATTCATACAAGTGTTATATGCAAAAGCAACTACTATATAACTCAGATGTAGTCGTATGTGAACTCTATTTCATAAAAATAAATTAAAAAATTTGAACCACAAAATGAGAAAAAAAAACAAAAGCAATTGCTAATAATGTTAATGTGAAAAAAATTAAGATCAAATTATATGAACCCGTCGTATAGTAAAAGCTAAGAACGCAGGCTTAGGACAAACTAGTCCCAAGTTCTATGCCAATCTCGGTTTGCTTGATATCAGGCAGCATGACATCAAATTCCCACTTAAGGAGCTTTTTATTATTATTAAAGTTGCATACAAAAATATGAAGTAAAAAAATACTCAATATATATAGTTATTAAGTCAAAAATAGGGTAGGACAATTACTGAGGCGCCATCCAAATAAGCCATAAGCTAAGATATAAAAAGAAAAACTAAATGCTTTTATAGGATAGTAGTGGCGCAATTCAGGAAAGATCAAATTATATAGTTTGTTCAAGACCAAGATTGTTTTACAAGTGCAGTGTACAAAAATAATTGACCATCTGTGTCCATGATTGTGAAACTACATTAAGATTACCGGCAGCGACATATTTAGAAAAACAGATAAGTAAACTCGACAAAGAAGAGGAACAATAAACATCCAATTATTTCTCTAAATCCTCACGAAGCTTAAGGAGGGAAAATAAATGAAAACAAAAACCGACAGAATCGTGTAATCTTCAATGAAGATTGCGTTTGATATCTACAAACACAATGAAACAAAGTGAAAATTCTAAGAACTTAAAACTAATTTATTTCTTGTGTCGGAAAACATTTGCAACCATGAAAGCTGGGTATTTATCTTTTGTCTTTTTTTTCACATTGACAAAAATAAGATAATTTTCAACGGTGGCTTACTTTTCGTGTAGCTACAAAATTTTTGTACTTCTACAACATATAGTATTTTTGCATTATAATGCTCAGGTGAATCTCAGGTGAATTGAACACGTTTTATAATAAAAATAAATTAAAATTGTAATTCACCATGCAGAGGTAATTTTGACTATTGAAGAAAATAAATTCAGTATTTATTAATTTATTGCAATTATGGTAAAGTTTAGTATCCACTTCCATATATGTTTTTATTCATTGAACATTTTGTTCAGTGCATTGCAACAAACGTAGTGCAATTGCACTGAACATTTTTCTAAAAGATCAATTAGTTTTGATTAGATTTTGTTCAAAATGTTGTAAACAATTAATAACTTTACATTGGAAAATTAGTCACTGCACTTGTGATACATTGTACTAATTTACAAAGTACCTATATGTGACAATTTTCTTGAAAATGAATTCTAAATATTATAACTTTTATATTGAGTATGTTGGGTAATTATTATTCATATGCTAGTCGATCTACGATAAAACTCATATGGTAATATTTATTAAAATTATGGTATAGTTTAACAAACACTTATTTTTTCGATAATCAATCAGAATTATTCTTTTAGAAGCAAACGCCTGTAAATATATTTATATTCACTTGAACATTCCATTCATGTGGATAAATTACAAGAATCTCATAGTAACACATATCGTGTAATTTTTCTAATTGATCAATTGGTTCTGTTTACATTTTATATAAAATGTAGTAAACAATAAAAACTATACATTAAAAAATTAATTACAGTACTTGTAATATAATGTATTAATTACTAATATGTATGTGAAAATAAATTTTAAATACTAGAACAATGAATATGTTGAGTAATTGTTATTTCATATGCTGTCCACAGGTACATATTGTGTATATATGTAGAGTTTTGGTATTATAAGTGAAACAAATATTAATTATGTGCCAATCAAACAAATTAATTAAATGAATTAATTTAAAATATTAAACATGTACGTAAGCCATAAATATATATATATATATATATATATACCAGTAATAATTTTTTTTTAAATATCTCTTATATTTTCGATGAATTTTGAGTAGTTATATGAATCAATAAAATTTACACAATTGAATAATTTTTAAATATTTAGTCCAACCATTTTTCTGCACATTTTTAGCATAAATAATTAAAACGACTAATAATTTATCATGCATATGAAACTTTCATTGGTCGATAATCTAGTGATATTATATATATACTTAAAATATTTTTTTACATATCTGATGAAGATAGAATAGAATATATTCATAATGAATTAATTTTGAAATATTTAGGCCACCCATTTTTATCATTAACTTCAACATAAGAAATAAATACGATTATAAGCACTTCATTTTATTATATAAAAAAAATAAATTCATCACCAACATTATAATATAAACATAAATCAGTTTAAATTATAATCATCATAGTATGTTAGCACCAACAAATTTCCATTTATATGAAATTTTTATTTTAACTTATTCCTAATTTTATAATTGTATCTTCAAATAATTAGTTTTAATTCAGAAAACTACTAAATTCTGTGTTTTCAACCAGAAACCACAAAAGTTTTTCACCGATTGATTCATCATGACTACCAGAAACATGGAAAACATTGTCGATAATAGTGAAGCATATTTAAGTTAAATTTTAGGTTTTTTGTATGTGTTTGAATTAATGTCCAAAAAATGGTTTTAAAAACATTTTTGCTGAGTAAAATACCAAAAACGATATTTTTTTTTCAATTTTAGTATGGGAGACCTCTGATGGGAGGTCCCAGGGGCATGGGTGGATCGGCCTTTCGAAGTTAGTATAGGTCGGTCATACATTTAGACGCGATTGGGGCAAATGCAATGCAAAAATAGATCAAAACGCAATGTTTCAAAATTCAACCCTTAATTTTGGAGGTTTGGTTTCTTTAGCAAATTATCTTATTTTGATCCCTAGAATCCGAAAATTATATGTGCCTATGCGACTTTTAAATCAACGCGCCCTAATATATATATATATATATATATATATATATATATATATAAATATTATATTATGGAAACCCCACACATGGCATTCCTGTTGTAGATATTCGTGTTCAGAAAATTTCAATTAATTCTACGTCGTATCGCATTTCTGCGTAAACTTTAGCACGGGGATATGCTAAATTGTTATGTGCCACCCACAACACGTTCTAATTAGAATATGTTCCGGAATGTTATTGTTTTCGTGCACAACAACCAAATGGTAAATATCGAGTAATATAAGTGGCTCAGAGCGATCTTTACGTCAGTCGATAATAATTGTCATCGAGTTCAATGATTAATTGTCTAAAAATAGAAATTAGCCTATTCTGACCAAACTGATTAATAAATTGGGTCAATTTGCTGATTTTTTATTAGCAATTATCTTATTTTCCATATTATTATCAATTTTATTACGAGTCATGACCTTTATAGATCTTAAGACACGTTCGCCGAGATAAAACAATTGAAATAATTTTGCGATTATTTGATTGAATTATGAAGTATCTCTTTAGTATTAGATAGCTTCTAATAATAAAAATATGTCTATCAAATATAGGCAAGCCAGTCGTCTCTTTACCTTCTAAAATGCGACCTCATTAAAGAGAAGCTCATAGTAGGGGAGACTGGGTACGGTTGTGCCATGGTACGATAGTGACAGTCGCTATGACTGCATTCAGATAAAATCTAATTCATATTTATTTTATACTCACAAATTGCAGAAGCTCTATAGGGCAATTAACTCGAAATTTTGCTTACCTGAAAAAGAAAAAAGTAAATATTACAACGAGTTCATTATTATGAATTAAATACATATACATGGACAAAATCAAATGTATACACATGTTTATATACGTATATATATATATATATATATATATAAATATATATAATTTGGTAGTTACAAAATTATAATTCCCTTAGTTACCTAGTTTATATAATTTTTTCGAATTTTTTACCTTATAGATCCACTGATGATGACATCAAATTGTATGTCGAAACGTTTGGAATTAAAGATTATTTTTTAAATCTTTGATGTATCGCCTTCGATGAACTTACTCATAAATGTATATCTATATATATCATATATAATTTTAGATGGTGGAAAGTATTGTATATAAAAAAGCTTTTTAAATCCACTCGGACAATACAAAATTATTCTTCGAAAGTTTTAATAGATTTCCATACGTTTCAAGCCCAAAGTTTGATGCTTCTTCAGCAATTAAAACTACAAAAAAATATAAAATTTTTGTACTACGCAAGTGCTTTATATTATGTTTGTTAATGGAATCCATTCAAGAAAAATCATACTAGGACTCGATACGTATTAAAGTCTATTAAAATGTTTTAGAAATATAATTTAATTTTTTTTACAATTATCTGAATATCTGTTACCCGGCTTATTTGTTTTTATATAATAATAAAGACGTGATTATGAATACCTATATGATATTCCATTTCGGTATTATTACGTGAAGGGTAGAACATAAATCTTGAATGTTAAAATGAAATTTTATATGTTTATTTAAATTTGATATTAATTTATATCGAGCTTATATTACAAAAATCAATTTTCAGTTTTGAAATATAATCATTGGTTGTAATATGTATTTCTTGTTCTTTTCGGGTGAAGATTGAACAGATAAATAAATCTAACTTAATGAAGACGAAAGACGAAATACGAAAAAAAGGGAAAAAAAATTCAATACAAGCAAAGAAAGATTTCAAAGAATTTCTTGTTAACTTTGTTTAAGAAATTATGTTTTGTTACATTCTATTCATAAGCTTTGTTAAAATGACTATGGTGTATTGTTTTTACATATTTCCGACAATAAAAGTCGTTATATCCCATTTTATTATTATATTTTAACCGTCTTCAACTCCAGAACGATTGTGACAACCCTTCCTTGTAAGATTTCATTTTATGCCAATCCATCGTATATATGGACAGTATTTCAGTAATTACACGTAGACAAATGTTCAAATTACCATTTAATTTACTTTTTTCCCAGCTAACTAGTAACTTAACAAAATTGTTGCCGATCAAAAAGAAATGGCACAACTGTACCTAAAATAGTATTAAATAGTATAAAAAAGGAAAATGTTTTTTTTTTTTAAATTGTTACTTTTATCATCGACATTTCATAAACGGCGAGTTTTTTTTTTGTTTATCTGCTAATCAAAATCATGTTTTTGCGTGCTTCCTGAAGATGGAATGTTCATAGTTTCGAAACGTCGAATATAAATAATAATTTTTTGAAAAAACGTTTTCATTTTTCATTGCTGTTCGTGCTCACTTATACAAAGCACAACACAACAATAAAGAATCAACATTCTTTACATCTGATACAGATATGCTCAAAAATCATTCAAATCATTTCATTCTCTCGGAGTATTTTAATAATTCCCTAGCGCTGCAGATATTAAAAAAATATACATCAGACAGAACGTAAAGACTAGATAAAACATTTGACAAAACTTATTTTAAAAAAACACGTGCACACTTTATTTTATCTAAAAACATTAACGAAGCCAGACGGTCGCTCGAGTACTTTTATGCACTCGTCGGCGGCGTTATCTAGCACGACGCGGAAAGGAACCTCACAGACCGCGTGATAAATGTCGAGAGCAATTGAGGACTAGTAAACTTTCTTACATGGACACGAAAATTTTGATAAAATTGCACTTTTTATACATTGTTGTATTTTGTAAATATCAATTGGAAAATTTTTGTTTTCTCGGAAATTCTTGGAAAAGTTTGTTTTGTTATCTACGACTCGAAAGATAAGAGCAAAAGCAAAAGAAGTCGATTCGGGTTCAAAAGCATACAATAAACTAGTGGTGCAAGTCATCGTGCCTTAAGGCAAATTCCTTAAGGCACTTCCCGTACCGAAAACTTATAATTAAAAAAAAAACTTTATAGAACTTTGAATAAATTAGATTTTTGAGAAATTTTGAAATTTTTGTAAAAACTTTTTTGATTTTTTTTTATATTTTAATTTTTTTGCATTTCGATTTTTTTTTGAAAATATTTTTAAGCAATCGCGCTGCATAGCTGATTTCGTGTCGAAATATCCTATTCTATTCTATATTCTTCTTAATTTTTCTCTTTTCTTATTTATTTTCTTCAAAGCGCGTAAGCGCCGCGTAGTCGTCCAACGTGTAAACATTGGTACGGAATCCATATAAATGTACACAAAATTTGTACTTATTATTAAAATCTTTGTAAAATATCTGATAATACGATGTACATATGTCTAATGATTATATTTGACCGCCAAATGGCATTCTTTACGTTTTTTATTGAGTCTCCAAAACCGCTGGACCTGTCTTCCCAAATATTTAATTGACTGTTCATTCCGTCAATACAAATAAAAAGCTCTTTGAATGATTAAAATCGGACGCTTCGTTCTCTCAAAACCTGAATTACCATTTTTGGCACTTTTTTCCCGTGTCACCGGAACTGCTGGACCTGCCTTTGCTGAAAACTAGTCACCACTAGTTTCCTTTCCTTATCAATAGGAATCGAATGTATTTTGAATCATTCAAATCGTATTGATCCGTGTTCTCGAAATCGCCGACAAAAAATTGTATCCGCACATACATACACACACATATGTAGGCGTATGGCAACGTCGCCGTCGTAAGGGTCGTGCCGGATGGCGCGTATGGATTGCTCAACAGGCAGTCGGTACCGGGTTGTTGTCGCGATAAGAGATCTATGTATATGAACTGTCAATAAACTATTATTATAAATTAACATACGCATTTCATTGGTAGTATACCAAAGTGGTGACCCCGACGTGATTTAGTGTGTGTGTGTAAATTTTAAATGAATTCTCGTGCGAAAAAGTTAAGTGCAGTGGAAAACATGAGTACGCCAGTAGTAGTGTCCCGCGATAACGTAAATTTGCCACATTTTTACGAGCAGGACCCAGAGTTGTGGTTTGCTTTAGCGGAAAGTGTGTTTGTGCACGCTAATGTGAAGGATGAAAGTTCAAAATTTCATACGGTCGTTAGTAAGTTGGACCCGCGGTATGCGTCAGAAGTTCGCAATATAATTCTGAAACCCCCTAAAGATAATCCATATAGTGCGTTGAAAAAGGAATTGTTGAAACGGTATGGCATTTCCGATGAAACAAAGCTACGCCAGTTGTTGGAAGGTCAGGAAATGGGTGATAGAACTCCATCACAGTTTTTACGGCACCTACGCTCATAAGCGGGTTCAGCTGTTTCAAAAGAAATGCTGAACTTAATGTGGTCGTCGCGATTGCCTACGCATGTGCAAGCATTAATATCTATACGGGAAAACAGTGACATAGATTTGAATGCGAAAGCCGCCGACAGAATTATGGAATTAGAGACAGCATCGGGTGCAACAACAATGGCGATTGCAAGCACATCAGCGCACGACGATTTTTACGGCAACCTCGCGTCAGAATTGCGGAACATGCGAGCCGAGATTTCTGACTTGAGAAAGCAGGTACAGGATCGACGAGACGGTTCATCCCTTCGCCGTAGGCGCAGATCGCGTACGCCCGCAAGTACTCGGTCAGGTTCGGAAGAGCGCGTACGAACGCTTTGCGAATATCATCGACGGTTCGGTCGGAATGCAATGAGATGTCGATCGCCGTGCGACATGCGTTCGGAAAACTCCGTGGGCCATCGTTATTAGCGGCAAACGATTTACGCCCAGAGAGACAGATAAGCCGCCGTGTTTGCCTAAGTGACAGAAAGAGTCAGGTGTCGTACCTGATTGATACGGGGTCGGACGTTTCAGCGTTTCCGCGCTCATTATTATGCAATCCAAATAGGAAGAGGATTGCATACCAGCTAGCCGCCGCGAATAATACGACGATTGCAACCTATGGTACGGTGGCAATGGTGGTTGATCTTGGGCTACGTCGCGACCTGTCGTGGAACTTCATTATAGCAGACGTTACGCAACCAATAATTGGTGTAGATTTTCTCGCTTACTACGGTTTGATTGTGGATGTGAAAAATCGCCAAATAACGGATGCTATGACAGGATTAACGGCGCAGGCGGATATTGCAGCGGGATCAATAGCGACTATAAAGGTGGTAACGGGTTCAACAGCGTACCATAAGTTGCTTGAAAAGTTTCCTGGTTTAACACGACCAGACGGCGCTGTTAGGTTACGCAAGCACGCGACGCAGCACCATATAGAGACAAGTCCTGGACCGCCGGTGGTTCAAAAACCTCGGAGATTAGCTCCGGACAGACTAATTGCTGCTAGAAAGGAGTTTGAAGCTATGCTGAAATTAGGAACAGCTCGACCATCGAAAAGTTGTTGGGCAGCCCCGCTACATATGGTTCCAAAAGGGTGTGATGAGTGGCGTCCATGTGGCGATTATAGAGGTTTGAATGCGCGAACGAAGCCTGACAAATATCCAGTACGCCATATTCATGATTTCGCCCAAGCCTTAGACGGAAAAACTATATTCTCGACTATAGACTTGGTGAAAGCGTTTAACCAAATTCCGGTGGCGGAAGAAGATATTGCAAAAACCGCTATTACAACACCGTTTGGACTATATGAGTTTCCGTACATGACGTTTGGATTGCGCAACGCCGCGCAAACATTCCAGAGATTTATCGATGAGGTGTTGCAAGGGTTAGATTTTTGTTACGCCTACATCGATGACATTCTTGTAGCTTCGTCGTCCGAGGAAGAACATATGGAGCACCTAGAGACACTGTTTGGTAAACTTTTGGAATTTGGAGTTGTAATAAACCCAGCTAAATGTGTGTTCGGCCAAACAAGCGTAAAGTTTTTGGGGTACGAGGTTTCGGCTGAGGGTACTCGCCCCTTGCCAGAGAAGGTTGAAGCTATTAGGACATTCACAAAGCCAGCGACAACGCAAGAGCTGAGGCGGTTTTTGGGCATGCTAAACTTTTATAGAAGGTTCATACCAAATGCCGCTCAAATTCAAGCACCATTAAATGAGTTTCTGCGTGGAGATCCGAAAAGCAAAACCCCGGTAGAGTGGACAGCGCATACGTCAGCTGCTTTTGAAGCGTGTAAGGAGAGTCTGGCTCAAGCAGCACTACTATCCCACCCACACGCTAATGCTCATTTAGCTATTTTCTGCGACGCTTCAGAACATTCCATTGGAGCCTCATTACAGCAGCAGGTCGCTAACAGCTGGCAACCTTTGGCATTCTTTTCGCGAAAACTGAGCACAACGGAACGGAAATACGCAACTTACGATCGTGAACTACTTGCAGTGTATGAAGCGGTGAAATACTTTCGTCACATGGTTGAGGCAAGAACTTTTACAATTTTTACTGACCATAAACCAATAGTGTTCGCATTTGTCAAGAAGGATAGTCAGTGTTCGCCTCGTCAATTCCGATATTTAGACTTTATCGCCCAATTTTCGACCGATGTACGTCATATGTCGGGAGAGAAAAATGTTGTCGCCGACGCATTATCGCGGGTGGAGACTCTAAGAAGTGCCGGAATAGATATAAAGTTATTAGCAGCGGAGCAGAGAATAGATGAAGAAATAGCTAAGTTGCGCACCGAAAACAACACGTCGCTCAAACTGAAACTTATTCGATTTGAGGACCAAGACGTGTCAGTCTTGTGCGACACCTCTACGCGAACAGTTAGACCGTATGTTCCAACAAAGTTACGGCGGGCGGTGTTTGATAGCTTACACGGATTGTCACACCCCGGTATGAATGCTACGATCAAGCTAGTTACACAAAGATATGTGTGGCCGTACATCAAACGGGATTGCCGCGAGTGGGCTCGATGTTGCGTCGCATGTCAGCGTGCAAAAGTCAGTAGGCACGTGCAGGCCCCAACTGGACAATTTGAACTTCCATCGGGTAGATTTGAGCACGTGCATATCGATATAGTGATAATGCCATTGTCAGAAGGATATCGGTATTGCCTTACATGCATCGACAGATTTTCGAGATGGCCGGAAGCAATTCCAATCAGAGACCAAGAAGCCTCCACCGTAGCGCGAGCCTTCTATTCTAATTGGATTGCAAGATTTGGTATACCGCTGCGGCTGACGTCGGACCAAGGAAGGCAGTTCGAGTCACGAATATTCAGTGAATTAAATCAGCTGCTTGGCACGAGTCATTACAAGACTACGGCATACCATCCCGAAGCCAATGGGATGGTCGAAAGATTCCACCGCCAGCTCAAAGCAGCTATCAGATGCCATAGCAGTGAAAGATGGACAGAAATATTACCGACGGTTATGTTAGGAATTCGTGCAGCGTGGAAAGAGGATCTGCAAGCTACTGTTGCGGAAATGGTATATGGCGAAGCCTTGCGATTGCCTGGACCAATGCTACACGTAACACCGACGAGTAACTACGGCGAGAGAAACTTTGTAAATAACCTGCGGGACCACATGCAAAATATATGCCCCATCAATGGAACGCGACATGGCCAGAAGAGAACATTTGTCTTCAAAGATTTAGCGACTGCGGAGAGCGTTTTTGTTCGAAACGACGGCCCAAAGAGACCTCTGCAGAATCCATATGAAGGTCCCTTTGAGGTAAAGTCCAGATCAGCAAAGTCTTTTGTGGTATGTATGCGTGGCAAAGATGTCACCATATCTATCGACCGTTTGAAGCCAGCATACACACTAGCGCCAGAAGAAAATGCTGAATCCGTTCCGTCGCAGTCTAATGAGATTCCGCAAACAATCCAGCGAGAATCTGACAACAACAGCAGATCTCAGCCGTTGAGCCCGACAGAGCCTGAGCCAGTTGCACAACCAAACTCTTCAACAAGACGAGGACGCCGAGTTCGGTTTCCGGATTTTTGGCAGGCCGGATTTTCGTGAACTTCGTCACTAGAGGGGGAGTACTGTAGGCGTATGGCAACGTCGCCGTCGTAAGGGTCGTGCCGGATGGCGCGTATGGATTGCTCAACAGGCAGTCGGTACCGGGTTGTTGTCGCGATAAGAGATCTATGTATATGAACTGTCAATAAACTATTATTATAAATTAACATACGCATTTCATTGGTAGTATACCAAACATATATCAATTTATTCTAATTATAAGGTATGCCAAACTGTTCAAAAACTTTTGAAACGTAAAATTATGCAAAAAAATTTCATGTTCGATTTTTTTGCGATTACTACAACTTACCTACGAGAAGTTAAAAATAAACTATTTCCAAAGCTTGTTTTTAAAATTGAACATTTTTATTATTTACAATGCAAGTTTTTACTACTTTTTTGTATTATTAGTCTTGTATGAAATGTAAATAAAATACTATTAATAATAACATACGCGTATTATGGAAAAAAAACTATACATTTCCATAATTTTGAAAGATTTTAATGCCATTTCTCTTAACTTTTTCTTAATTCGTTCAGAAATGTAGAAAGTAGACATTTTTCTGTACCAGTTATTATTAAACCTATTATTATTAAAGAAAAACTAGAGACACATTTTTCATTGTGTATAACTTAAAGTTAGCTGTGTTTGGCGAATGTACTAGTCATGGAGAATTAGCACTATCTTGCGTATTGACGAGTATACTTGTCATGCTTATAAATCAGTCGCCATATACTATTTTCAAAAGTCAAAATATATTCTAAAATATCAAGTTAGCTGTGTTTGACGAATATACTTGTCATGGAAAATTGGCAGAAATTTGTATATTGACGAGCATACTAGCCATGGGTATAAAACAGTTACCATTGACTATTTTAATTGAATTTTATGAATAAATCAAAATATATTCTGAAATATCAAGTTGTTTAGAATATTTTGAGACTATGACTATGACTGTATAAATTAAGTACATTGTTGTAAGTGGCATTTTACCTTAACAAAGCATGAACTTCCCGAAGTGTAGAAATTATATACTTAATCAAAAACAATTAAGAATTAACTATTTAAATAACATTTCCTCCTATTTACTTTGAATATAATTTTTCTTTAAAAACTAAAATAACTTTACAATATTTACAAGTATACTATTTCCTTGAATTTAGTTCTTTATTAGTTTAAGGCGTATGCAACGTATACTTATGGTAACAAAGAAAGAAAATGTAGTAATAACATTTTTCGATTTTGTAAAATCAACCCATATTTTTCATCTGATATTTTTCCAGCTCAATAAGGATGACACAAAAATGTGCGCACTTTTTGACGAGAGCGCCACAGCTAACTGGTTAAGGGAAAACTACTAACTCGTTTTTCATTGCTGATCATTAGGGACATTCTAAGAAGTATTTGGCGTAACTTTTCAAGGAATTGAGAAAACGTTCGCATTTACGAGGAACTCAGAACTGATCTAATTTATGAATAAAAAAAATAAATTGTGATGATGAAGTTTAAAGATAGTGTTGATTGAAGAATGTAGTATTGACTAAACTTAGAGTCATGGAAATATGAAACATTTGGTTATAATAATAATATTTCTTTTTTCTTTTTCTTCTAATTACTACAAAGTAAAATTTTTATTTTTTTAAACTATTAAATTGAAGAAAAATGAAACATGTGATGTACAAAAAAGTATTATAAGTAGATAACCAACGCTACCATTTGTGGTGAAAGTAAATGTGTGGCAATGTTTTAATGCAAATTAAAGTTTCTTCAACGTTTTTATTTTTAAAAATAGCTATCGTTAATCTTCATATTACCTATGAAAAGCAATAATAGTAAAAGGTGTAGTTTTCTGATAGTATCACGTATCAGCTGAGTTGGATGGAGCAGGTGGATTCCGCAAGATCTAATTCACCTGAACTTCACTTGAAACCTCATTAAAGGAGGTTATAAACTACAAATAGCGACAGACAGTGCTCCAAGAATACCTCTCAGTATTATAGTTTTAATAAAGAATATTGTAAAATTAATTCACTTAATGAAGCGGGGAAATACCTTGTATAATTATAGAGAAACCAACTGAAATTAATAACGCAACAGTGAAATTAATAAACGGAAACGTGCTTTTTGTTATAGTACGTGTGAGATGATGAATTTGAGAAGAAATTCGTAGTTAATCTTCATAATATACGTTAATTGTATATTTTAATATACACAAGTTACGATGTCATCTTCTAAATATATCGCAAATGCTTGATTTTTACCTTACTAGAGAATATTAAGCAGAACAATGAACTAAATTAAACAAAAGTAGTTATCTTCAGAATATGGTAATTTTAAGGCAATGAATGCAATACACACAAACATACACATTATATATATATATATATATATATATATATATACATGTATATATACATTATACACTGATTAACCTTCCAATAAATGTCATGGTTTAATTGATCACATGTGGCCTACCTCGAAAAGTTTAAATTAATGAGACAATAAAAACAAATCTTTTATTTTTCATAATAACCTGTAATAGTAACATTAAGCGGTATAGAATAAAAAAATATCAGGTTGTTTAAAACGTAACTTCTTTGATTAATCAACTGTTGAAATGGCCATAAATATTTATTGAAACTTTCACTGATTTCAGATTTTATTAATTGCCATTGACTTGAATCAACTGTGATTGACAAATATACTCGTTATAGAGAATTAACAGATTTTTGTTCCATGACAAGTACTCTTATAAATCTTAAGATCATTAGCTATTTGGATTGCCATTTTTTTTCAAAGAAAAAAAAAACAAAACGTATTTTTAAAGTTCAAGATATTCAGAATATTTTGGAGCAATGTTGGTATAAAATAAATTGTTATAAGTGGAATTGCAAGCTTCAAAACAAAAGTTTACATCCATTCTGACGATACAAAATTGTTCGCACAGTTCAATGAGTGCGCCACAGTTAACTGGCTAACTAGAATCTTTGTTATTTTCAGTTACCATAAATAATAAAAATGCTAAGTTGTTCGCAAAGTAACATTTTTAATTAATGTTAAAGTAGCCATAAAGATTTAAAATAAAATTAAAAACCTTTCACTGATTTCACATGTCGTTAATTACCGGTTTTAACTACCTACAACTTTCATTAGCTTTAACTACCAAAATGTGATGCACTTTCGACATCAAAATTGACGAATCGAATTAAACCACATACATCACTTACTTTTTATTTGGATCGAGCAGCATTTTTACATTCACTTCTATAGTGAAAAAATTTAATCTGACAAAATTTTTGTTAGTAGAGGAGACTGGGTACGGTAGTCGTCATAACAGCTAATCTATACTGATTTTGAGATAGGATCCAAAGAAAGAAAGGTGAAGTATGTTTGTTCGAACAAGTTTCCAATATAGCACTGACAATGAGTTAGCGCCCTACATTACCATGATCTGTAGAATGAATTGCTTTTAAAGAGTCAAAAAAAATTTTTTTGTTTATTTTTTTTAATAATAACTGTTACTTGTATACAGATAGATCATTTTGTTTGTTATTTTGCATTAAGTTGAACATTAGTAGTTAATGACCAGAAATTAGATTTATTTGTGTAGATAATTTAGCTTAGTCATAAAAATGATTTGTTTTCAATAGTGAGCATTGGGCACGGTTGTGACATGTATTTCTTGTCCTGTTTGGAAAAAGATTACCCAAATAAAGAAAAAATGAACTTAACTAATTGTAGGACAAAATACGACAGAGAAAGGGGAAGAAAAATTCAATACAAGAAGAAAATTTTTTACCAAGATTCCTTGTAAACTTTGTTTAAAAAAATATGTTTTGTTGTATATGGTTATATTATATTCATAAGCTTTGTTTGAATGATTATGTTGTATTTTGTTACGTATATTTGTTAATAATAGTCCTTATGAACCATTTTGGTGTTTATACCTATTGTTTTTCGACCTATTTTTATGCCTGTCACAACCGTCCTGGGGGTGTGGACGGTTGCGACACTCGCCCTGTTCTTGCATGATTTGATTTTATGACTAATCCTTCGAATTTAAGGACAGTATTTCAGTATTTTCATGTAAACGAATGTTCAAATTACCATTTAATTTACTTTACACCCAGCTAACCGGTAAATTAACATAATTATCGCTGACCAAAAAAATGTGACACAATCGTACCCACTTGTTTAGAGTAGTACTATCTATTCTATAGTATCTGTTCGGACGTATTTTCGTTTTATTATATTGGCCATGAAGGTGACAACCTTCAGGGCATTAAGCTTTACACGAAATGGTTGCTACCCCTGGTAGAGGAGGTAGCGGAGTGTTTTGATTAAACTAGTTGTTCACTTCTAAAAATAAAGTCCGCGAAATAACATGTATAGTAAATAATAAATAAATATATCGTCTTTCATTATAACTTAGTGACAAATCAGTGATTGTAATTAGAACTGCAACAAATACATAATATACAAACAAATCAGTGTTTAATACAGACCACAGCTACAAGGGTTAAATTATAACCCAATCGTCTGAATTATCAAAGGAGAGTTTACATAAATTTTATAAATACGTACAGTATCAATTGGACATTTGTCGCATGTGAGTGTTTTAGAATCAGTTCACAAACTACTGAGCGATTATGCGTCTTATGTGTTGAGTACAAAAACTATAATTAAATCATTAATAGAAAAAATATAGCCTTGTATAATAGCATAATAAAAACTATCGGAAACACCTTCATGACCTGTGTTACACTAGTGAAGACATTAACGGTTTTGTTCACAATCCCACAGGAAGGAACGATCGTCATTGCGAATATGCAGTTATGTGCTGTAATAACACATTGACCATGTACGAAAACGCTATATGGTGACATTGACACAGCAAGTGGCGTCAAGCAGAGATATACAGATCAGATAAACGTTCATTATTATAACGAAGAGTCAAGAGTTTTATTAATGCGTTCCGTTAAGTATTACAAGGACGGATTGGATTCGTATTCCCAATAGACGGCGAGCCAACGGGAGAATTGATACAGCCACAAATCATCTTGTAGTAGAAAATATATCATCGAACCAATTTATTAGGAAAGTGAAATTAATTTTGTGGTTTAGAAATGAGCGGAATTTTTAACTTGTCTTAAATTATTTTAGATAAAATTGTGAGTACATATTAACTATATATATATTCATATTACATTATATAATTAAACCTTTATACACATACTCATGATTTTTAAAAATTCATATAATAACACGAAAATAGTAAATAAGGAGCAAAATATGGTGGCTTTAGTATAATATGTTAAAATTTTATATAAATATACAATTAAATAAAATATTTAACAGCAACATCAATAGGAGATTTACGTTATTTTTTTTTAATATTTTTTTAAAACTATGGATTTAGTACACAAAAATTAGATATATAATATAAAAGCACATTGATTTTAAATTTATTTAGAATATCGTGGCTATTCGCAGGTTCTTCATAATCACTACTAAACTACTTCTGAATTCTTATTTTTAATCTAAATTTTTTAGGACATCCAAATATTTCAGTATATTTATTATTGCTTGAAATAATATTTTTATATTTTCATTTAATTCTAAGGCATGTGTAATATTAATATTTGGGTTTTGAAAAATTTTACTTATTTAACAAATCATGGAAAGCAAAAAAAATCTAGCCTTTCGTTATTAAACATAACACTGGTGCTTTATGTTGGATTATTTTATCTTGATTTTTCATTATATAAAATATCCAAGTTTGCATCTTTAATATTGTTCAAAAATTAGTGAAAAATGCAAAGAAATTATATGTTTCTCGAATTATATTGAAAAAAAAAACTATATTGAAAATTTCAGTTCCGAATCTCGTTTTGGCGCCCCCTAAGGCGTGCGCCCGCATTTTTTGCATGCATCGCATTCAAGGTAGGACCGGCCCTGGTCCTAATATACTAAAATAATTGAAACTATATCGTTTAAATATTCATATTAAACCGCTATTAAAACATGTGTTAATGTTCGATTTTCTAATTATGTTAGTGCATTAATGCTCCAAAAAATCCATTTTCACTTGAGAACATATTTCCATCTATATTTTCGAGTAAAAACCGATATCATTACTGTTTGACATCAGACAGTGAGAAATAATTCTGAATAGAAGCCCAAAGCTCTAACCACTGAGCAATAAGAAAGTCCATATAAAATATTATTAATGATAAAATGAATCTTGTATAAAATATTACCAATAAAGTGTTTCTTAGTGTAAATTATGTTTTTGAATGCGTTATAACTAACTTTTTGAAAAATTAGCCACAGCCACAATGTTGAAATGATCCAAGAAGTTTGTATGAAATCATTTTCTACAATGCATTTTTTAAAAACTCTATATAAGTTAATATAGAAAATAGTAAATAGTATAGCCATTTTTTCATATAATGTTTGCATTTTGAATTAACGACATATAACATACAAACAAGTGGTTCATTGATTTAATCTTTTCGATTTGATTTAATCTTCTTCGCAGTTTTGGCACTGCTGTACGAGTCAGTAAGCAGTCAGTAAGCAGTCAGTAAGTAAAATATTTTAAAATTTTCTCATTATTATCAATAAAAAAGTTTTTAAAAATCTAAAGACGACAATAACTAATCAGAATGCACAATAATATAACTAAGAATGGTAAATTTTGCAGCAGAAGCCAACCCACTTTATGTGGACTATAGGCGACACTCCTACACACAGGGTGTTTAAAGACAGTATAGCTTAACTTATATATATATATATATATACATATACATATATATATATATAATATTATATATATATATATATATATATATATATATAAATTATGTGTAACATTTGCAACAATATTATACAAAATGGGGCAATACAGATTCATTCCATTTAATTATATATTTATATGAATATAAAGTAAAATATTCATTATTTTAAATTTTTTAATTCCAAATTATTCATTAACTTACTCGTTTATAATTTTATATATTGCGTTCAGATCTTACTCTACAAGCCAAATATGTCAATACGGATCTTGTTGTATGAGAGTTGCGTTATTGAAACATTCCGAAGTGATTTCCAGTACTGTTGGCGTTTCAGGGAACAAAGAATTTTTTCTCAGAAAAGATTAGTTAAATTTACAATAATCAAGAAAATAAATATTTATATGTTCTTGAAAGTAAAATGATATCTTATAATACATTTCAGTTGAATATATCGAAAATACGATTCCTAGAGATTTCGGTAGAGGAATAAATTTTAGTCTAATATTGCTATAAATAAACTGTAAAAGTTTATAGTTAAAAATAAATTATTATCACCCCATATTAAATATATTTTTTGATTGACATTTGTATCTATTAGTTGATAATTTTTTATCCCTATGAAGTGATTATCAACATTTTGGATGATATAGGCAACTGCAACAAATAGTTGTTGGTGCTCTGTTCCTATTTATCAGGTATTTCACCAAACACGCACACATTTTTCCCATGAACTACTCTAAGTAATTGAATCAACATCTATAGGGTAATCGAGTTTTCCCTCTGATGTTTCTACCAAATCCGCAAAATCAGAGTAAAAAGATTTTGTCTCTCGTATGACCTTAACTTAGGATCTGATGCCATTTTTCCATTGAATATTGGCAAGTTGCTATTTTCAAGTTTAGTAACCAATTAAAATATCCCAAGCCCATGATCATAAACGAGTATATCTTAAGAACTTTTTTTATATTTCTTTGTATGTCATATTTTTGTTTTGCAGGAATGACTTTAGTTGAATAAAGTGCAATTTAATGATTCAATTCAAAGTTGTCATGTACTACAATAATGAAGCTAATCAAGGAATAAGATTTCAAATAATCAAATTCAAATTAGACAAAAATATTCGCTTTAAAATTATTCAGTAATATATTTTCTTAATCTTTGCGTCTCTGAACAACATCATCATAATTTGTGGTTCATTAGAATCAATTGTTTAGAATATTTCAAAACAGTTATATTTATGACTAAAAATAATCATCGTCGGTTTGTTCGCAAACAGTGCTGTCTTGTCTCGGAGATGTTATATATCAGGGGTATCCAAACTTTTAGAACTAACTACTTGTTGATTATTAACTTACAAGTAATATTTCTTTGTTTGATAAGTTACGCGATTATGTTCAATAAATAAAATTATTTTTAAAATAGGGGTGGAGCTGGGGTAATTAGTAAATTGCTTTACCACCATCCATACTTTTCGTTGGTACATACTTGTCCAGTTTTATAAAAACCATACAATTAAAAAAAAATATAAATTTGCTTCATTATATAGGTATTTTTAAATATATATACCATTTATGTTACAATATGAAGTACAAAACAGTTCATAAGTATGCCTATTGTTTGTATGAATTTAATTTCGATTTCAAATTATAACTTCGAAAGAGAATTTGAGATTCACTATGAATGTTACCTTAATCACCTGTCTTTTAAATAAATTCATATTTTTTTCAGTTGTATGATTTTTATAAAATTGGAGAAATATGTACCAACGAATAGTATGGAGTGTAAAATGATTTTCTGGTTTCTCCAGCTGTTTTCCTATTTTAAAAAATGATTTCATTATATGAAATATATGAAAGCAAAGAGTGCAGAAAATAGAAATGATAATAAAATATTCAATATGTAATGATGAGAAGACGTAATGATTATTTTTTGGCAAAGCTAGGCCCAGCATTTTCAGAGATAAGGAGCTAAAAGTGTAGAAAATGGCAGCTTTTCAGGAAGGCAAAAAAAGAGGGCGCGTAAGGTTCACACGCAATTTAAGTAAAACTTATTTGCTACTGTACAAGATAAAATTTAAGTAAAAATAAATACATCATATAACAATTTTAAATAATGCTCATTAGTAATATGGTAACACTCGTGATGAACATTATACACATTTATATATTGAGGAATATTAAATTATATATTTATAATAGCAATAAAAGTATGTATAATATAAGGGTAAAATATTCTTTTGATTCAGGCATTTTTTATTAAATCAAGATTTGTACTACGATGTAACTTTAAAATGTTTATTTAGCTATGCCAATTTCCTTGTTGATATCGGTACGCATACAACGACAGATCTCTATTCACATACGCGACGACTAATCACAATCGACTCTCGACCATCATCGAGAGCGAATGATGAATCATTGGCTCTCGACTCTTATCTTATCTGCCGTAACGCACTTCCGTTACATTTGTACGGATTTACACCCTAGTCGCGCCTAAAAAAGTTTTACTTCAAAAATGGGAATAATGATGTATTTATAATATTCAATTTGAAATCATTTAATATTACTGGAATATTTCTTTACGGTACTAGAAGTTCCAGCAATTTGCCTTAACACTATTCCTACCGGGACCGGTCAAATGACCGTTTTTGATTTTTCGATTAGTATTTTTCATATCAAACGTAATTGAATCGTCATCAAACTTTATGACTTTTCCTAATATGTGAGTATAAAACATTTTTCAATGTTAATTTGTTTTTTCAATTTTTATTTTTGGAAAAAAAATTGTATGCTGTCTTACCTACCGCGACCGGTCATTTGACCGGTAGTACGAAAGACGATGTTCGGATGGGATTTTTTGTAGTAATTGTTAAGAATATTTTGGAACTTACAAGAAAATGTAAATTCAGAAGAATTTAGACTGATAAAAACTGCCTTCTGCAAATTTATATGCATTTTTTTCGATTCTGTATGCGCGGTGCGCAAATAAGGCAAGTAGTATAAATATTGCATTTCTACGGTATAAAAAGTGGGATTTCTCAATTTTCTCAATGTCTATGTATAGACAGATTTTTACGAAGGAATCTAAACAATAAATCGATAGGTTTTGTTTTGAATCCAAAGGTTGGTTCAACTACATTGACAGCAATCAAAATTGTTGTAAAAGACTACGTATTACTATCGACAAACATATATTTTCAATAAAGGTAAGGTGTAAATTCATTCAACATATGTTCAATAGTATTTAGGAAAACGTATAAATATTAGTAACTGTTCAATATACGATGTAAATATAATTATGCCCTGCAAATCGCACAAATGGGGTGTAAAATTTTGGTAACCATCCAGTATACGTAGCAAACTGAGATATTCTTTGAAGATTTATAACTGATGAAACCGTATTATCAAAATCGCTAGTACGACATAAAAAATATATAACGTTTTTACCATCCTACATATAGCTAAACTTTTAGTAAAAGAAAACTGATGGTAGGTACAATTGAAGCAATATAACAGCTATAAATACTGGCAGAACGAAAAATCAAAGATTTCAATACTCAAATAATATTTACAATTTTGGAAGATAAGAAAGAAGATTCTAATTTTCACTTACATACACATATGTTGAAAAAATTACACTAATACGGGAGTTAATTCTATTGGTATTAGCGTCGGGACTGGTGTAGATGCCATTCATAAAATAGTCAGAAATTATTTGGTAAAATATGAATTTTAGAGAGAATTCATCAAGAATTTACATTATTTTGGATGTATTCAGGATAAATCCATTGTTGTTACATAAAGAAATTACGAGAAGACAATGTACAAGGCAGGAACTTTCTATTCCAATTAACTTGTCGTATAGTTCCAACAAGAATTCAGAAAAAAATCAGCTAAGTACAAGTACAAAACAGATTCCCTAAAAGAAACTATTCCAGATAATGCTTTAGAAAAATGATAGAGAAAACGAAATCAGCCAAAAACGTAAAAAATGCGTGTGCAGAAAATACACTCTAAGAAAAAAAATCGTGAAAAATTGGATAAAACAGTATAAAATGTAGAATTCGCATTATAAAATAAAAGAAATATATTGTATTTGTATTTATAAACTCTTAAACTAGCATTAACTCTTCATTCAATACTGAAAAATACCGATTTTGCATGACCGGTCATTTGACCGGTCGCGGTAGGAATAGCAAACATGAAATGTCGGTAGGAATAGTGTTAAGGCACGATGCCATGCACCACTAGTTTACAGATTCGATACTGTCAACGGTTAATAGCTCAATTGTCAAAATAACACACATATGTTATTTATAAGTACAACGCTTTAGTTTAGTGTCAATTATTTTTATTTGCTTAATTAACAGGTCACCGAGAATAGCTATTATACTGATAATAACATTTTAACGAAACAAGTGTAATATTACCATATATATTAATTGATATTCAAGAATAGAGCACAAAAACTGAATACAACTCAAATGTCTTTTGCCTTTACCTATATTTTTATTATACGAGTGGATAAATTTGTTCTCGGAGACCGTACGTCGGAGATCTCTGCCCTAGACGATCCGTATTCGACCTTGTGGATCCCTTTGTAAAAAATACTCGCATTAAGTAACACACAGAGAGAACACAACAAATTAAGTCCTACGTGACCACAGACATGAACGCACTAGGTCATGAAAATGATAATGACGACACAACGACGACGACCAGGCAACGTTTGATAAATAAGAGGCTAAAATGTGACATTTCGTCATTGTGAATTATTTTCCATAGATAAAGTAATTAAGAAGCACCAATTTGATGACCTCTTGATTGAAAATTGTACTCAGAATGTACTTAATGATAACAGTCATTATTCAGAAAACAGTGATATAATATCAAATTAATTAAATATATAATTTGGAAATAATTAACATTTTACACGGTATTGATAAATACCCTCAATAATTAATATTTTTAAAATATTAAAATTTCAGTTACTTATCAACCATATATATAATATGATAATGGGTAGTACTGCCCTATGGAAAATCCGTGATCTAAGTTAAATTCCATCTCGATTAAAGGAAGAGTAGCGTAAGAGATTTCCAATTGCCATTTCACACCGCAGTGCCCGAAATGACCAATTTTCAATTGAAAACATATTTTTTATCTATATTTTTAAGTAAAAATTGATATCACTACTGCATGATATCAGGTCATCCAAAGCGGTGGTTCGAACTCACGACCACTGTCCACACAAAACAGTGCGCTTAACCGTTGTGTCATGGAACACCTTTATATGATTGCATATATAATTATCTATGTTATATATATATATATATTTTTTTTTAATAAATATCCAATGCGTCGAAACAAAATATAAATCTATAAAATTGAACAAGGGGTATCCATTAATCACGTGAGGCTTTTAGAAGAAAGGGGCGGTGACAAAAAATTACGAAAAATCACGTGGAGGGGAGAGGGATCTAGTAGGACATCACGTGTATTTATTTTTTACCTAAATTTTCGAAAAAAAAATACAATTTTTTCGTAAATTCGAAAAATTTGTTCGAAAAATTTTACAAAACTAAAAATGCACGCGATGTTTGGTGGTGGAAGGTTTTAAATATCAAGACGTATCACTAAGGGGGTCTAAAAATCGTGATCACTTGATTAATGGACGCCCCCTAATATAAAAATACTAAATAATCGAATTCTGACAAGAGAACAATATAGTCGAATATTTAAAACCAAAAATTGTATAATTATAGGTTAGAAAAGCACATGTGTTGAGAATAAACTAGGTGTCCAGGTTAGGTGTGAAGATGGTTGAAGAAAATAACACATTCTTACAGAAATTTAAATTTTAATAGCTATTGGAAAATAAAAAGAACAACTTCGTCAACAAACTACTTTGTTGACATTGATAGAATGTTAAAAGATTAAAACAGATTCTGCTAATCTTTTAAGATCAAAATTTTTTTTTTAAAGAAAGTTTATTAGTATTAAAAGAATGTTCTACACTCTACAGGAAAAAAATGTGTTCAGAAAAGATGATTTTGAATTGATTAGGATTAACGGAATTATAGATATATTGAGATTTTTGTCCAATATAACAACAATCACAATCATTGCAATTCATCTTGTAAACTGAATCAACAACTCTATGTTTAGGCCTTCTAAATTTCAGAATAGTAAAAAGAGTACTAAATGTGTTAGCATAAGTAAACACACTTGAAACATCTTTTCAAGAAATACTTTTTTGAAAAAGTGAGAAAAACTACATAATTATGGTAAAGAAACAATACTTATATATTGATTATTACCATTCAAACTAGTGTCATTTAAGGGAGGTTCTTCAAAAAAAAAGAAAAAAAAATAGCATTATTATTAAAATTAAGCATGTTTTAATCTGTTTTTACATCCATTTCGGATATACACGTGTACAGTGTAACATAATATATTTGATAATATCGTTTATAGATCTGAAAACAATCAAATATGCAAAGGTCCACAACGATTTTGATAAAATCAAAAATTCATTAAAATACAATTTGATTTTAATCAAATCAAACTTTAATTATCCATAAATTAAAAGCGTGCGAGATAAAAGTCCAAAAAATATGTACTAAAAATTACCTCATTTTATTTAAATTAAATAAGATACCAAATCAGTATGTTCTTTGTTTTTTCCGTGATCTTTGTCTAAAATATTCACCTACATCAACATAATTGGATAAGTATACAATTGTAAATTATCACAATATTGATAATAAAAGATCGTACAACTCAATTTGAATAGAAATTATAAAGATGTCGAAACAGTGAGAAACGTCCAGAATGTCATGAATAAGCTTTATCATAGTAAAACAAAAAGTTATTGAACATTGTCTAAAGTTTAGTAATATAATGTATTAAGTAGATTCAAAGATTTGGTGGCAAAACATTGACATCCAATAATTACTATGAGAATGCGGGGTACCACAGGGCAGTGTGCTAAGCCCAGTACTTTATCTCCTTTAAAGTTCAATTTGCGAATAAAAAGAATGATGGCTAAAATATTGATCTAGTTGATGTGGTTCACAAGTCGCTCGAAACCCTGACAATAATCATCAATATGATTAAATGTTTATTTCTTATTCCAACCTATTTCACAAACATTACGGGACATATAATTTATTATAAAAAATGGAAGTATGCATGTAAATTCTGGAAACTCTTGAATAGACTTATGAATAGAATAATCATCACATAAGAATAAAAATTTGATCACCAAAATTATCCTGGATGTTAGATGTATCAAGTAGATTCTGGTGAAAAAAGTTTTATTAAATCTAATTCAATATCTTGTTCGTAATCAATTATGTATACAAAATTGTCGTAAAAATCCAGTTTGAATTTAATCAATCTCATAAATTTCCATGCTGATAGAAATACTGAACTCCTCGTAATCTACTATATAATTGCTCCATAATTACTTATATGGTAATTTGAAATATTGATATTATCAACAAGAAAAATATTAAAATAATCATGAAAATATTTTATAATCTAAAACCTGTTGAAAGAATACTAAATTTGAATATGAGCACAGCTGGGTATATCAATAAGATTAGGAAAAGTACAAAGTTCTTATTATCTCAACAGAAACCGATTTTTAAAAATCAATTGATATATTCAAATTGTCAGATTATTGATTATGAATTAGATATATATATATATATATATATATATATATATATATATATATATATATATATATGTGTGTATATACATTAGGGTGGTCCTTAATATGGACATTTTTGTATTTTATTGCTGCCAGGAGCTTAAATGCTTCCAAATTGATAAAATATATTCTCTTAAAGTTTTAGCTCTTGATGTTAACTTTCAGATAGTGCGCAATTCAATCAAAACATCGTATGGAAATAGCATGGAAAAATTTTCGAAAATTTTGAAAATGACTTCTTAAACAAGGTGCCTTTTTTAGAGATGGCAACCCAAAAGGCTGTCCTGTCTCCTATCTATATGCGATTTCTATAATAGTGTTTATTTTTTTGATGCAGCAATGCCGGTCCAGGCCCATTTTCACTTGTAAACATATTGCTATCTACTTTTCAAGTAAAAACTAATGTCATTACTGCTTGACATCATCCTGTCCGAGGAGGAAACACAGAAAATCTCCTTGCTGATAAATAATGATATTTTAAATACATTTGTTTATCCAAATTCCAGTACAAAAATTTGCATACAACTGGAATAGTTTTAAAAATACTGCACGCTGAAAAAGTTGATACACGAAGACTTCTGCCCCAACTCTACCTAATTATGTGGTATTAAAAGTAGTATTAAAACCTTGATTTAAAGTGAAGCATATTATCATCATACTATTTATTTACGATTATATTTCATTGAACCTAAACCGAATTACGATTTCACAGTCCTTGAATACAATTATTACTGTTAGCAGAAGCGTAGTAACGAAATCGTATTTACTATTTACTGAAGTAATAAAGAGTCAAAGTTCTCCGAAAATCCCTTGATAGGTAATATACGAGCTATTATTGTGTTTGAACAAACCTGTGCGCAAAAGAAATATCAATTAGGGTCATCGGGGAATGAAATAGATAAATATCATGTATTTATTATTGAAATGCTACATTATAAAGTAGCAGAAAATGAAGACTGATGACGATTACATTTGTGTTTTGGGACTGAAGAATTCATTACTTGACAGGATTTTATGTCCTTTTTAATCCTCTTCCTTATTTTCTTCATTTTGTAAATTGTATTTGCATATATTTGTATATTTGTATATGTAACAACAGTATTTCACTTACTCAGAATAATTATTCTATTGACTAATCATAGGATGACTTTAATATCAATGGAATTTGAAAGTTTGCAAATTTTTTTTTATCACAACACTAGAAATTGTAGTTTTGGTTTTTAAGAGTTAACTAAGATTTTGTTGAATCAAAACTTCATTTAATAGTAAACACCAAACGAATAAATAATTAATTCTGCACTTTCGAATCGTAATTTATTTTACCTATCTATTATCATTTATTTTATATTTTATTATAAAATAATTAAATTAGGGGAGACTCGTTAAGGTTGTGCCAAGGTACGGTGGTGCCAGTCAGTCGCCATAACAACTAAACTAATTAATACTGATTTTGATACTGATTTCTAATTCTGGACCCTATGTCCAGAGGGAGAAAAATAAAGTATGTTCGTTCGAACAAGTTTCTATTTTTGCACTAAGTTGACATGATCTGTAAAAGTCTGCTTTTGAAGAGTCAAAAAAAGTTTCTTTGTTCGATTTCTTTTATTAATAAATGCTACTTGTACATCATTTTAATTGTTGTTTTGATGTATGTTGAACTTACAATAATTAGTTTTCAGAAGTGTGCGTTGGGTACGGTAGTGACATATAGTTGTGGGTCTTGTCCTTTTCGGGTGAAGATTAAACAGTTAAAATCTACCTTAACTAATAAGACAAAATACGAAAAACAAAGGGGAAAAAAACAATTCAAAAAGAAAAAAAAATCACAAAAATTTCTTGTTAACTTAGTTAAAAAAATATGTTTTGTTATAAATTGTTATATACATAAGCTTTGTTTAAACAATTTTGTTGTATTGTGTCACATATTTCTGATAATATATAAAAGTCGTTATAAACCATTTTAGTGTTTATAAGTAATGTTTTTTTAACCTATGTTTATGTCTGTCACAACCGTCCAGGGAGTGTGAACGTAGCAGTATTTAAAAAATCTAAAATTTTACTTCACTTAAAATCTAAAATTCCTACTATTTCATGAACAACTTTTCATTCTTTAAGCTGTAAAATCTTCTTTAAGTTTTCTTATCAATAACCAGAGTTTTAATATTGTTCCACTCTCGCCATTATAAGGTCTATAATTCAGTAGATATAAGAGACAATCTCCTTGTGTCCAGATTTTGATTCAATCTTGAATTTTTCTTGATAATTTTACTAACATAATATGAAGTTTTTTTATTATTGATCGGCGTGTAATTTACTCTTTTTATAAAATGACTATGTTTTTTAATAAAATAAAAATTCTTTACACCATGTTGTGCGCATAACAAATTATATTTATTATATACCTTATTAAACTGCGTATTTCTGAATTTAAAATAATTTGAGTTTCTGAATCGGTTAGTATATATTAATAAAGTATCCTTATGGTTGAAAACATATTTATAGTTTCGAACTAATCCTCCTCAACTTGAATATTTACAAGATCTTTCTTATTGCACTAAAATAACATAATGTTAAAAATAACTCGGTAGAGTATTTCTGAATGAAGTAAAGCAAACACCATGAATGCAAAATGCAAATTCATTAGTACAGAATTATGCATTAATGCCATTTAGTTATTGAAGATTGAATAATATGTTTATAGAATTATCTTTTCACCAAACAGTAGATATGGAAAATGCTAATGAAATGGAATGACTATTTCAGAACGGTATTTGTTTAATTATTACTTGATAATGAATTTAATCTGAACAAATACAAAAGAAAATTAATGGATAAATATGACATTATACCAGGACAAGGTTCTCACTATGTTGTGCACTTTTAGTAACAATAAGAAATAAAACACGATTATTTATATAATATACGCACTCATATTTATGTAAAAAAAACAATATTATTCATTTATTTCAAATAAATTAAAATTAAAAGATTGATCTTATGAAACCAAAATAAGATATAACAATGTGAAAATAAATAAAAATGTTTATTTCATCTATTTTATCAGAAACAAATGCTTCCACTTTGAATGGAGTTCCCAATTTTAATGGCTCACTTTATATATACATATTTTATTTGGCAATAACATTTACCTGTACTTACCCTGTCCCGTAGGGTAAGTTATAGTAATCGCAAAACGATCAAAAATTAAATTTTTTATATATCTTTAAGTTTCAAAGGTTTCTGAACATTTTGGCACACCTTAAAAAATGGATGTATGAACGTATGTGTGTGTGCGAGTTTGTGTGTGCGGATACAAATTTTCGTCGACTATTTCTCGAACACGGATCAACCGATTTAAATAATAGAAAAAACATTCGATTCCTACTGATAAAGAGACGTGCTGATTAGTTTTTGACAAAGCAGGTCTAGCCGTTTGGGAGATACGAGGCAAAAAGTGCCGAAAATGGTATTTCAGTTTTTCAGATAACGGAGCGTCCGATTTAAATAACTCAAAAAAACATTTTACATGTATTGACAAAATGAACAACTGGTAAAATTTCTGTAAAGGCAGGTCGAGTGTCTCCGGAGATCCAATAAAAAAAGTAAAAAATAATGTCACTTGGCGGTCAAAAATGAATATTAGACATATGTACATCGTGTTATAAGATATTTTATAAAGATTATAATAATAGGTACAAATTTTGTGTACATTTATATGGGTTTCGTACCAATGTTTACACTTCAGACGACTACGCGGCGCTTACGATCTTTAATATTTCGACTCCAAATCAGCTATGCAGCGTAATTGCTTAAAAAAATGTTCAAGATTTTCAAAAAAAAAATGAAAAAACAAAAAAAAAATACAAAAAAATCTAAATATAAAATAAATCATATTTTTCAAAAAAGTCAAATTTTTTCAAAAATTTCAAAATTTTTCAAAAATTCTTTTTAAAGTTTTTGTTTCAAATTTAGTTTTCAGTACGGGAAGTTTCAGCAATTTGCCTTAAGACACGATGCCATGCACCACTAGTTTGTTTTATGTATACACATTTAGCTAACAAGTTTCCACATTATGCATCCACATTTTCTTACCCTGCGAATTTCGAAAAATCGTTCGTCAACGCTTTCACTGCATCTACTTTCCATGCATTTAAGAGGCGAGAAAATTCGCTTAGCTATTCAGTCGGCGCCCTCTCAATATTTTTTCCCACTAAAAGGTACAAAACGCAGACGGGCTGCGGCTGGCGGCTGGCGGCGGATGAGCCTGCAGACCGTGACTCGTAAAAAACTTTTTAAACGTCCAAAGCAGTTATGTTTACACAGAGTTGAGTTTTCGGGCTTGACCTCAGTGTGAGGTAAATAAGAAAAATTGTCTGACATTCATATCCCCGGGTCATTTTTTTAAATAAAGCGAACAAGATGTGAGAAAAAAATGGAACACGATTTATTGTCTAGTCGACAGAGGAATATCGTATAATTATCGTGCGTTGCTCTTGAAGCTGCTATTAAAAGCGCTGCGAGATTATGTTTTACATGAAATAAGATTTTATATTTCACATCTCTTGAAGCTGAAGTTATTCATGCTACATGACTTTTAGTTTTTTTATAATCCATTTTATTAACAGCATTTTTTTTGCTATCAAGAAAAAAATTAAATTGTGAACTCGCTGTGTTCGCTATGACATCATGCCCTTGATGTTATATTGAGAAATTAAGAAGGATGATTAGTTATATAATAAGGGGAAAAAATTGAAAACTTAAAGTTGTGTGAAATGTACTGTAGAATAGTAATAGTTAGAGAAAGTTATTTTGCTCTATTATTATGCTCGTACATAAATAAACTGATAAAATATTTTCTATATTTTTAAGCAATATTTTTTCTATTTTCTGTGCAGCTATTATCAGCAAGCTACGTCAAAGCTAACATTTTCTCCGAAAGGAATAATCTATATACCTATAAAATTCCTATAAAGGAATAATCTATATACCTAAAATGCATCATAATTACAATGCAGAATTTGATGCATTCTTGAATAGATTGAGTATAGCTCAGAGTATAAAATATACATTGTTAAAATTCAAAATATTGATATAAATTAATTAATATTAATGATAAAATTCAAATTAGTAAAAATTCGAACTTTTGCTTGACATTTAGTTTTGACCAGAGAATAAACTTTATTAAGGGGCACAATTAGTGTAAAATTTTCACAAAATCGAATTTTCAATTTTTCCATATTTCGATAGGTTATACCTTTAAAAATAACATACCAATATTTTAAATCGATATCTTGAATAGTTTTTGAGTTACAGCCATTTAAAGAGTATATATATAGTATATAGTATAACGATCATTTTATATTTAAACGCAATTTTCTCGAAACAGCATTTTCCGAATTTGCTGCAGCGATTACTCAAAAACAAATGATCCGATCACTATCAATTTTTTTACATGTTCTATATATAGTTCTCCGTAAAATAAACTATCGATTTTGCGATCAGATCAAAAATCGAATTTTGGCAGTCCAAAAACGACCAAAATTTAGGGTAAAATTCGACTTTTTTTTAAAAAGCCGCCATTTTGTCAATTTTTGATTATTTTTTAATCGTAGGTCATTTTACAGATAATATTATCTAGTTTAATGAGAATTTTGTTTTCTAAATTTCATCCCTGTAGAAGGCCGGAATCACTGCAGCAGTGAAGAGCCTTTTTTCGCGCCGTTGAAGATCGACGACAACTTAAAAATTCTTTTTCTCAATTTTCTTAATTGAAACCAAACATATTATTATCTATAAATCTCATACATTAGAGTAAGTGATTATTCAAAAATCAGTGTCTGCTATTATATTTCACTTAACATTCAGACCCCAACTGATGGTCTTGAATAGTAGTTTTTGATAGGGACTTACATCATAAGGCCAATTAAGACCAGCCTACACCTTTTTTCTTTGGTTTATTACCACAAATCAAATGCTTACTAATGCTACAAGATTTTATTTTTGCTGACGTGGACTCCTGGGGGTCCAGGTGGACTAATTTGGGAATCACTGATTTAGAGAAATATTTATAGACTTGAAGTTCCCCATCAAGTACTCAATATTATTTAAAATAAAATATTCAGCTCTTTTTATTCCAAATTTTGCAGCTACTATGTATATTATAAAATTACTTTAATTACTAATTATGAATAAGCTTGACAAGTAACTAAAATAATTTTCGTTATTATTGATTAAAGCTTCCTCATAAAAAAGAATTAATAAATATAGAGCAATTATATGCATGATAAAAACTAAATAATCAAAAACAGTATATTTTGGAATGTAAAAAATGTAAGTATCATCACCGCCCAGTACAAATTTAGTACATTCCATATGAACTTTAGATATATTATGAATCTGCACGTTCAAAAATTTCACAAAATGTATTAACTAAACCTGCAGTATATTGGCATTTTCAATTCAATCCTCTTCTACGCTAATGAATTTCCAGCAATAAAGAACTATTTGAGTATTCGAGGTGTAGAGAAGAGCTTTGTTAATCTGGCACTCACCTCGCCTAAGTACTCTTTAAATAGTAATTCTAGAGTAAAGTTTGATTAAAACCGTTCTATGGCAGACAAAGTTGGATAAAGGTTAAATTCGTTCCATACTGAACTGGAATTCAGAACCTCTGAATGTCTGAATCATTAGTGAACTTTGGCAATAATTTTTTCAATTTATAATTTTCAATCATTTATAAAAACCATTATTCTCAATGAATTCGTATAACTGTTTTATGTCTATTAAAATCTTTATGGATCTCCAGTGGATTAATGGTTAGAGCTATGAGCTTATAATCAGTAGTCCGAGATTCAAACAGCCTCACTTGGAAATATAGACAGCAATAAGTTTTCAAGTGAAGATAGCTATTGTCTGGCATTGCAGCATCAATTAAAAATTCATCACTATTAGAAAAATTGTAAAAAATCTTTATCACATAGAGACAGGTTAACGCTTTGGATTGTCATCTGTAAAAACTGACGTACATAGTTAGTTAAGGGGGTATTCCAGTCTGGAGGTAGGAATTTTATGCGATTTTTGAAATGACGTAACAACATTTTTACTGTATTTTTAAACAATTTATTCGTTAATGTTTGCTGAATGTTAAAAAAATTTAAAATGGTCAAAACGTTTTAATTTTAGAAAGTGATGAAAAAACCAAATTGATCTCAAAAAAGTGGCACCTGACCATATTTATGATTTCAGTCCTTCAAATAATCTGAAGAAAAAATATATATGATACTAATCTAAAATAACGTCGCTATTGTATGAACTACGAACAAGTTAAAAAAATGTTTTTGCACAAAATAGCGAATGTCTGAACAAAAAAATTTTTTGTTACAACTTTTTTTTTGATATTCTGGATTTTTTTTAAAATAGTAAAAATCTGTATTTGGGGATGAATGTAGTTTATATTAAAGAGAAGTTTGTGAAGAAGACTTTGTAAGAATTTAAAGGAAATCAGTCTAGTAGAAGTAGAGAAATCGTGGGTGTCATATCCAAAACAGTTTCGAGAATCACGAAGTTTCGCAGAGGAAGAAAACGGTGAAGAATTGACGTGGTCAAACAGATATATATCAGAAAATAATTTAAATTTTTGAAAATCCTTTCGTACTACGGGTATAATAATATAAATTCTTATTTGGAAACTAGATGAGTGATTTATTACCATTGGTTTATTACCATAATTTTCAAAAGATAAACAAATTAAATAAATGCGTACCAAAACATTTTTGTCATATTTTATTAGGCATTAATTCTGCGTATACCCTGAAAATAAGTCATTGAGAAAAATAATCAGAACAACAAAAATAAAGAGAACACGGAAAAAAAATAATTCAAAAACATCCATTTGTATAAGAGAAGTGAAAAGCATCAAAGAAAATGCGCTTCCTTTTGACTTTTTTCTTTCCTAACCCTGGACTTCTAATCAATTGTATTGCTGGCTATAGAAGGAGCAAATTCTATTTCATGATTTATTCCAACCGGAAATTAAATGTTTGCCAGGCTTTTAGAAAAAGTCATAATGCTAAAGAAAAAAGCGTAACCTAATAAGCTTGTGTTTTAGAATCTAATGCACACGAAATGAATTAAGTGTTTTATAATAAATCTTAAAGTCTATAACTAAAGTAATGATATTTTTTTGTTTTAAATCCGGGATGGTAACTTGTATACAAGTTATTAATTTGAAGTTAGCGTAACTATAGTTATGCTAATCCGGGATAAAATATACTTAAATGAAACAAACATTATTTAAAGTTTCAATAAAAATCGTAAATTGTGAAGGTAAAAGTACCATCAAATAGTAATAAGTTGAAAAAGTAATTGTCAGAGCTTTTCATAAAATTTGTGCAATAAGCTATTTTTATAAGTGAACAAGATAATTCAATATTTTCTATATTTTTAAGTCATGTTTTTTCTACTTTCAATGTAGATACTATTAGTAAATTGTATTAGTAAACTATGTCAGAGTTATGATTGATGATTAACATAAAAATAATTAAATATAACAAACACAATTTAAATTAGTTTTTTAAATCAATTAATTTTTTTAAACAAAACTATTATGAAAATGAGTAAAAACTTTACATATTTTCAATCTTTACTTTTCACTTTTAAGGATTGTGTAAAATTCTATTCAATTTTCTATGTAATTATCTTTAGTGCAAACTAGTGGTGCATAAGATTGTGTCTTAAGGCAAATTGCTGGAACTTCCCGTACCATAATTTTAATTTTTTAAAGACTTTATAATTGTTTGAAAACTTTGAAAAAAATGGATTTTTTCTTAGAAAAGTTGAACTTTTTGAAAAATTTGAATTTTTTTCATATTTAGATTTTTTTATTTTTGGCACTTTTTGCTCTGTATCTACATTATGGCTGGATTTGCTTTAGCCAAAAACTAATCAGCACGTCTACGCGTCAGTAGGAATCGAATGTCTTTTGAATTATTCAAATCGGTTGATTCGTATTCCCGAAATCGTCGACGAAATTTGTATCTTCACATACATACGTATATATACATTTTTTCTAAGATATGCGGAAAAGTTCAGAAAACTTTGAAACGAAAAGATATATAAAAATTTTCATTCTCGATTTTTTGCGATTACTATAACTCACCCTACGAGAAGTTAATTAAATAGCATATTAGAGCTTTCTATATTTTGTACTCCTTTATTTCAATTGAGAAAAATTAGTGGCATTGTAAAATAGGTGTACGATAATGTCACAATAAGTTTTCATTCAATGTGTAATCAATTTATCGGTGATATCAAAATAAATAATACAAACCATTCGAAAAACAGAAATAGCAAAAATTGTAATTATAAGATACAATACGTTTGCTTCGCGACTAATTGCATTGCTACTCTCAACAACGCCAGTTCTTAAAATAAAAAAAATATTTTCCAGACAATAATCAAGTCGTATTATAATTCATAAAAACAAGGTTGAAAATATCAAACAATGTGAATTTTCTTGTTCACCCGTGCCGAGATCAAATATTTGTCATTAGAGCACAATAATACGTCATTTGCGCTATACAAACGCGAGCTTATCAGAATCTCCCAAGAAGAAACACCTACCGAGAGATATAATAGAGGCGAACGAAAAACAGAAGAAACGCTGCCATAAATCTGAACCCGTGAGAATATGTCATAGGATACTTATCTTTACGACGAATTCAATGAAACGATATCAGAGTATTGTAAAAAACAAAACGGGAGCATACGGACAGGGCAATTACAGAAACACTTTGAAAAACAGCGAAATTAAAAGAAATTTTAAAAGCGCGTAGGAAACCAAATATAGTACACCTATCCCCCGTTTAACATGGAAGATGGATTCCATAACTAGTGGGGCGCATGGCATCGTGCCTTAAGGCAAATTGCTGGAACTTCTCGTACCAAAAAAATTTTTTTTTTAAAAGATTAACATTTTTGAAAAAAATGTACTCTGAAAAAATTAGATTTTTGAGAAACTATAAATTTTTGACAAAAATTAACTTTTATTTGAAAAAAAAAAATTTTTGAAGAAAAAAATATTTGGAAATATCTTGGAAATTCTGAACTTTTTTTCAAAGCAATCGTACTGCTTTAACGGCATAGAGACGAAATATCGAAGCGCGTAAGCGCCGCGTCGCTGTCTAATGAATAAACATTGGTACAGAACCCATAGGAATGTAAACAAAATTTATGCTCATTATTAAAATCTCTGTAAAATATCTGATAATTTGATGTGCATATGTCTAATGATCATTTTTGACCGCCAAATGGCATTTTTTTTACTTTTTTCACTACATTTCCGAAACCGCTAGACCTTTTTTTATGAAAATTTGATTAGTTCTTCACCTTGTCAATACAAGTAAAATGTTTTTTGAATTATTAAAATCAGACGCTCCGTTCTCTTAAAAACCGAGTTACAGTTTTTGGCATTTTTTGCCCCGTATCTAATGGCTAGACCTGCCATTGCCAAAAACTAATCAGCATGTCTCCTTATTAATACGAATCGAATGTTTTTTGAATTATTCAAATCGCTTCATCCGTGTTCCCGAAATCGTCGATGAAAATTTGTATCCGCACACACATACATACACGCACACACACACACATACATCCATTTTTTCTAAGGTATGCCAAAATGTTCAGAAAGTTTTGAAACGTAAAGATATATAAAAATTTTCATTTTCAATTTTTTTGCGATTACTATAACTTGCCCTACGGGAAGTTAATAAAAAAAACATACTAGTAGGCTGGCTTAAATATTTTGATTGAGTTTTGATGAAATTACAATGATATTTTTTTGGGTGTGTTAGAGATCAAATATGAATATATCTGTTCTGAATTGTGCACTAGATTGATGAATTGATGATTGGTGAGAGTACGATTCATCATACTCTTCCTTCAGATACTCGAAATTACAAAGTAATTGTCAGATATAAACTGATGAGAATACTGTAAAGTAAATTGTTGTAAATGTGGTATAAACGACACTGAATATTGAAGTTAAGACTTGGCATAGATAAATATAAAGAAAACCGTACAAACCTGGCTTAACTCAAAATCTGTCTCCTGATGTAAGATCTACCTAGAACTATCTGTTGATAATTTGATATTGAAAAGCACAAAAAAAAAATTGATATCAAATATAAAATAATATTGATCATTTCCCACTAAATACTTAGTATACTCTTCACTGAATGATCAATATATTTTCAAAAATATTTATAAATGTATTAAGAACTCTAGAATAGATAGGTAATATTGTAAGTGATATTATATTAAATGTATGTATCCATACATTCAAAAATACATAAGACGTCATATCTATCATGTAAACGCAGAAATTTCTAAAAATATATAATCAATAATCTATATTCTGTGATTATATTTATTGCCATTATTAATGCAAGTATAAGTTATATGGTATATTTCCTACGTTTCTATTCTATTAAGTACAAAAGTCGGATTTCATTATATATTCCCGAAGAGAAAATATTTTTCCATGCGATATGTAATATATATTAATAAATGTCTATCTATATATAGCAAAAATAACGACCTTATTATAGACTAATTTAAACACAAAATTGCAGTAGTGAAATAAATATGAAATAGCGTAAATATTGTTGTCATTAAAAATATATAGATTCAAAAATTTGATCAGTTCGCATAATGTTGAATTAATATATTCAAGGAAAGACAATAATATTCGTTTTACTGTGTATTATTGAATAGTATCTTATTTGACTCTACTACGTTATTCACCATATTAATTTTATCGTAAATTTAACCGTGAAAACATTAATAGCTCTAGTAATTTACATAATACACGAAAACGATTTTAAGTTTAGTGACTGATAGAAGAATAGGCAATCTTGTCACAAAAATTAGATAGGTTTTTGCAATGCGTAAGGTATCACAGAAATATTATTGTTATTATATAGGGTAAACCGAGGCTTAAAGGTCCGCGGGTAAAATAGGTCCATCAAAAAAAAGTAAAGCTAGAAATTTTTCAACAACAATATTTCAAAGTAGAGTATCACTATCAGGAGATAAATGGTAATGTTTGAAAATCCATCAATTAAAATTTTTCTTTCGTTGTTTTTTGGTTATGAGCACTGTTATTTAGTTTACGAAACCTTAATATACGTTATCTTAGTATGCGTTATTAGTTAGTAACGCACTTAGTAATTGTTATGTACTATGAATTTTTAAGTTAAATTTAATCGTTTTTTTAATATCTTTTAAAAAAGCTTACACGTGCGAGGTAAAAATGACCAACTGAACCTTTGCCCTGGTAAAGGTGTACACAATCAAAAATATTGAATAAAGAAGTAAATTAAGTTAAACAAGCAAGTTCACAAGAGATAAATAATTTTACTGATGAATATTTCTGACAAAATACCAGATCTAGGTCATATACAGTGTAATATTTGTAAGAAAAATGTGCCCATAAAATTTATATTTCGCATTGGTTGAATATTGTAGCTACTATATAGTAAAATCCTTTTAAAATTAAACATGAGACATTAGATCTGTTTGTGGCTGTATCATTAATCCCGCCTATGGGGTAAAAAAGATCAGGAGACAAATTTTTGAAAAAAAAAACAAACAGCAACAAAACACATCTCTGTAATGATGTATTAGTTAGGTATTTTACTAAACATAGTTAGATAGTTGTTTGTTTAATATAAGTTATTTGCTTTATTGTAGTTGGTTTGGTTTTTACAGTATAATTGAGAAAAATCAAATTGGACCTTTGTACCCTGTCTTATCTTACCCTATGATAAACAAAACCCATATTAACCTATATTTTTAATTTACCCTAATATATCTACGTATTTTAATATTTAACATTCATAAAAAATTAATAAAAATGTATTCCAATAATTTCGGCGGTTATTAATGTGAATGTTAATCCGTTCCTCCACTTCAATTAAAATCAAATTTCCTAAGCAGATTTTTCTTGTAATGCTCTTATAGAATATAATTATAATTGAAAAAATCTTTAATATGAGTTATCCGCTTAATTTTTTGCATGTACCAGATTTGCAATGGAAAAGAACAACGTCTCACACAACAAAGTTTGCACCAAAATTCGATATTTATTACCCATTCACTTTATAATATTTCAAATATTTACTATTGCAAAAGTTCTTCGAATAAATTTTTCTGCAGTGGACATCCCTAATATTCCGTAATGGTTTTTAAAGCAAATTATAATTGCGACCTTATACATTTCCTGAATTTGTAATAAATATTTTATGGTGATAACAAGGTCTCAATATCACGACAACGGAACACAATCAGAAATAGATGTGGATCTGTTTCCTGATTGTTATCATCTAACATGAGATGTGCAAATAACAGATAAATAATTTTTATTGTAATTAATTATTACAAAAACATAAATAGGATATTTTTATAATAATACTATATTGGTGACTAATACAGATATAATACGGAAATTGCTGATTAGCCTACTTATTTTTTGCAAATGTTTTCGTAATGCTATTCATGAAGGCATTTTCGGAAATGTATTTCAATTGGCACGATGCACGTGATAATTTAAATGAATAATATTTGTGTAAAATTAATATTTATAGAAGAGGCATATGCATAAACGTATAGATATATTTTACTAATTCAGAACTATTTATTCATTTAGAAATTCACACATGGATTATCCAAAGAAATCCTTTGCAGTTGAAGTAGAAACCTCATTAAAATATCTCTTTGAAATCTTTTTCTCAATCGATTTGGTAAAATCGTTGAATACATTTTCTACAGATGTACATTTTGATCGTTTGTATAATAATTGTTGAAATGGAATTTCAAAATGTTTCAAAAATTGTTAAACATTTTTTTTATATTGTTGTATGTAACAATCAAAATAAAGTAAACAGTAAAAAAAACAATTATAAAATATAAAAATATATAAAAAATAAATGAATACAATAATAGAATAGAAAACTGTTCCATTGACCAGTTAACTAGACCAGAATTATTATGCCATAGTAAAAGATTCATAAAAAATTAAACAGATATAAAAGTACTATATACAAACAAAAATTTCACTTTCACTTTCATAATATCATTAACATGAAAGAACATATAAAAATAGTTTGGAATATTTAATAATACATTATATTATATCGTAATTATTTCCTTACAAGTTTTTTATTTCGTTAATGAACCGTAATATAATGTCATAATTTTTATGAATGTGCATTTTGCCATTAAAAACAAAACTATATAAACATCATTATTAAACCCCAAATAACATCTTTAATATGCGTCATAACAGACTTCAAGTTTATTTTGCTCATATTGAATATTTTTTTCCATAAAAAAGGTAACTAATATATAATACATAACAGAAAAATTCTTTTTTCTTATCTCTTAAGCAAAATTGTATAGAAACTAGTGGTGCTTGTGCAACTTCCCATACTCTAAAACTACGATTATTTTTAAAAATTTTTATATTTTAAAAGCGATCGCGCTAAGTAGCTGTTTTATAGACGAAATATCGAATCGCGTCAGCGCCGCATCGCTGTATAAGGGTTAAATATTATAAATCTTGATACGGAATTTAACTAAATTTGTACTTACTATTAAATATTTTATAAAATATCTGTTAATTTCATGTGCATTTGTGTAATGATAATTTTTGACCGCCAAATGTCACTTTTTTTAAATTTTTTTATTGGATTTCCAAAAACCGCTGGGCATGCCTTTCTAAAAATTTGATTGATTCTTCATTTCGTCAGTAAAAGTAAAATGATTGGGTAAAATGTAAAAAAAACTGATTTGCCATTTTTGGCACTTTTTGTCCCGTATATTTAAACGGCCGAACCTGCATTTTCCAAAACCTAATTAGCACGTCTACCCCTAAGAATATAGGAGTAGGAATTGAATTTTTTTTGAATAATTCAAATCGGTTAATCTGTGAAATCGTCGACGAAAATTTGTACCTGCACATGCTTACATACATACTACATGAACGCACATACATAAATACACACATACAACTATATTCTCAAAGATATGCCAAAATGTTCAAAAGGCTTTGAAACGTAAAGGTATGCAAAAATGTTCATTTTCGTTTTTTTTTTTGCGATTACTATAACTTGCCCTATGAGAAGTTAAGAAGTTTCAAAATAATAACTTTAAAAACTTGAATAATTTACAGGTATTGATTATAAAATATAAAGTTATTGATTAACAAATATAAAATTTATTTTACTATTCAAGATCATTTCACAGAGATATTTTTCTACTATAGCGTTTCAAAAGCACAACTGATAGTTTTTTGAATAGCAATATACGTAAATGGTTAGCAATTATACTAATATAAAGTAAAGACATCCTCCTGAAATTCCATACATAGAAACTTATATAGCTTTGATCAGTATTTTATCTAAATATTTAATGATACTTCGATACATTCTGAATTTAGATATCTTAGTTAATGTAAATAGATTTCACAAACTAATTAACTCTATCGATAACCCCCGTCCGGTTCTATCAAAACTTCAAAGTATTCATCTTAGAGTCGACTCTATTAAATAGGGTATAGGTAGGTTCTCTACTGAAAACAGGCCAAAAATATATCGTCTATTCGGCTTTGACCTTGTTAAGAATAAATCGGGGTGGAAATGTACACGCCATGCTCACTACGTCAATCGGGTTGCGAACCCTTTGTCTCTACGGATTTGTTCCGTAGGCAAATCTTTTTTCAAGGTCCCGAAAAAGCGTATTTTCGATTTAGCTCAGATATAGATAGCAATAGAAATATGTAATGGCCCAAATATGATTTTTTAAAGTAAATATATTTATGAAAGTCAGAGAAAATATCGTGATATTCCGTCGGCCTGTAGAATTTGTCATGATAAATATTTGTTTGGTGTGTGCTTTCTTTGTGAACTTTATTAATTTTCTTCTCTATATAACTTCTTGAAATATAGTAAAAAACATTCTAAATAAAATATTAATTTTTTAATTTAAAATATGGGATAAATTCTACGAAAAAATGCGGCCAAAACAATCACGAAGCACGCGATATAAGTACAGTATTATGTGCTCGTTTATATTAGTAAATAAAAGTGTCTGCATGTAAATTGTATTCAAATAATATATGCTGCATATATAGTGTAACTTAGTATATAAATCAGTTTAACTCAGTATATAAATTAGCCGAAATTACAGAAGCAAAACTATGTCAGATTAAAGGCAAAATGTTTTGTATTAAAACTTTATGAAATAAATACATTAATGTTATAATAAATTTACAAATCCAAGTAATGATAGAGCATTGCAGAATAAATCAATTAAATTTAATAAAAAATGGTTTATATAAATAATAGTCTTAAAGTTTTATTTATTATTTGTCATTTGCAAAATTTGTTATATTGAAGGAGGATACATTTTAGTGTTCAAATATTTATTAAATATGTTATTAAAAAAAAATTGACTATAATATATTATATCAAATGATATATAATAATTATTACTCTTATAACATACTTAACTAGTTGGTATTGGTATTTTGCCTTGAGGTAAGTTACATCTCGATATGTGTAAATAATCCACTTAATCAATAAAAAATAAATTAATTTATGAGTGATTAAAAGTATTCCGAGTAGATTTATTACACATATTTGAAAACGAACAAACAAACACATTAACTCGGAGTATTTTTAAAAAGCAAATTTTCAAAAACCAAATTTTTATTTTGGTTTATTGTGTTCATTAAGACCAAGTACTCTATCGTTATACCAAGTAAATCGTCTAATTTTAATTTTACCAAACATCAAAAAAAGTACTCATTTTCTCAAACTTTAATGATTAAATAAATAAATTAAACTACTTGTCGTAAGGCCGTAATATTTCAGTAAGTTTTATAAGACCATGATGTATATCGCCAAAAAAACTTCCATAAAAATCCGCCTAAATTTTTTTTTCAACAGTTAATTACAAGAAAACGGCTCGGTAGATTTTCACCTAAAACTAATCAGTATCATTCCCAACTAATATCTTTCGAACAGTTTTTGATTTTTTAAAATCGATTCGGTAGTATGAGCTTAAATGTGGACGAAAATTTTAACACTTTTTTCGAATTATAAAGAAACGGCTCGGCAGATCAAAACTGACAAACGATAATCCTCATCGAAATACATAAGATGGCTTTTAAATTTCTGAAATCGGTTCAGGCGTTTTTGAGCAAACATCGATGCAAGGTCTAATTTTGACAAATGCAAAAAAAACGATACCTATTTTTGCAAAACTTTGATGAATTTTCAAAGTTAAACAAGTTGTCGTAGGGCCGTAATATTTTAGTATGATCTATAAGACTATGGTATCTACCGTCAAAAAAAAATAATAAAAATCGTCGAAATTTTTTTTTTGACACTTTATTACGAGAAAACGGTCCGGCCGATCTCTACCAATATTTATATATATATATATATATATATATATATATATATATATCCCTCCGTCGGGCGCAGTCCTAGTATGTACAGAATCGGGCGCAGTGTATCTGACAGATACAGATTATAAATATATTGTCAGGAGGCTTATATAATATTTATATATTTTTATTTAATTTGCGCTTTTACAATGCTGAATATGTATATTATGTGTAAACAAAAACAAAATATATATTAGATCAATATTATTTTTATAATATAGCAAAATATAAAAATCCGTACATGCGCTCAAAATGCTAGACGCACAAACCTTACTTTTTCTGAAATGAATAATTTAATTAATTATATAAAAACAATTGTCAGGTTCTGTTGGAATGTTTATACAAAGACTATATAAACAATTAGGATAGTAAAAACTTAGTGTTTTTTATCATTTTGTACGTCAAATAGAATTTGGTTTAGTGCGTTCTTTTAACAAAATTGCTACTAGCAAAATATGCGAAGTTCAAAGACAATCTAATATGGACGAATAAATAGTAGACATTAAATAACGAAGCTACTGAGATATGGAGATCTTGATGACATCAAATTATGGAGAAACATGCTAAAATGTTGGCCCTGTATCTGTCAGATCGGCTGCGCCCGACGAAGGGATATATATAATATATATATATATATATATATATATATATATATACATAATTTTTATTATTATTAATCATTGGAAATAAACTCATAGATATTCTCTCAATATTACACCACCAAGACTTTGATATTAAAACTAAAACGTTTAAAAATTTATTACATCATCAAAAAAGACTAGGGAAAACAAAATCAATTTACCCATTAGGGTTTGCGGTAGCGGAAAAGAGGGTCCGTACGGTGTTCCATCGGTGTGCATAGACCGGCATCCAATCGATCAGCAAATCTAGGCAATACGGTGGAGAAAAAATCTCGGCTCCTACCTGAGCGACAAGACGCAGGAGAAGGCAGAGAAGGCAGAGAACGCCCGGAATACGACGGCGAGTAAATGCGTGTCGAGAGGATATTGATCAAGCTACGAGGTGGCAGTGTGGTGTGTACAGTATACTAGCAGTACTATAATTAGACAGCTGGTGGAAACTTCGAAATTTGGAGTTGAAACAGGGACTGATGTATGTCTTACAAGTTTTGGTTGTTCGAAATTCAAAAGTCCAATCTGAACCTTTGTATATTGGATAGTTTCGCCGTCTGGGAGAGACTTAATATTTTAATTTTTTTGTGATTTATCAACAAATTTTTCATATTTGTTATGATCAAGGTTGACCATAACAAATAAAAGTAACCAACCCGAGATCCTTCGGAGTAGAGGGTGAAAATGTGTATATAAAAACCGTAGTTTCGTGTAAGAATAGAGTCTAGCAAGAAGTATGTGAAAAGTATCATGTTTTTAAGAATCGCTAAAGAAACAGATATAATTTGTGGCTCGATCTACCATTATTTGATTTATAAATATTTTGTAACAAAGATTTAATTAAGCTGAATATAAACCGTTTTATTATCTATAAATTACAAGGTTTTGCATTGACTATATGATAAACGGATGATTACGGTGTTGATTTCGCGACCATACTGTCTTTTTATACCTTATTATTTCCGTTAGTTTTAAACCCGAAAGGTATGCGACCATCGTTATCAGATGAACTCATTTACAGCTAATTCATTTTACAATTTATTTAGTTATCCGCAGGAGTGACACTGCTGTACGAAACAGCGAGCAGCCCAGTAGCGCTACGTTCAGGCACAGCAAAATCGTTCCAATCATTATCAATAAAATGTATTCAAAAATTAAAATGTAAACTTCTGAACAAATTCATGCTCAGCAATTTAACTCATTGTCAGAGTGATAAATGTAAAAGCAAGGATCCACATATTGGATGTCACCTTTACACACAGGAATAGTAACTAAAAATGGCTTTAACAAGCACTACAATTTGAAGATTTCTCAAAACTAAATAGAAGTTTCTGTAGTTCAAAATCAAATTTTGTAGTTCATTTTTTTAGATAATTTGGAGGGCTATAATCAAAGTTATGGTCACGTGCCAATTTTTTAAAACCCTCGTCTTCGCCAATTTAATTAAATTCTCTTCAAAAAAAAAACTTCAAACTTCATCCAATAATTCAACTCAGCGGTTTCCAACCTTTTTTGCACCGCGTCCCCCTGCTTTAATAAAAAGAATTGTTGCGCCCCCTTAATTATTTCAACAAATTAATTTTATAAATATTCAACTGATATTATCATAGTACAAATTAATATGCAATATTATGTAAAAATATGCATAAAAACTAATTATTTTTGGTTTATTTTTTAGTATCGTTCCAAAAATGTTGAGTTACTTTCGATAATAGTATTCTGGCAAGAGAAGTACGCGCCTCTCTTACAATAACCAGGCGCCCCCCTGAGGGGGCGCGCCTCACAGGTTGGAAATCGATGATTTAACTCATGAAAAATGATAGTAAAAATATTATTTGTCTTTTTACGGCCGTTCAAAAATCACATGAAATTCAGACCTCTAGACTAGAATACCCCCTTAAGCACACTCTTCACGCCTTACAAGATATTTTATAAAATAATTTTATACATAAAATAAAGAATGAGCAAGTCTTCATAAATACTATTATTAGTTGAAATAAATAACACATTTTTATTATTAAAAATAACTACAACTTTAGCTTTTCTCTTGCATTACTCTTTTATCCACATATCACTACAATCAATTAATAATTTCCATATAATATTGGCTGATAGCTGAAGTGTAATCATTTATATTAACAAATGTGACTATAATCAACGTGCGTGGCTGTGTTACAGGTTGGATTCATGTGTGCCCAAAAAAAAACAATTTGGCATAAGATAGTTGTTCTATCTAAACACATTGTTTGGCCTCAAAGGCAATTATCTAATATCAGACAAGGACAGAGGTGACGTTTAGAACAGCGACTTTGTCCTTCGCTTGAATGTACTTCATTAATATGAATGCTGTATCAGATGAATTTGTACGTTCGGAACGATTAATGCCTCACAGATGTGCTCTCGTAATCTAACCGGCTAATTCAACCCGAACGATGTTGAAGTCATTGTGACCGGGCCGGATTGATTAACATGTGTTTTGTATGGCTGGATATATATTATTATAGTACGAGGATGACAATAAATAATAATTAGATCTGTAAGGTCAAATATTATTTGTTTACGGTTTATTACGTTATTATTCTAACGGAATTAGATATTATGGATGATCAATATTTACAAACTGAATTCTTCTACATATCAAATATACATATACATAAATTATATTATTTTGATATCGATTAGAACTTAAGAATTTTATAAGCTGGTTTGATGATTTGACTTAACTAACTATGCTGGTTTTATACATGGCAACACAAACAGTTGTCTATGGGCTATTTCCACTTGGAAACATATTACTTTTTATATTTTTAAGTGTAAACTGATGTGAATACTGCTGACATAAGGCTGCTCGAGGCGAGTACCAAACCTGGGATCTGCGATAGCATCCCATAGCTCGAACCACTAACCCAAGGGCGCTTGAGAAAATTGTTATCAATAGAATTAGTAAGTTTATTGAGTAATGAATTTATACTGATGAGTAGATTTATGCAATTTTGAAATTAGTGCCCATATGTAGATACCACATATAAATTATTGCTATTTTCTTAGGAATTGGTTGAATTTTTTCACAAATAATTAAAATGTGTACTATATTTATTCAAATATTTTAGTAATATATTATATAGTCCAGTCATTATAGCAAGTTCACCTCGGAATTCGAGATACCCAGCTGTAAGTCTGTAAATACTTGTATATTGACACCTAAAAGTTGTCTCAAAACCTACATATGTTGTTTAGATAACAAGGTCCAAAACAACTATCTCAAAAACAAGTAAAGTTAGGAATTTTTGAACAATATTTGAAAGTAGAAGGAAAAGGATGTGTAATCAGCCATCGTCTTCAATTAAGCAACATCGCTATCAGGAAATAAAAGGCCACATTTGAAAATCTATAGCAAAAGTGTTTTTCCTCGTTGTTTTTTTTTTGGTTGTGAGCACTGTTATTTAGTTCACGAGACTCCGGTATAATTTTTAGGTATATGTTATTAACAATTTATATAGAGTGTATTGCTTTTTTTGAAGTTAGATTCAACAGTTTTTTTCATATATCATCTACAATAGTTTTCATATAGGTAGGATTAAAAGGACCTACAGAACCTTTACCCTGGCAAAGGCTTAAACAATAAAAATCGTAAATAAAAATAGCAATTTACTTAAAAGAGCAGTTTTACAACAAATAAATTAAATTAGTAGTTATTCCAACTATACAGACAAATATTTCTGACAAAATACTAGATTAAAGTTATATACAGTGAAAAATGTGTACACCATATTTATATTATGCATTGGTATAATATTGTAGCTAAAATTTCATAAAATCCATTAAAATTTGAAAAAATCAGATCTGGTTGCCGACTATCTGTCTCATTTCATCTTACCTATGGGGTAGAAAGGGACAGATGATAATTTAGAAAAAAATAGTACAAAAACATATCCATAATTAGGAATTATGTGGCAATTTCATTGAACTTAGTTCGATAAGCGTTTGATACGTTTATGTGTTGTGATGTAGTGCATTTGGTTTCGACAGTATAATTACTTGAAATCAAATTAGATCTTTGTGCCCCGCCCTACCCTATAGTATAACGTAAGATTGATGTACCTTAGGTAGCATTCTCATATATCATGTACAATATGTACTTTACATAATTTAGAGAAATGCATGTATTAAACTGGAATCTATGAAGAAATCGCATATATATTCATTGAGAATGCATTTTTACTGCAAATCTAAAAAAATATTTAAAACTAACTACTTGATTAATATTTTATGATATTCTAATCATATTGTTATATACATTAAAAAAATAAAATTAAAAATATTCTAGTGATATGAATTGTACACTAACCAAGAACAAGCTAAAATTTCGTCAATATATATTTTAAGTATAAAAATATGAAGACAGTAAATTTTAAATTTTTGCCCTATTGTTATTTTCTTACTAAATTACTACTTGCTAAATTTTACGTTTGAATTACATTTAATAATTAGATTCTTCTAGCTAAAGCTTTAATATATTTATCAGTTCCTCCATTGCTACAATCTATCGCAATTTAAATTATCGATAAAAATAGCGCAATTTAAATATAAACCAGAACGTGTCATCCATACTTATATTTTTACATTGCGTCAAATTGAATTCAATTTGAATGAAACGAATATATTATTGATTTCTGTCGGTAGCAATTATTTTTTCTTCTAAAAGAATATCAAAGTAAAATTATAATCGCATTGGCACAACGCAACGCAATAAATTTTACCAGTAGAAATATTTTCACATGCAAAGGTATATATAAATACATAGATATACACATGGGTGCACGTGAAAGATTTCCATTACAAGCCAGTAATATCATTTCTGTTCCGCATTTACAGTTTTATACACGATACTTTTTATCTATTTTAGGAATTAACATTATTTCAATAAATTTATTATTTCAAATTGTAAACTTAAAAATATTTAACAGTTCATGCTTTATTATATTTTTAGATAATTTTTACAAATAATAGTCAATAACTCATGGCCTTTTCTTTTATACTGATAATCTTAAACAAAACCAGTTGTGGCAACTATGCTGAACATTAGTTGGAAAATAAAGCGTGAGTCCAAATTATCTTATTATCTTATGCAAAATAATAAACAAAACTTTTATAGTTTTACATGCTTTATTTCACCCAATGTGAGAATTAAATTATACAGCAAAATTAATTAGAAATATAACAGAAGTTATTTTTTCGATTTATAAAAATAAATACAGTCATATAAGAGAGCGTCCATTAATCATGTGATCGATTTTTAAGATTTTTTGGACCCATTCTCCCCCCTGGTGATACGCAGTAATATTTAACATAACCGCCTTTTTCCAACTAACATTACACGCATTTTAGGGGGCGTCCATTAATCACGTGAGCTAGTTTTGAAGGATTTTTGGACCCCCCCCTCCTCCTTGGTGATACTTGGTGATATTAAAAATTACTCCCACTCCCAAACCAAACATCACGTGTATTTTTAGTTACGTGAAAAAACTAAAATTTTTGATTCTTTTTTTGAAAATTTTTGATTTTTTAAAAAAATCAGTTAAGAAATAAATACACGTGATATCTTACCATACGTTAGTTTCATATTTATTAACTTCCCGTAGGGTAAGTTATAGTAATCGCAAAAAAATCTAAGATGAAATTTTTTATATATTTTTACGTTTCAAAGGTTTCTGAACATTTTGGCACACCTTAGAAAAAATAGCTTTAAAAAAAGTTCAAAATTTTCAAAATAATTTAAAGTGTAAAATAATAAAAAAATTTCAAAAAGGTAATTTTTTTCGAAATATTTTAAAAATCTCAAAAATCAATTTTTTCAGTTTCTAAAAAAATTGATTTTTTTTAAAGAACTTTAATATTTGGTACCTGAAGTTCCAGCAATTTGCTTTATAGCACGATGTCATGCACCACTAATTTCATATTTATTTTAAATTATTTAAATGAAATAAGATTTTATAGTAACTTAGACCAATATAGAAAAAATGCGTATGCCAAAATGCCAGAAATAAGATACGACGAATTTCCAAACAACTTCAAATAAGTGCACATTATTACACCTGAATTAACAATTTCGAATTAATTAATTAAAATAATTTTGGTTTATTATGAATATTCTCAAATTGAAATAAATTCTTTCATCCAAACCGCTATTATTAGAAACCTTATCAAATTCTAATTATATTGTATTCGAAGTACGAGTAACCCATTTAACGAACACCTGAGAGTATGGCAACTCGTAGTCGTAAGCGAATAATATCTCGGTTAGTCTGAAAAGCAGGCGCACTTGACTCGATCTCAATGCTAAGATTGTGCAACGAAGTGTTCTAATAATTGGATCAACGTCGAAGAAGTATATTCGGGCCTAGTGATTTATGGTCCACTTGTGACACATATTCAAATTATCGTATCTGAGAGAATTTCGACGTGCCAGCTAAATTCGTTGAGCCAAATGCACATGGACAATAGACTTCGAGAGTATTGATCTCGGCTAATTCGCATACAAAATGCTTCCTGCATTGACTCTCAGATCGTATAGATGCGTTATATATTGCTAAGAGTATTAGAAGTTCTAAAGTTGTTTTACGTGTGATCACACATAGGGTGGTATTAAAGATAGGCTTATGAATTTGGAAACTAGGAAACCCACTGACCGGGCGAATCTTTGAAGTATAGAGTGGTCCATCTAGTGCGGTTGGGTTCCAACAACTATCCACACTATTCGATATTTTTGTAGAAAAACATATAAAGTATTATACATCGTTAGAAAGGTCTCAAAATTCTTAGTTTTTTTCCCACATATCGCAACTTCGAATTCCGCACGGTGTGGCCTACACAGGCAAGTTGCTATCGATAAATTCCAATTTTTAAATGAGTCACCATATATTGAGGTACCCAGTGTACATTTTTTAAGTAGAATGTGTTAGATTAAATTTCATACGCGCAAGTATTATTCATAGTGCAAGTCTATTATATTATGTTTATATTAAACGTCTTAAGTTTATATGATTTAAAATATTAGCAGGCCATGAAAAATATTAAGTTTTTAATCTTTAAGTTCGTAGAATCCAATCTGTAGAACACGAACCCTCAGGGAGCGCGAGGATTTTCAAAGGAAGCAGTACAACAGCTTTCAAAATAGCATTTTCATTAAAATAAACCAAAAACTTTGAGATTATATAAAAATGAACGAATTAGTAATTATTTTTGTGTATATTTTGACACAATATTTTATATTAATTTGAAGCCTGATAAAAAAATTATATTAGTTGAGTATTTATAAAGTTAGATTGTTCTCTTCCCCCAAAAACATTAGGGGGAGAGAAGTAGCTTTACAAAAAGGTTGGAAACCACACTCTAACTATTCGAAAGTGCTTAACCATAATGAACACATATATAGAAAAACATGACAATTAACCTTTTCCACTCGGATGCCTCCGCTCCTGCGGCAAAATACATATAAATCTCGCAATTCGCGAGTGAAAGGGTTAATATTTCTTTATTGCTCCCAAATATAATCTAAATCTAAATTTCTAAACCGCCATTTTTTTTGGAATAATAATCTTTATGTATTTGCTTGATTTGGTAATCATTTTGTATTTTTGTGACGTCTACTTTTGTTAGACAAGTACAAAGGATCATGCGTGAAATGCATATTTGTTACCAAATAAGTAGATGGAGAAGCAACTAAACTTATTATAAATCTATTATCTGATTTTTTTTATTTAATGTACCATATTTTAATTTGATTTATGAATAAAGTTGTTTTATTGTCGGTATTCGCGGCCCCATTTTCAATTTTTTAATTAATCTTTATAATTAAGCCAATTCTCATAGACCTATAATATTTTAAGGTACCCGTTTTGACTATCAACTCTATAACCATGCAAATTTTTATCAAAATCAGAGAAAAGTACACCTGAGGTGCTCCTCGTTAGTGTCCTATTTATTCAGATTAAATGATCGAAAATCTTATAGTATTACATTTTCGAAGTAAATACATAATTTCTTATGAATTTTATTTACATACATAAATAAAATAAATTCATTCAATAAAATAAAATTCATTATATGAATTACAAATTCAGTAAACAGATATTAGTATGCCTTTTAATTCAGTATTCATTATTTAATACCAGTCTTGAAAATAGATATCAGATATGCAATTTCAATATAGAAATAGTTAAAAATAAAATAAAATAATTTAAACGTCTGATTCATAGATACGATCACAATCATTCAAATATATTATAAAAATTTTAATCTTCAAATACATAAAAATGACATTTTTCTAAATATATATATGCCTAAAAATAATTCCATAGCCAGAGAATATTACATCTACTACGAAACAGCTCTTAAAAAGGTCAATTTCCTTGTAGCACTCAAGTGCGGATAAGAAAAATAAGTAAAACAACTAATTAGAAAGGACGTAAACGCGTTCCCAAATAAATAAATTGGTAGAGAAATATCATTTTGGCATTAAGACTAATGATACCGAAAATGTTCCATAATTAATAATGAATCAGTCTGCTCTTGTGCTATATATTAAGTGCTCTTATCCAATGCAAACAGACATCAGATTATATCCATAATAAGGTTCCTTTACGTAAAGATTAGTGGTCTAAGCTACAGGGGTTATCATAGACGAAGATCCGGTCGTAAATCACATCTTACTCGCGGAATATGCAAACTAATTTGCAGTCACTATCAATTTTAATGAATTATGCACAGATAAATCTTATGCTATGTGAAATGCATACATAATTCTTAAAAAAAATCTCAGAAATTTATCTAAATGTTTAATTAATAGCTGTGATCAAAGATAAATATATTAAAAAACTAGGTGTAAGTGGCATTTCGCCTTGAGGCCAAGTTGCATCAACTTTTCAACATGTGTAAAGAATCAAGTTAATCAATAAGAATTGATATTTACGTATTGAGAGAGTTGTTTTATAGCTTTATAATATTAGTACAAAGTCAAAGCCAATTTGGACGTACGGAATACAGCTTTGGGGAACGGCACGCAAATCCAACATCGCCATAATTCAAAGATTTGAAAACAAGATTTTGAAAAAAATTATAAACGCACCCAAGTATGTCCCAAATTGATTGGTTCATACAGATTTAAACATGATAGTTAAGGAAGAAATTGATAAATTCAGTATGAAATACAATGAAAGAATACAGAACCACCCAAACATCTTGGCCAAAAATTTAGTAAAGTACCATACATTGCTCATTTTCTATAAGTAGTTTAAAAGTTACAAGATATATAATAAATGCATTAACGATTTTAAGATTAACGTTATTAGATTAGATCAACTGAAAATAAAAATTTAACAGTGTATTTCGAAAAATATGTTTTCGATATCACTAAAAACAGACTTATAATATCTGTAATTGTATTAATTATAGTAGACAATGGTCGAAATTCGAGAAAACGTCGACCAAATATCAAATTATGGCTCACATACTTGTATACACACAGATACTTCTTACAATTTTGGCTTAAAACGCTTCAGAGTGACTTAAAACGTCGAGAAAACAAAATTACCAAATCGAATTTGCTAGCAAAAATATAATCTTTCCTTCGGATTAGGTTCAAAATGCAAAATTTTATTTATATCATATACAGTGAATTGTTAACTTCCCTCTTTACATCGGTCAGAGATATAATTATGGCATATAAATTGCGAAAAATATATTGATATGCCCAAAGAAGTGGAAAAAGTTCAATGACACTTGAACCTAACCGCGAATCAGAAGGGATTATTTTTTAAGATAAATCTTATGCTTTATGAACTGAAATGCATACACAATTATCAGGAAGAAAATACTCTGAATTCATCCATGTTTTATTAATAGCTATGATCAAAGATATCTATACTAAAGAAAGTAAATATTATTTCAGAATCTAATAAGGTTCGGGTTCAACATCCCAAACTTTTATTTATATCATACAGAGCGAATTGTTCAAATATATAACTAAGGTGTATAAATTGTGAAAAATATAATAATATGCCCAAGGAAGTGGAAAAAGTTCATCGACGCTTGAAACTAACCGCGAATCAGAAGGGATTATTTTTCAGCGCTGAGTTTTATATCTACCATCTTATATAAAATATTAAAATATATATGTGTGTGTATTTATATTCCTGTAACACCAATAATTTTATGGAAAATCTATGTATAGAGACGTAATGTGAGTGATGTTTGAGTGACGATCTCGTCGCGTTTTGATGTTATTCGGTGAGACGTCGGAAAGCTTTGCAGCTCGTAGGCGGACAGCTTTATTATTGTCACAAAGTCTACGAGGACTCCTCAAGATTTTTTTCTCCGTTTCACAAGTGCGCCTTTGAAGTGGAAGAAAAAATAAATAAACATCGTTTAACAAATCTATTATGCTACAAGCTTAAATTGCTCGGTATACAAATTAAATCTTTACGCCTTATGTAGGGTAAGGCTGCTTAAGTCGTACTCCGTAAGGAAGTCATAATGTAATATTTAGTGCAATTAAATTAAAGGAAAATTTTTGACGTCTATTAATTTTTTTGATAAACTATGTATTTTTACGATTTTGTGTAACTTTTAATTTGTTTACGGCGTACAATTAAAGCGCAGGATTGCCTCAGTCGTACCGTACCACCCATAGCCTTAGTCGTACCTACTACTAAAAAACTGTATATAATTTGAAGTTACTTTTCTGTAGTTATTGGTTATCAATTAAAACAGTGGTTTCCAACTTTTTTGCACAGAGCTTCCCCACCCCCCGCTATAATAAAATAATATGTTGCGCTCTCCTTAATATTTCCAACAATTTAATTTCATAAATACTCAACAGTTGTCATCGGACTACAAATATATACGCATTATTATGTGAGAGTATGCATAAAAGATAAAAACTAATTATATTTTTGTTTATTTTTTTAAACATTTCAGAAATTTTAGTTTATTTTTGAAAATAGTATTTTGAAAACAGATATACGTGCCCCCCTTATTACAGCCCAGAGCCTCGCTGAGGGGGCGCGCTCCACAGGTTGGAAGCCGCTGAATTAGAATATTATTCTTAAAAGAACACTCAAAATGATGAAATAATCTCAAAATGGAAAAATGTACGTATAAATTATTAAGTATCTGGGTGCTAAGAATGGAAAAGAAAATGTTGATGAAATAAAAATCAAAAATCAAATCAAAATAACAGTTTGAGCATAAACTTTGCAATATTATAATTATCCATTATTTTTTCGTGTTTAATAAAAAAATCCAGGAAACGCTCACTATAAAGCCGATAGTAAGTACTATTTAAGCTGGTAGGTTTTAGAAGTTTAAAATTAAAACTTATGTCATAAACCTAAACAAATTCTATCATTTAATTATGCCTAAAAGATTGTCAAATAAGTAATACAAATAAACATTAATACGGAAAAAATTTCAGAATCTTATTATTGCAATAAAAGATTTACAACTGACAATGAGTCAAAAATATTAGTAGAATCTTCACAAGTAGATTTTTTCACTTCAATTATTTCAGTTTCACAAACCTTTCCAATGGCAAATGTTTGCTTTATCAATTAAATAGTTCTATATAACAGAACCAAACGGAGTAATTCATTATTAATATTATCAGAGAAAATATAGCTGGAATACGACTTATAATACGAATAATTAAGTAAATTCAAAGTATTTCATAGGTCACTTTTTTAATTGTTGTAAATGTATATATATATATATATATATATATATATATATATATATATATATATATACTAGAGGACCCGACAGACGTTGTCCTGTATCGATGTCTACAATTTTTTTAATATAATATACTAAGATTTACCGTTTACCTAAAAATACTAATTATTGTTTTTCAAATTATGAGCGATGTTAAATGTAGAACTGCTTTAAATAAAATGATGAGTCTCAATTCCCTCACTATATTGGAAATTGAAGTCTTTTAAACGGTATAACATAACCATAACCATAACATAATGCTGGTACTTCATGTTGTAATCAATTAATTAAATTTTTTATTATTTAAGATATCCAAAATTGCATTTTAAACTTCTCCTAATCGATATCGTGTGAGCCGAATTGTATGTATTCATCTTTACTTTTCCAATTGTTGTTATAAAATGAAATTTGTACGAATTTTAAAAGTATAGGGGAAAGATTAGTAAAAGATGCAAAAAAAACTATATTGAAAATTTAAAGCGCCCCCTAAGGCGTGCGCTCGTATTTTTCGCATGCATCGCATTAAAGGTAGGACCGCCCTGATTAATACTTAATTTCATATTTTAAGTGAATTAATTTTTTCGTATATCGTTCAATCTCCCATACATATACTGTATCTTATATTATTTTAATTTCTGACACATCTCAGTTGCTTTTTGGCAATAATAATGTAGACATTTAATTTTTCTCATTCATAATCATAAATTTATTATACATATTCTAATATTGTCTAGGTTCATAAGTAAATTGAAATTTTTGGCAGATAATAGTTTTCATTTGTTTTCAATGCAAACAATGACATCTTTTTCGCATTTTTCCATTTCTTTTTACAATGGTACACATACATCCCAGCACTTTATAATCACATACATCATAGAAACTTTTTTTAACAAACTTTAGAAAGATTTATCAAAATCCGAATAATCGTATAATAATAATTATACGATTAAATAATTTTAAAACTTTTCAAAATTAGAATAGTTAGATTTTTTTTATAAAAAAAGATTATGCGATGTCAGTTTACAAAACTAAAATTAGTATCATTTCCATGGGATCACTATCAATGCCTCGTTAAATATTTGATTTTTCCCTGTTACACAGAATTTTCTGTTATTTTCGTTCCCAAGCTTTTTTCAGATCTGCCTATACATACGTAAATGTAGATTTAAAGCTCACGTGCGTCCCGTCCCACACTCAATAAAAGCGTTCAGTCTTCTGGATCAATAATTTGATATAACGAAGTTAAGTTTGATGATGTGAATATAAAGAATATACCAAGAAATGGATTGAACTTGAAACTTTGATGGTACTTGACTAGGATCAGAAAAAAATATTGAGAGTATCTTATTTAATATAAAATATTTATGTACATATATCAGAATTTATTTTGTAACTTATAATGTAGAATGCAACTCTCAAAGATCAAGTTCAAAAAGTTAGAATGGAATAGAGAATTTATAAACAAGGACTACTACTATACTGCACTATCAAATTGGAAACTAGGTTGACAAATATACATTGATACTGTTTTTGTATGATTTGAAGTTTATTCTAACTCATGGACATAGTTCTTTTTTATTTCTCTTATTTCATTACAATCAGTCTTTACTAAAAAAAATTGTAATTTTAAGGATATATGAGCATAACATGCTTCTATTAGCACTTTACTGGTAAATTTTTCTTTGACATTAAATAAAATATTAAATTATTCATTCATTATTTATTTATCATTGTTACAAATAAGTCAAAATATTTTGGTTGAGATGAATAACATCAGTGATTCATCTCCCACGATTTATAAATATCGTGTTATAAACGAGATTTAAAGATTGTATTATGAATTTAATTTTCGTCGACTGTTTTTGATTTGATTAGTTATATGTCAAATGTCATATTCGATATAATTAGAAATTCGAGACATTTTAGATATTTAAGGATGTTGTTGATATTAAATAAACCTTTTGAAAATCAAAAGAGCATATTCATAATTTAAATATATTCATTCTAAAATATACCACCAGAGACCGTACAATGGAAAATGCTATAAATCAGATATAATGTAGAGTTTCTTGAATTTTGCAAATTCAAAGAAATTGCAAAAAACGACAGAATATAAAAAATAGTAATAAATAACTTCACTTAAAAATCCTATCAGCTTAAAAATTATATCAATTAATAATTGTCAATACAATTTTAATTAGTTTAATAAAATATACGAAGTGCGTCCAGGTATTTATTCATTTCTGTAATTCATCAACCAGTAATTTATCAACGTTGTTGGTATTAATAAACTTTTCATATTATAAGCAATATACTTCTTATAAAATATATCTTTTTTCATAGCACGTCTATGACATTTTAATAAAAACACTATAAATCACATATAATGTAAAGGTTTTAGATTTTTCACCGTTTTTGAAACATGAAAAATAAATAAAAGAAAATTGTTAAAAATAAATAAAATAATCACATTTTTGTGTACACATAAAATAATATATATAGTACTAGAAAATAATAATGAATAAATTCTCACAAGCTTTAAAATTATGCCAAAGCATATTAAATAAAAGAAGAAGGTCGAGACATTTATTCATTTCTGAGTAGAGTAAGAAAAAAAAAATAAAAATAAAAATAAAAAGGAAAAAAAAAGAAAAAAAGTAAAATGGTTGTTTATATTAAATAAACTTTTTAAAACTCAAAAAGCAATACATTATCATCATATCATTTTCAAAAAGCAATACTATATCATGAAATATAATTTTTTTTTTTATAACAGGACAATTATATTACTATCTAAATCACTGTAAGTTTGATATAATCCATATTTTCTAAATTTTACACCCTCTAGTCCATACCCATTAATGAATTCTCCATAAAAAATCGACCCCACCGTGGTATTTGAACTATTTATGCACCATTTTATATCTTTTCGAAAGAATTAGATATATTAATTTTCAATTTTCTAACTCATCAATCAGCCGAAATATCATTGAGAATGTACAAAAGTGGCCCTTTTTTCACTCACTTTTTCGCAACCATAAAAGATATTGATGAACAGCTAACATGACTTTATTAACATCAGTCTCGAAATTTTTACTTGTAAGTAATATATAGATATCACGTGTATTTAATTTTAAACTAAATTTGTTTTTAAAAAATGCAAAATTTTGTGAACAATTTTAAATCGCTCAAAATCTTTAAAAGCCCATACATGTTTTTGTACTAACCAAAATTCAAAATATTGTATTTTAAAATTTCAAATTAAAAATCTGAGCAAACGCCTCTGGTTTTCATACGTGAAAATGTCGTCTATCGTCGTCTATCGAAAAATTACCAAATTTTATTTTAGGCCTACGAAAAAATATATAGTACTGAAAATAGTACTTACATAGTTTTGTAAATAATTCCTAATAATTCCAAAATTACTGCAATGTTCTTTTGGTATTTCCTATTGTTAGTATATATTTAGTATTACATATAGATAGTATTGTCGTATATTTGTATTTCGCTATTTCAGGACAAGCCTGAATATCAGTAACCAAAACTATTCTAGAAACTCGCAACAAAGCTATTGAGCTCATGTGGTAATTGCAAAGGATTAAGCTTTGATATGGTCGAATTGCTTTCATGTACTATTATGAACGAGTAGGTACATTCATTTCAGACAGTGCAACAATTGCGATAGGCATACGATATTAAACAGAATCATGGAATATACTGAAATAGATTTACAGTAACATTAATTATCAACTATTTTACTGTAGGTAATACAATACTGGCTAAGCCCACGCATATAATTTATGTTGGATGTACGAATAAAATCTTGGAAAACATAATTTCAGGCAAAAAAGATGTCAAAATAGCTTTATTTTTCCAGGCGTTTTTACACTTTTATGACATTATCAGTGGATATGAATGAATTTGAAAAAAATAACACATCTTAATAGTGTAAAGTATCATGAATTAATAGCATGTAACACAAAACCTATCAGCAATTGTGAATTAAATAAAGGTTACAGTTGTAGTAACAAAGATTAATCCAGTGATTCCCAAACTTATTTCACCTACCGCCCCCTTTCCAGAAAAAATGTTACTCAGCGCCCCCCTTACAAACTTTCCGAAGGAGAAGTATGTTTTCATCAAAAAATCCGACTCGCTAATTTTATGTTTTCTCGACGTTTCAAGCCATTCTGAATCGAATGAGACCAACATTTGGAAAAAGTATGTGTGTGTGCTTGAATAGATTTTTTGCCGTAAATTGACGTTTTCTCAAAAACGACTGGACCGATTTCAAAAATCTAAAAGCCATTCGATGTATCTCGATGAGGACTATTGTTTGTCAGTTTTGTGCGACGATCGGCCAAGCCGCTTTTTTATAAATAACAGAAAAATGAAACATTTTTCGTCCACGTTTTAGCCCGCAATTCTGAATCTATTTTGAAAATTCAAAAACCGTTCGAAAGATTGTTTGGGAATCGACCTAATTAGTTTTTGGTAATGATCGGCCGAGCCGTTTTCTTGTAATAAAGTGTTTTTATTAATATAAGTAGTGGTAATTAATAAGTAGTAGTAATTTCTTAGACAATTTTTATGTTTTTTTTTTTGAGGGTAGATACCACAGTTCTATAGATCATACTAAAATATTACGGTCCTACGACAAGTCGTTAAATTTTGAACATTCGTCAAAGTTTGCAAAAATTAGTATCGTTTTTATGGCGTTTGTCAAAATTAGAACTTTCAACAATGTTTGCTTAAAAGTGCATAAACCGATTTTAAAAATTTAGAAGCCAATCGATGTATTTCGATTATAATTTTAATGTGCGGGAAAAGGAATGACGGTGGGTGCGCTCGTACCTAAGGTAAATTTATTCGCAAAAAGTAATAAAGGGAGTCGCGTTAAAATGCAAGCAATATTGGATTTAGACTCGGAAATTAATACAATATCAAAAACGCTATTCCAAAAATTACGCTTTAAGTCCCAATGCACGAGCCTTAAGCTCCACGGTGTTGTTGGAATTTCAACGAAATCGAATAATTTTACAAATTTAGAAATATTTAATGAAGATGGTACATTTGCAAAAAATAAAAATATATAAATGCCTTTGTGCTTACGAAAATATCGAGTCTACTACCCGCGCAGCAAATCCAAATTGCTGAATTAAATCTTCCTAATAGATTAAAACTTTTGGATTCACACTTAAATATTCCGCGCGAAGTAGATATGTTGATAGGTTTTTTAAAATTTTAGGTAACAAAAGAATTATACTAGGCCCCGATAAATCTATTTTGCAAAACGCGGCATTCGGGTGGACAGTTACGGGTAGATATCAAAGAAATATAATTAATAGCACGACAAATAATGATCATATATCCGCCAATCTTACAGATTCTCTTACAAAAAATCTCTTAAAGAATCCCTTACAAAATTTGGTGAAGTTACACGCTTTGAAAAGTTACACGAATTATCGACATACAAAGAAACATATGAACCATTTTTTTCATTAAACCTTTTGCGAAACAAGAATTGGCGGTGCATAGTTTTAAAACTGATTTACTTACTAATACACCTATGCAGATATGTTTGAATAACTTCAACTAAAATATTATCTTTATATAATTCAGTGTTAATTTTAATCATTCATTTATATATAATATTAATATTATATTTTTTTTAGTTTTGTGCTTTAAACGCCCCTTAAAACTAAGCATCGCCCCCTAAATACACCACAGCCCATCACCGCCCCCCAGAATCGCCGCAGCGCCCCCAAGGGGGCGCTGGCGCCCACTTTGGGAATCACTGGATTAATCTATACATCAGATGCAACGTCAAAATCTGTATTAGTACATAATTTTCAACATCACAAATAATTATAGAAGAGACAGTACTGGTAATAATTATAGGGGAAACCGTAACGGTTGTGCCAAAGTAGTGACAATCGTAACAGCTGAAAGGGAAAAAGATGAAGTATGTTTGTTCGAACAAGTTTATATAATTGCATTGCACTGTAGACCGCATTGATTTTAAAGAGTCAAAAGTAAGTTTTTTTGTTCGATTTCTTCTAATATAACTGTTACTTGTGTACAGAGTTGACAAATTTTGACATCACTTTGTTATTTTGTTGTAAGTTGAACGAAATTAATAGCTAATTACCAGAAATTAGTTTTTACGTAGAAAATTTAGCATAGTCACAACAATGATTAGTTTTCAAAAATCTGTTTTGGGTACGATTGTGACAATTTTTGTGGGTACGGTTGTGACATGTAATTTTGTCTTTTTCGGGTGAAGATTAAACAGTTTAATCTGTTTAAATACCAACTAATAATAACTAACCAAGACAAAATACGAAAGAGAAAGAGTAAGAGATATTCAATATAAGAAAAAGAAAGATTTCACAAATATTTCTTGTTAACTTTGTGAAAAAATATGTTTTGTTATCTTATATTCATAAATTTTGTTTGAATGATTATGTTGTGTGTGTTACAAATTTCTGACAAGAAAAGTGATTTTAAACCATTTTGGTGTTCATACCTATTGTTTTTAACCTATATTTATGCCTGTCGTTTGGACGGTTGTGACACTCGCTTTTTTCTTGTGTGATTTGATTTTATGACTAATCCATCTTATTTAAGGACAGTATTTCAGCATTTCCACGTAGACAAATGTTCAAATTACCATTTACCAGCTAACCAGTAATTATTGCAGCATAAAATTATTATATTTATTTTATTATATTATACTTTATATTATACTTATTATACTTATTATATTTAATTCACGTTCCAAATAAAGATTACAAACTGAAGTTACTTGCTTCATATACTCATCATCAGAGGAGTGCATATATAATATATTTATAACAGTATAAATTATCCCTCATAAGGATTCTTTATCAAAACATCATATGTCAGTATTAAAAACTGAATTCCCTACTCTCATAATGAGTTTATAATTGAAATTACTTTGATACAACATGAGAGCTTAATTTTTATTATTTCCACGTACTGCAATTTTTATTATTTTTGCGTGTGAGTTTAAATTCGTTTTGTTTTTATAACTCGCAGCTCTCGTAGAGTTTGATTTAGCAAAATTTAAACGGATTATAAAATATCAAATGGAAATAATAATCTCACTGAGCTTAAAAATTAAAAATCTTTTAAGTGGTCAGTTCTTCGTTTCTGATGAATGTTATGATATTTTTATACATGTAAAGGTTAAGAACATAATTATAAAAATTTGAAATGTTAATGGCCGCTTATTTATCATATAAAGTAAGTTAAGATAATTGAATAATTCAGTACCTACTTTGTTTACGGACCTAAACTAATCGTTTGTTGTATATTAAGTTATTTTAAGATACATTGTTTAGTCTATACTCAAATATAATATTTGATTATTATAAATAAATATTCTGGTAACATTATTGTTAATTATAAGTTAATTATTGGAACATTTTTATAAAGTTCACCACTTAATCAAATTCCCCTTTGCAGTGTATCTGAAGCTTACTCGAGATTTAGGTCAAAATTATTGTATATAGACATCATTGATGAGTTTCTCAATCAAATTTACATCGTAAATAACTTCAGATTTCAGTTTAAAAGTAATTTACTTTCTTTAGAACTTTGTATAACTTTCACATAAATAAATCTTATACAGTACTTTAAACGAGACGGTTCATACAATTATGAATACTTGTATAGAATTAGAAGACCATATAGAATTATACGTCATATTAGAATAAATCAGATGTTTGTAATTATATAGTTAATGGTAATGACAATAATGGTTGATTAGCTTTTATGTATTGAAATTGAGAAAAAAGGCAAAGCAGAATATTGCAAAAAATAAACCATTAATGATGGTACAAATTTTCATTACAGAAACTTTTGTATTTTAATACAATATTTACTCCTACCCTTTCGCTACGAACATTGCCTATAGGCAAAACAACCTGTATGTACGAGTGTCACCTATAGACGACACCCAGTGTGTCGACTTTTACTTCATGATATATCACTCTGAGTTAAATTATTGAAATGTTTCATCTGTTATTGTCGTTTTCAGTTCTTTAAAAGTGTATTTAATTATTAATTAAATTTTTATCAAAAATAATTGGAAAATCTTAAAATAGTTCGACAACAAATAATTGGGCGCATGCTGGCTCGTATAGCAGTGTCTCTCCTGCAGAAAATGTTCCCGTAGTAGAATGGGTAATATAATGGTAAATTTATATATAAAGCGTTTATGTTTAGCAATTGCTGGCAAATACTATATTTTAAAAATATTTATAGGAAAATGGTCATATTTGTAAAATCTGAGAAAAAAAAAAAAAAAACTCAATTGAAACATGAGAAGAATCAGTCTAAATATTTCTGTAATTGGGTTAGAGCTTATCTCATACTAAAAACCTGACCGAGAGCAGACTATTATTATTCTTATATAAGCACGAGAGCACTATCCTTCTACCTTTGCTAAGTATCATTTTCTCTCAACAAAACGCATAATAAAAATTAATAATAATAAAATATTGAGAAGCACGATAGTGCTCGATCTTTTCTGTAGGGATTATTTGAACCGTTCTAGCTGTCTATAAGTAATTGAGACCTGGCAATCTCGTCCAATCTAGTCTAATTGGAATCAACTCTGCCGGTTGGACCTAACATTGGGTTCGGGTATATACAATATTATGTGTTGGAAAATGCCTAAAACGTCACGATTTCAACATGAAAAAATAGATATGTCCGAAAATATCTTTTATTTTTAGACACAAAAAAGATAGAGAAAAATAAAACAATTTTGACAATAACATCGATATATAAATAACATATTTGAGTGGTGGTTCGGATTGTGGAAGATGAGCCAATTGAATTACTCAATTTTAGTAGCATATCTGTAACAAGGTAGAAGTTATGTGATATATAAAGTAGCGCAAGCACAAAAGTCCAATTTGGCTTCTAGCAATTATACTGTGAAGACTAAAGCAATGCTTAACACATTTCAAACAAACAACTATTTAACTATGTTCAGCAAATTTCCTAGCTAATTGTAGAAATATGTTTCTAAATTTGTCAGGAGCAAAAAAAGTCCAAAATGTTTACCAACTTTTACTATCATAAATCTTCATTTGGTAGACAATTCTGTTTTATTTATAATATTTCATTATATCATAACTCATTATTTCTTGAAATACAATTATTTCAAATGAGTTAAATACAACTTTTGTTTGAAATACGTATTTCATGAGCACATTTTTTGCAAATGATGTACGGAGGTATATATTGGTACGGAACCCACAGAAATATAAACAAAATTTGTACTCATTATTAAAATATTAAAATTAATTATAATTAAAATTAAGATTAAAATTTCTATAAAATCTGATAATTTGATGTACATATGTCTAGTGATCATTTTTGACCGTCAAATGGCATATTTTTTTACTTTTTTCCTAGAATATCCGAAACTGCTAGACTTGCCCACTCAAAAAATTAATCATTTGTTGTAATTTAATCATAATTGTTTAAATCGGACGCTCCGTTTTCTCAAAAACTAAATTACCAATTTTGGCACTTTTTGTCGCGTATCTTCGAAACAGCTGCACCTGCCTTGGTCAAAAACTAATCAGCACGTCTCCTTATTAATAAGAATCAAATGTTTTTTGAATCATTCAAATCGGCTGAACTATTTTCCCGAAATCTTGGACAAAAATTTGTATCCGAACACACACACATACATCAGTTTTTTCTAACAAGTAAGGTATGCGAAAATGTTCAGAAACCTTTGAAACATAAAGATATATAAAAAAAATTATTTTTAGTTAATAACTATTAATTTAATTTATCTTTTGTAAAGTTGCGCTTTTAACTCATTTTACTTTTTTATTATTTTCTAATTGTTCACACCTTTACCAGTGTAAAGGTTTACTTGGTTCTTTTTACCCCAACCACGTGTGGGCTCTTACAAGGTTCATATGCAAAATACTGTTGAATCTAGCTTAAAAATAACAATATATCTTATAAAATAATTAAATAGAGTACACTTTAAAATTATACTCAGGTATCGTAAACACTGCTCAAAACCAAAAATACTAACAACAAAAAATAATTTAGTTAAAGGGTTGAAAATATGGACGCTTGGTGGCATACCCCAAATTATTGTATATTTGCGTTGTATATAAAGTATTTATTCCCAGTCTAGTAGGCATATTAAATTTTAAAGCACAAAAACCGCCAAATTATACTGCATGTATTGCATGAAAACTATATCGTACAATTTTTTTTTTATTTGCATAGTTTTATTGTCAATCAAATTAATATACATTATTTAGGACGATGTGCTGTAATGTTAATATCGTACAAATTTAAAATCAAAAAACACAACATAAATAAATTCGATTGTATTTAAAGTTGCCATTGTTAGAGAACTTCAATAACTGCAAATTAATTAAAGCTTTCATTAATGGATAACGATATTTTAAAGGTGTATGAATACAATCCTAAAAATATAATTATCCGAAATTCCAGGTACGAATGTTTCATCGTACAATGCACTACAAGCATAATTAAGTTTAATAAAGTAAAACGGAGCTTACCAGACAATGATTTAATATTAATGGTCTGTTAAATCTTCATTACTGAAAATGGTCTCAATAAAATGCGATTCATTAATATAAATTGAATTTGAAAGTTAACAGAGGCAAAACACACGCAAAGTAGATGCAATTCTAAAAATATCAAGTAAAATAAATCAATACGCCAGTAAAATGCGCATAAACCATCATTGACTATAGTTGTTCATTTGCGTGGTTTGTCGAAAATAATATACTCCATGCATGTTGCATATAGACTAACGGCTAATTAATAATTTACTCAAATTGTTATGACGGTGTTTCAAATTATAGCCGTTTTTAATATACGTTTACTGCGCATATCGAGCGACTCTACTTCTTGAGAATCATAGATTAGATACTAACACATTTTATGCACCCATAAATTTTTATAATCTATATATTTGTTCACTGTAACGATATTGAATAAATTTCATTGGTAAGTGAAAATGTATTATATACATTTTAGACGAGGGCTCTCTGATAAACCACACATTTTGCAGGGTCCTCAATCTAACTTTTTTTCTTTAAATTTTGTTCTATGAATATATAGCACTTCTTGAGAATCATGAATTCAGATACCAACCCATTTCAGGCACCCAGAAATTTTTATAATCACTATATTTATTCACTATAACGATATTAAATAGAGTAAGCTAAAATACATTATATAAATATTAGACGAGGGCACTCTAATAAACCACATATTCTACAGGGTTCACCATACAACCTTTATTTCTTTAAATTTTGTTCTATGAATATATAGCTTCTTTGTTTTTCTTTAGTTTTTTTTTAATTCTTTCTCATTCAGGATAATTGTACTTTCGAATTGAAAAAAATTGGGGTAATATTCAGTAGTTTTTATATAGCATTTAAAAAAAGTTATTTAAATACTGAAAGACAGCTCAAATTTACTATCCAGTCAAATTGAGATTTATGAGCTTATTAACGATAACTTTTCGTAAATAATTTATCTAATTAGATTTAATAATATTTCTAAAAATATTCCAATAAAATAGTTCATATGTATATTTTACAAAACTTAATGTTTTATTATTTTTTTAAACCGGATTTATTGAGTGAGTGTATTGAAACTGCATTTGATTCATTAATTCTTCATAAACAATTGTTTAAGATTAGAATCAATGATAAAATAAAATAGTGGTCATGAAATTATCAGTTAAATCGAGCTCGTTAAATACAAAACATAATGTTTTAATTTTTTTTTAAACCGGATATTGAGTGAGTGTATTGAAACTGCATTTGATTCATTAATTCTTCATCAATAATTGTTTAAGATTAGAATCAATGATAAAATAAAATAGTGGTCATGATATTATTCGTTAAATCGAGTCACGTTATATTTAAAATGTCAACTTCACAATATATTTCCTATTTGAATAACTAAAAATCAAAGATTTTATAAATTTACCATAAACCTATTAAAACATACGTAGGGTAACAAGGTTTTTAGTAGTATTTTCTGAGCGATATATTTTTCAATACAATAAATTGTAGTTAAAAATGCAATTAGCCTAGATATTTAATTAATGTATAATAAATTACCGGATAAGTTGATAGCAATAATATTGTTTTTATAATACATTTTCTTATTGGTGATTTTTTTTTATAGAAGGGTTATATCATAAATGCATGTAAGATACAACTGTAAAAATAGAGATATAATCATCTTACATGAGTTTGCATAAGCTTATTTTGTAAAACTGCAATGACAAAAATTATACCTATAATCCTTAAATTAAACCAACAAAGAAACAGGGCTCTTCATTATCTGATGCGTCATTTATAAAGTTATTGATTCATTTACTCTACTTGTAATTTTAATCTTCCCATATTGTCTTCGTATTTCATATAAAAATTAAAATATTAAAAAAAATCCGAAATAAAATTATAAAATAAAATGGCAATATAAATGGTTCAAGTGCAATACTGAGACTGCAATCGGTATTGAACTTGTGATCTTTCAATTATCATGATGCTCTTATTTTTTTTTAAAATTTTCATTACATTATTACTTTAACTTTTTCTTACGCGTTGCATATATTTTACTTTTCTTACATATTACATATGTATTTTTTTATTATATACATATTTTAATTTCCTTAATGAATACTTCTCTCGAAGGCAGGTCTGTGTGTTGAGTTAACCTGCATTTCATTCATGGAAGTACATGAGTCAAAGTTTATTTTCTATACTACACAGTTCTATCTGTACTATATACAGTACAGGAATACGATCGGAGTAGAGGTATAACCCCTGCATAACACGGATTCGCTCCTAAAAGTTTTAAGAATTGAGGCCAGCCTCCTCATAACACGGTACACTTTTGAAGCACAGGTTCGTTTTAACACGATTTGAGAGTTGAGCAAACCCTAATAAAATAAGAAATATAGTAAAACCTATGAAAATCAAACTTTATCCAATCTAAAATCGCCATACAATGGCTAATAAATGTGATAAAACAAGTGCAAAAGATAAGTAATTTGGTATTTATTATTCGAGCGCGTACGTTCTATCAAAAAAAATTCTAGGTTTATTCAAACAATATATTTTATTTCAAAAAATAATGCACAGTTCTGCAGGTTATACAGAAAGCGCGATAGCACTTACTTGTTAATTATGACAAAAAATATATATCTTATATATAAAAATGGATCGCAAAATGTGTTGGTAAGCGCATAACTCAACAACGCCTGGACGAATTTGGCCAATTCTTTTTTTAAAATGTTCGTTGAAGTCCAAGAATGGTTGTTACGGCGAGAAAAAAACGAATAGTTGCCGGGAAAACCCTAGAAACAGCCCTTTTGTTCTTTAATCGAGTAGGCAACGCAATTTGTAAAAAAAACAATGATCTATGTCATGACATTTTGTGTAGTTTTTGATAATCTAATTATCAATATATTTATATAAACATAGAAATATCTTTTTATTAATTAACGAGCTATATTGGCAGCCAAAAACATTGATGTAAATTAATTAAATTTCAAAATTCAAGAACAAATTACAGGCGAATCATTTGATTCGGCAACTAACCAAGACGATCCACCGGAGTTTTTAAACTCGCTGGATTTGCTAGAATTGTCACCTCACAATCTTCAATTAAAGGTTGGATCGGCAATTATAATGTTGCGAAATATCGACCAACTATATTCAAAGGATAGTATAAAGCAGAAGATGTTCTCGCACCATGCATCCCAATGCGTTTCCAGTGCGTTTATGGTATCATTAGGAGTTTGTGGTATTAATTTAGATAACCTATGTTTGTTTGTGGTATTAATTTAGAAAAACCCTACAATGAAAATTGAACTGATTTTTTAATTATGATTTACATTATTAAAATTACTTACTTTTAAATGCTTATAGTGTTTTATTTAATTATTTTTAATTCACACCGAATTATTACCAGTTCGGTGACGGTTCTGTTCAGGATAATTTTTTGCAAAGAATAGAAAAAAGGTAGGCACAAAGCACCGCCACATTACAATTTTTTTTGACAGGACGAAGTCTGTCGGGCCGGCTAGTATATATATATATATATATATATATAATTAATGTATTGTATATTACTTTAAAAAAATTATAATAATATTTATTATAAAATCATAATATGTAGCATGTTTTTTGAATTCTTGGAATGTAACCCCTCTTTTTGTACTAGTTCTTTGTCCCGTATAACACGGATTCACCTAACACGCTAGTTTTAGGATCGTTACTACCGTGTTATACGGGTGTTACCTGTACCTCTCATTTGCAAAAATCATGTCGCTACAGACCGCTGCATATACACAAAACCATTTTTGCCTAAGATCACATTTGTGATCTATGACGTCAAGCAAAAATTTGTTACCATACTGCTTTTTACCAAAATGAATGTACTTGGTCATTTTTTTCTTACTTGTATCATTTAAAAAAAAATTAAGTCAAAGGTATACGATTCAAGTACCACTTACCTACAACAATCATATTGTCATCACTACTTGTATGCCCGCTCATATCATATTTGATCATATTTGAGGTCTATGACCTCAACGTCTGAAATTATACTGCTTGATACCGAGGTGAATGTATACCGAGGTGAAGTATTTAGAAGAAGAAGTAAGCGACTCGCTGCCTTATTAAAATACACCCAAAACGCAATATCTGCGACGACATATGCAGATGCAAAACAATATAATACGCGCTGGTACTAGTAGTTCAGGTTACGAGTATATTTTATCGTAATCTATTTTAGTGCGGCCACCGAATGCGCCACTTGCTCTAATTTTATTAATGGGCTCTCAGAGATGTATGCGAATAATAATTACTGACAGTGCTCGCTCGAATCCATCATATGATCGATGGCAGAGGGCGACCGGCGAATACTGAACAAATAAACTTATGTTACCTCACAAATAGAATGTTTGCCTAATTAATCACTGGCTATATATTATAAAGCTACTCGATCGAACTCTCTAGGGTTGCAGACAGATATTTAAGGGATAATTGGATGCCCGTTGTTGACTTTTAGATCGAAGAATATGCAAACAGAAACTTATCTTAACGAAGAAATTGATGGGCTAGGACAGAATCAGCACAGATTCAGCATAGAACAATAACCAATAACATTGCTTGTTAGTACTTGCTTTCCCTTACAATTTGTCGAATATTGCAATATTAAAAATCTCCAATCATTTCAGATCAGAAATCAGAATCTGTCTAGCATTTAAGATTTATAACGTTACTTCATTTATTTTGAAAATTTTAAGACCTAGGGCCACTGTTGCTAGTTAACATTGCTAAACAACTAGAATAAATACGTTCAGAAATCGAATTCTGGGACCGATTCTGTCGCATAACAGACAAGGCAAGGCCATGTTATGGCATGTTATGACAAGGCCATTTTACGCTGCAACTTCTATACATTTTGCTACTGAATCATACTGAATACTGTCAAAATGCCACGTATTTGCTGTGAATTCAAGCGTTTCACACATAAACTGCAACGTCACTCGTTGTTATGAACCTGAGTCATAAAAACCCTGTTATCTAACATCGTTTTTGTGACTTTTGTGCGGTTTCTAGGTTATGTTTTCTATCTGACAACCTAAAAAAATCGCCTGACTGCACAGCAATCACATGGTTTTTGTCAATATTTAGTATGAAAAGTAATTCATAACATGGCCTTGCCATAACATTGTTCTGTTATGAGGCCCTCTGTCTAATATTTAGTATTTGGCATGTCATGTGAAATTTTTTACAAATTATATATTTAGCACCATTGCTATTAGTTGTTATTTTTAGAGAACTTTTATGCCTTCATATGAATTAAAGCTTCTAATAATTAAAAATGAATTTTGTTAATCATTGACAATATTTTAATGGTGAATGATTACGAGTCAGAAATTATAATATAAAATTATAACATTTAATATTTGTTATGCCACGGTATATATTTTGCAAATTATAGATATTAGAACAATTTCTATTGAAGAACTTCAATAACTGCTAATTAATTAAAACTCTTATTATTCTATAATGATATTTGAAAGACTAATTAAAACGATCAGAAATCAGAATATGCCAAGTATTTAGTATTTTTAACATCATGTTATAAATTTTGTAAATTATAGATTTTAACACCATTGCTATTAGTTGTCATTGTTAGACAACTTCAATACATGCTAATGAATAAAATGAAAGCTCGTATAATCGATGATTTTTTTTAAAATGAATGAATATAATATGGAATCAGAATCTGTCCAGCATTTAATATTAGCAAAGTTATGTTATACATTTTGTAAATTATAGATATTACCACCATTGCTGTTAGTTGTCATTGTAAGATAACTTCATATGAATTGAAGACTTTATTAATCGATGAAAATGATTTAAATGCGAATGAATACAATGAAATGTGGTCTTCTAATTTGATTGAAACAAAAACGCATGTTATTAAATATACAGAACATGTACCATATATCTACTATGAAGGATACAAATATTAAGTTTTAAGTAATTACACAACAACTATGATAAAATCAACATTTTGAGATTTATATAGAATACTAGTTATATGAAAATATAATTATGATGCGATAATAAAGTGGCTTTTCAAGGTTGATAGTTGCACTCGTACATCCCTTCAATACTTGATGTAGTATCAGAAGAAAAAACTTCTGACCACCTTATATGTATACATCAAAATTTTGGTATCAAAATTAATGCCATTTAAAAATAATTCCGTTGACCATACATACTGTGATGGTCAGTTTGCCCCAAATCTTGCCATATAAATGTTTAAAATCTCTCTGAAGAAGAAAGCAAAACCGCATATAAGCCGTATTTAAACATGTACCATGAATAGTATTAAAGTATTACCTCCAAAGGAATAGAAGACATGAAAAAGTATCAGAGCTTTGGCGAAAAAATCTTACAAAAACGTATGTGAAGCGAATACAATAAAACTTATGTGAATTTCACACAAATCCAAATGAAATCCATGTATCAAGAAATATGCATAAAACTCTCTCAGGTGTGTTGGGATATCACACCGGATTTATATGACAATTTTGGAGGTAATCTTCTTCCTTGTATTTGAAGGAAGAAATATTATGCGACTTTTCATATATATAGACTTTTTGATTTTATATATCGTGTAGATTTTGAAATGTATCATCCTATAAGTTTTTTGTTTCAAAATATGCTACAGGAAATTAAGAACTAGCCTATAAATCGAGTTGTATAATTTATTTTATTTGTTAATTTGAGTCGTTTTTCTAAATTATTTAAACACGTTTAAGAAAACTTAATAAAAACAAGTTATAAAGCAAACAAAGTAAAAATAAGCAAATATAACTAAAATTTATATTTTGTGAGCAACCTGTGAGCCAGAAGCGTCTCATGCTTATTTTCGATCCGGCCCTCATTTAACGTAAATATACAAAATTATGAACATCAAAATAATAAATAGTTTTTCCATATAATGCTGAACAGATTCTCATACTCGTTAAATTAAACTCAAAATATTAAATTGCCAAATATTATTTTGATACAGTGTAATTGAAGTTTTTTGCAACTTTTAGGATGACAAAATACGAGTATAAACATTTGACTTATTTTTATTCTCAGATAAACTCTTAATTCTGTATGAAACATTCCGATAATTCAGAAAATCTTAAAAACAGCACTATCATAATATCTGTTCCATACTTAAAACGTCCATATTTAGCTCGGATTTAACCCTTTCCCTACGAGAATGTTTTCCACAGAAATGACGCTGCTGTACGAGCCAGCAGACCGCCCAAGTATTCATTACACAAAATGTTTCAACATTTTTTAAATATTATCAATAAAAACAAATTTGAAAATTAAAAATTACATTTCAAAGAACTAAAAAATCACAATAACAAATTAGAATTTTTAATCATTTAACCCAGAGTGATAAAGATTAAAGTAAAAGTCGAGACACTGAATCGTCGTATTATATAAAGGCGACGCCCATAGCAAAATGGTTAACTACAGAATTACATATAATTAGGTATGATTACAAAATAAATATATGATTAAGTGGCCAATTCTCAGATAAAATAGAAATGTTATGTTAATGCTATGTTACGGACCTATCTTCGTATGAGTCGGTAGTAACAAACTATCAAAAACAAATGCGGGCAAATGATCGCAGATGCAGACAGACGATCATAAATGAGAATCTGCCGAACATTTAATATTTGTAATGTCATATTATATATTTTGTAAATTATATAAACATTGTTGTAAATAAACATCAGCACCGTTGCTGTTATTTGTCATTATTAGAGAACTTCATTAACTGCAAATTGATTAAAGCTTTTAATAATCCATAACCATATTTTAAAGGCAAATGAATATAATCAGAACTAAACGTTGTAAAATACATTATCCATGTATTTGCTGTGCGAACAGGCGTTTTACACATAAACCCTAACTTCACGTATATGTTATCAAAGACTAACCAAAACCTTGAACTTACGATAATTGTTATTTGCTCAGCAAATACACAGCTTTTTCGTTCTTTTACATGAAATTTCTATTTTATTCCAAAATTAGACTCAAACTTAATGGTTTTATAAAAGTTTTATAAAAATACTCGTACGTACTAAACGTCTAAAAACATCAAGAAATATTTTTTGTCGATTTAAATGTAGTCTTTGCTCCAAAGCGTACAATGACCTAAGACCTAATGTCAGTAGAGTAAACTCATAAAATTTTGTGAAAAAATTATAATATAGTCCCCTAATCGGACCACATTATCTTTATTTAAATCGACAAAAATTTTGAATAAAAACAGATATTAATTAATAGCTATTAATAATTAATAGCTATTAATAAATTCATATTTAAATTTATATTGAATACATTAAACAAACAAAGAAGGAAACCGCTACCACCACATCTTTGAAATTAAAATTAACCAGATCACAAATATTTGAAAATATTCCTAAAGACAAATAACACAAATTCAAATTGAGTTTAAAATGAGTACATTTCGATGTAAATGCCCAAAAACTCCAAGAAATATTTATTATATTATGCATAATTATAATTATGCAAATATAATTGCAATATTTGCATCGAAGAGAACGATGGAACTTATCCATAAAGTAACATCAATAAATTAATAACTATATAGTATATAATAACGCGCCAAAAACTAGGTCTCATTTTTTATTTAAATCTATCTAAGATTTTAAGATAATAACAGATATTGATTAATAGGTATTAATAAATCATATTCAACACGTTCATGCCGGCGATGGCCACCGGTGACCACGCGCCGTCTCACAGCATAAACATATCAAAATCGGCCCCGGCGTGAACGTGTTAAATATATGTTGAAATATAAAATAATATTGATGTAAAATATATATTGAATACACAACCGCTACCACCACATCTTTGAAATTATAATTTACCGTAGTACAAATATTTGAAAATATTCCTAAAGACACATGTAATAACGCAAACTCAAATATGAGTTTATAATGAGTAAATCTCGGTTTTCAAACAAAAATACATTTTCAAACAACAACCCATCACCTGTTCGGAAGAACCTTGAAGCAGATACGCATTTATTTCACCGTTTATTATATTCCGGATTCCTTAATTTCAGCTATTTATAACCGCTCGTATGAAACATGTTTACTAAACAGGAGTATGGAAATAAATTTCAGTATTAATAAAAATCAATATTATTCGGCAGCTACTATTTATACACACACTATTCGACGTGCGCCATGAATTGTTTATTATTGGAAAATGATTTTGAACGCTGTTATTAATAACAAAAGAGCGCCTATTAAAGTTGTCAGACGCAAACAACGGCGATAATTGCGCCTGATTAAACATTTATAGATTCGTGTTTGCGTTTTTTTTCATTTAACTATTCAAACTTTTTGTTATTCATGCATTGGATGTACATAATGAAACTCGTGATATAAATGCAGAGAGCATATAAATTAGTATTTGCACAGGATTATATGTTAATTTACATACTGAGAAAATATAGAAACTCTACAGAAATCTCAATTTACCGCAAAGAGTTGGATTTCGGAAAAGTAAAGAAACAAGAGCAGTATAAAAGTGAAGTAATTATCTCAAATATCTTGATTTTGCCTGCATTTGTAAAAAAATTAACTTTCTAAATGTAGGAACATCAAACCGCTGACTTGGCGGATTGCTTTCAGTTTGAGCTAATTATTATTTTATTCATTTGTTTTTTAATTTTTTAAACAGATTGCAGAATAAAATTTAATAAAAAACAATATTGTTAGGTCACAGAGTAGCTCCAAAAAGATTTAAAAATTCAACTATAACAATACGTAACATAACTTTCTAAATAATTATTAACACTAAATTAAATATAACTTGTGATGCATAGCATTTTTTTTAAATTATGAAATCATTTTTTTGTCTTTTCCAAAAACTAAAGGATCCTTCATACCGACAACACAACTAAAATGTTTTTTTGAATAATTCAAATCAGACGTTTCGTTCGTTCAAAAACCGCCATTTTTTTTAACTTTTAGCTCAGTATCTCCGAAACCCTTTGAGCCATCTTTGCCAAAAATGAATCATCAGAAATTGAGTGATTTGAATGATTTTTGTATCATTCAAATCGGATACTATGTTCTCTCAAAACCTTAATTTCTATTTTTTGCACTCTTTGTTCCGTATCTCCGAAACGGCTGGAACTGTCTTTGTCAAAATCTAATCAGCACATATCCCTATGAATAGAAATCAATAAGGGGGCGTCCATTAATCACGTGAGCAAGTTTTTGGACCCCCCTCCCTCTTGGTGATCCATGGTGATATTCAAACTTAACCAACCCCTTCCCTCAACAAACACCACGTGTATTTTTAGTTACGTGAAAAAATTTTACACTTTGTGAATTTTTTTTTGAAAATGTTTGAACTTTTTTTAAAAAAATTGTTAAAAAATAAATACACGTGATATCTTACTATACCCCTCTCTCCCCCGCGTGATATTTCGTGATTTTTTGTCAAACCACCCTTCCCCTAAAAACCTCACGTAATTAATGGACGCCCCCTAAACAGGGCATTTTTTAAATAATTCAAATCGTTTGATCCGTGCGCCCGAAAACGTCATCAAAAATGTATCTATACATACACACATATTGCACACACACACATATATCTTTTTTTCAAGCTATGCCAAATTGTTCAGAAACCTTCAAAACGTAAAGATATGCAAAAATTTTCATTTTAGATTTTGGACGATTACAATTACTTTATCTTACGGGAATTTAATATAACGAACGTATAAATTATAAAATGTAATATATAAAATACAACATATAGCCCGATTCTACCGACCAATGTTAAGGCAAGATATCATCGTTTTTTTGGCATTTGTGCGATTTCTAGGTTAGATTTTCTATCTGAAACGCCTGACTGCACAGCAACCACCATAAAATTTTGTCAGTTTTTAGTACCACTTTATATGAAAACTGTATACATAGCATAACCTTGGCATAACATTGATATATTTTACAGCAAAATAGGCCCCATATTTTTTGACATATTTGAATGTTAATATTTTATTTTAATAACATTTTCCACAATTAAACTATTATCTCAAAAAACGATCCCCATAGGTGCGGCGCGATGTGCGTCAGTAATTTTTTCACGGAAAATGTACTATTCGAGCGTAAATGACCGCCGGCACGCATGTCGTTAATTCATCATAATTAATTTCAAATCTATCGTGCATACGGGTTACGTTCGGTTATTTCGAGGCCCTCGACATTGTACTATATATAATAATCGGGGGCTGATAATTCGATGCCGGTAAATTCGAAACTTCAATTCTCTCCATGTGCGTCAGCAACCACTTATTGGAGTTGGGCTCTACGCTCTACTCCCGTGTGAGCGATTGAAAGAGCATTCGGAAAAATTGAAAGAGATCGTGAACTGACGTAAATGCACTGAGCTCGTAAAATAATCATTCATTGTAGGAAAGAATCGTTGGCGGAATGTCGAGCATATTTAATGACCATCGGGGGAAAAGAAAAGTTCTTTTCTGATCTTGAAGTTAGCGTGTTTTATCATAGTACTCTTAATAAGAACATTTAATATTATATATATATATATATATATATATATATATATATATATATTAGGGTGGTCTTAATATGGACATTTTCGAGTTTCCTTGCTTCCAGGGGCTCAAATGGTTTCAAATTGATAAAAAACAATTCTATGAAAGTTTTAGCTCTTAATATTGTCGTAAGTTTTGTATGAAAATAACATGGAAAATTTTTCAAAAATTTTAAAATGTTTTTAGATGTAATTGGCAAACAAATGAATGAATAAACTCATTCATTTGTCGCTAAGTTATACCTGAAACATTATTTTTAATTTTTAAAAAAAATTTCCATGCTATTTCCATACAAAGTGATTGAATTGCGCTCTATCTAAAAGACATAAAAAATGGATGTATGTGTGTATGTGTGAATACAAATTTTAGTCGACGTTCTCGGAAACACCGATCAACCGATTTGAATAATTTGAAAAACATTCGATTCGTATTGATAAGGAGACATTCTGATTTGTTTTTGGCAGGCAGGTCTAGCCGTTCCAAAGATACGGGGCAAAAAGTGCCAAAAACGGTAACTCAGTTTTTAAGAGAACGGAGCGTCCGATTTTAATAATTCAAAAAACATTTCACTTGTATTGAAAAGATGAAGAACGGTTATAAACTCTCAATAAAAATAACTTAAAAAAGTCATGTGGCGGTCAAAAATGTTTATTGGAAATTTTGAAAAATTTTCCATGTTATTTTCATACAAAAACTTACGACAATATTAAGAGCTAAAACTTTCATAGAATTGTTTTTATCAATTTGAAACCATCAAATTATCAGATATTTTATAGAGATTTTATATCTATAATTTCAAGTAAAAACTAATTATATATATATATATATATATATATATATATATAATATAAATATAATAATAGTGTAATTTCAAGCTGGTTGATGTGGGTATTGAATATACAAACCGCGGTTGTAATATATTGAATATATTTTTTTGAAAAATGAGTTTATATTCGTCCGAAAAATATTTTTATTACAAGCTGTAAGTAATGGTATTGCCAATATTAATACCAACTCATAAATCTGTAATAGTCTAATAAAATTAATCTTTGGCACTCTTAGATGCTTAAGTTCAATAAATTATTCATATATCTAATATCGGCGGCTAATAAATTACGTTGTCTGCAAGAAATTGAACATTGTGAAGTTTATCCATAATTGTATTCTATTTCAAAAGTGGATTTGTAATGATACTCGTATATGGTTTTTGCAATGTGACATTTGATTCTGATTACTATGAAGAATAAAGCAGACAATCCAATACAGTACACTGCGTCGTCCAATTGCACTATTTATATAGCGGATTTATGTAATGGACAAAGTAAATGAGAAATAAAA